>NC_133405.1:20997644-21300674 GCF_047511655.1 Castor canadensis
CCTTTTTTCTGACCCCCGAACCCTGGTGTTCGGTTTTGTATTTAGCTATTAGGGGCACCCTGTGCCCTTCTAGGCCCTTCCAGGCTGCCGGCCAAGGCCATGCCGCTGAGCGCCTGCACAATCTCCCCCTCCCTTCCCTACCGCTCCCTCTTTCCCCTCCCCCCTTCCGCCCGCGGGCCCGGGAGCGGAGCGGGAGAGCAGGGGGCGGGGCCGGGCGCGCTGGCCACGCCCCCCGAGCCGGCTTTTACAAGAGCCGCTGCGGGAGGCTGGGCGCCCGCAGCTGCAGCCGCCACCAGCGCGCGTCGCTCCGCCCGGCCCCGCTCCGTTCCGCCCGACTCCGCCACGCCTCTCGCTGAGCTTCGGCTGCGGCCGGCGCGACAGCGCGCCCTCCGTGCCGCCACCCCGGCTCCTGCCTCTCGGTCCCCGTAGCTCCGTGCCGGCTCCCCGCGCCCTGCGACCTCGCGGTCTCCCAAGTCCCAGGCCTGCTCCCCGCCCCAGCCCTCCGCCTTCTTTTTCACTGTCTGTCCGTCGATCTGTCTTTCCGCTTCCCCACCCACCTTTTCCTTCCTCTCTCTCTCTCTCTCTCTCTCCCTCTCTCTCTCTCTGCCTCTCCCGCTTGCTTGCTCGTTCGCTAGCTCTCAGACGCGGCGGAGCAGCTTCGCAGGAAAATCCCAGAAACCTTTGCAAAAAGCTTACAATGAAATTTAAGAAGTTCTTCGATTTCGGCGCCATTTTCGAGTGGAGCGAGAGGTGACATGCGATTTTTTAAAAAGGGACTTGCTGGCTGGCATATTTCCCAATTGTAACGTTGGTTATTGCAGACTGAAGCAAACGTGGGGATAAATGTGGGGGGAAAGTTCCGTGCAGCTTTGGAGTTGCAAAGCGAGGTGGGGGCTAGGGTGGGGGGGCGAAACGAACCCTTAAACTGCTTAACAAACGACTGTGGCCGGGACAGTTCTCAGGAAACGGGCCGAGAAAAAGTGACCGTGGAGGGCGGGGAGAGAAAAACTGGGTAAGGGGCCTTAGGCCAGCTGTCAGCCTCGCTCTGGTGGGGAGCGACGGGTTTTGACAGACTGTCAGTGGACTTCTTGGTGATCCTTCTTTGTAAGCAGCAAAATACATTTTGGAAAGAAACGTGAGATTGACTGTATTGTTTCTCCCGAATTAAAATGTTCAAGGTTGGTTAGTTTTGCCCGTAAGAAACTTGACATTGGAAAAGTTTGGCTGGAATGAGCCCAGGGAAGGCACATCGTGTGTTTGGGGTGTGGGGGTGCAAGGCAGCTACAAAATTAAAAGACAAGACGTTGCAAAATATGAACAGAGGGACAGGCGAATTCTTGGGCTCTTAAAACTGTTTGGCTAACCAAGTTGCAGTTCAAAAGGGGGTGGAGCCATGGCAACTCCGAAGTATTGATTCTTTGTCTATTGTATCAGCGAATGACGGTATCCTGAAGTGATGAGGCTCCTCCTTGTCCTCTCCTTGTAAGCAAAGTTCAAGCTAAGGGAATTCGTAAACTAGAGGAGCGAGGTGGCTTCTTAGGGATGTAAGTCGTTGTACTGTCACGGAGAGAGAAGAAAGTGGTTAAGTGAAACATACAAATGAATTCCATACCAATGCAATCTGGAAGGGCCTTCCGCCTTTGACACTGTTATTTCGAATGAACTTTTGTTTTTCTCAATAGTCAATTAAGGAAATGTCAAATTAGGAGTGATGTGAGGTCTCAAGTATTTGTGTGGAACATAAAATATTTAATTGAGAGAAAGTTATGGACTTCTAAAGCATAACTGTACATTTGCTAAACATGTCTTTTTTTCTTTTTAAGGGCAGCCAACGATGTTTTTCCTCCATTAATCCCAAAGGTCAATGTAAAAGTTTGTAAAAATAGCCAAAACAAGATGGAGTTTATAGACACTGACTTGTCCCAATTTAGGGAGAGGAGTTATTATTAATAATGGCTTTGTTTATCATGACATTAACAAGTAATATTTGTTAGCACTGGGTCTCGGTCTGTTGTGTTTAGAATTTCGAACTTAGTCTCATTAAATACACTTCACATCTAATTAATAAATAAGACACTTAACATTTATTGTACTTGTTTTGAAAATCTGACAATTTTAAAGTGAAACAAAACACTTAGCAGAGTTGAATATATTAGATGTGGATTTACTTGTACAGACATGCATTTTAAATTTCAAAGCCTCTGGAATTTTATCTAGGTTTTGATGTAACAATTTTAGGTTTGTGATTAGGGTTTAAGGATTTGTTTTCTTATGCTTACTTGGGTATTTCGTTTAACTATTGCTAACGTGTCCTTTTTAATCATTAAGGAGTAGGCACAGTGCTCGCCATTTCAGATGTGAAAGTGTTTCTGTGGAAATGCTTGAGACAGGAAGGAGCGATTTAACATCAAGTCCTTAAAGTTTTTGATTTGTATTTTGATAGATGACATGGATAAGTATAAATCATTTATAAGTAAGTTTAACAAGAGTCATATGGAAACATCCGGGTATTTCATCTACAGAAAATTGTCTCATTCTTTGCTCTTCAAAATAAAGCAAGGTGTTTACCGTAAGAATGAAAAAAAACAAACAAACAAAAACAAAGCAGCAAGTTAAGGGAGGACATCTGACGCTTGTATAGTCCAATGTACATTTCACGACTATAGTATGTATCAGGATCAGCTGAAGCTACCAGAGGGATTTAAGTCATTTGCGTTTATTTCCAATAAATGAAAGGGTTTTTGTTTTTTTTTTTAATGGGAACAATGGGTGAGATTTATGGAGCAAGAAGTTTCACCAAGACTTAGAAACTGGCAAGAGTGCACCAGATGTTGCCAAATTGCCTCAATTTACTTAATGTTATTATTCATCTACTTTCAGAGGTAAATTCTCTCAGCCTAATTCCTATCTTCCATCGCTCTATTTTTCAGCACTACACTGATTCATGGGGTGGGGGGAGATTTAGAGCCACACCCTTTCCCCCTGCAGATTCTGGAAATCAAATGGTGAAGTTATAAAAAGTGTGCCAATCTGGAGTGAAGTGTCTTAATCACAAATTTTACTTAATCGTAGCCATGGGGCAGGGCTGAGCGGGGCTTCCTTCCAGTCACCCAGACTTTTTTCACTCACAGGTACCCAGAGCGATCCCCCTTCATTGACTCCGAGGGGATGCAGCAGCAATTCATGTTTTGAAGTACTCTAAATGGTTCAAAACGTGAGGCGCTGCTATACCCCTTCGCGGGGAAGGTAGAAGGTGGGGTCTGCAGGATGCGACCAAGCACTGGCTCCCCGAGAGGCCAGCTCAGCTCGGGAGCAGGTAGGTGGGGTGGGGGGGCTTCTTCTTGCTTCCTTATAGGTCTGTGCCCAGCCCCACCCAGGCCGCGGGGGGCACTAATCGGCTGGGAGGGGGTAACGGGTGGTGGTGGCAGTGGTAGCAGGGCGGGGCCGCGCGCAGGGCTGTGCGCTTCCGGGAGCAGGAGCAGGAGCAGGAGCTTAGAGGTGCCCCGCACTCAGCCAGCCGTGCTCTAGCAGCGGGAACTGTACTGCAGTGAATGATCGGTGCTCTGGAGTATTGTTTCTACTGCCAGGGCAAGTCTGGCACTTCCGCCCCAGGCCTACCCACCAGGTAAGTCTTGGTCCCCTCACCTACAGCCTCTGCCCCGGGAGCAACGAGAGTAGAGACTAGGGTGTTTGTCCTCCGTGAAACTTTTCCTGGTCTTGGAATAGGTGACTGGGCTTGACAGAGGATTCATTTTAGCACCCCTTTCCCTGCCCAGGTGAAACTGAACCAACTGACCAAAGCCCTTCCCGAGAACACCCACAGGACCGAAAAGAAGAAAGCTCACCTTCAGTTCCCACCAGCAAAGCGGACCGGCTCCCTAAAGGAGTTAAGGGGAGGGAGGAAGGGTGACTCCAGGAAGTCCCCACTCCTCTCTCTAGTTCCTGCAAATGGGTTTAGGTCCTGTGCATGGAATGGACTTTGAAGTTCGGGAAAGATTAATGGGCCCTTTTTGCACACCTCCTCTCATTCCCCCCGAGCGATGCTTCCGCTTGCACTCAGGGTTTTAAGAAGGATCTGCCAGGCTAGGGCGAGGCCTTGCTGGCTAGGAAGCCCAGGTGGCTTGGGAAGGTGCTGACCCGAATCTGAGGCCTGCAAGGAGAGTGGGGACTTACAAGGGTGGCTCCCAAGTGAGGATCTGCGATACTGGCTGCTTTTTGTGCCCCTCTCCCAAAATCATCCCGGAATGGAATTCCACCCTGAAGGTGCGGTCTCAAGGACACTTGTCACCCCCGGGGCTTCACAAGAGGCCCCACTGGCAAGAGCACTGACTTCACAGCTCTTGAGAAAATGGCCGCACTGGAGCAGTAGTTTCAGGGGCCCTTCCTGACTCCAAAACTCTGGGTGCTGTGACTAACTAGTACTGCATATCTGTCCTCTAAAACTACCTCCAACCCTCGCTGGTCTGGCCCTTTGAGCCTTTGGGGAGAAAGGGGGATAAGAGATCACCTAGGAAGTTAACACCTGGCCTAGAAAAGAGGACTAGTATCTGAGTGAGGTCTTACTTTTCCCCTGACACCGGCTTTAGATACGGATTTTTGTAAATCTGGAGCCTGGGGCAAGTAAAAGATTATTGGAAAACACGAAGGTGTGGAATGTGGAATCTTTTTCCCACGCTGTTTGTCATTATAAAAGACAAAACCAAACCAGAACACACTCAAAACCTCGCCTGTATGGGCTGCCTGGAACTGGTAGGGGTGGGGAATTGCTTGGCGTGTCCCCTGCTTTGCAAAGGATTTCCAATTTGGGGAAGCCCAGGATTCCGAGTCAGGGTAGTCCAGAGCTGAAAGTCAGGCTCTAGCCACCAAAATGCCTGCTCTTCTACACTCCCTTGCACCTGGGCATTGCGGGGGAACAGCTTGGGTCCCTTCCTGCCTGGTGGACCCTCAGGCTCCTAGGGGTGCTGCGACACGTGGCCTCTGCCCCGCCTTGCCCCCCCACCCCGCCCCGCCTCAGCTACTTCAGTAGAGATTCCTGGCCCGCCCCACTCCTGAGGACCAGGGCCCTTCTGGCCCGCAATCACCAGGGACAAATGGCAAACGGGTTCTGCATCAGCCTTCCTTTGCATTTGGGGATGGAGGAGGGGCACCTTGAGACTCCTTTCTACTGCTCACCAGCCTCCCTTCTCCCTTTCCCAGAAGGAGAGAGTGCCACTGACGCTGGAGGCGCCCAGCCCTCCAGGAGGACAGTGCCCACGCCATCCGGCTCCCTCCAGCGGGCGCCTGCAGAACCCAGGTGAGACTCGGGCCGGTTGGGGACCGCCAGGAGCTGAGGGCGGGGAGCAAGTGATCCTGGCTTGGAGGCGTTGCCTTCCTGAATCGAAGCGGCGCTTTGCGCAGGGCTCCCCCGAGAGGCACCGAAATTGAGCTCCTCCACACAGCCCCCTGACTACGTGGTGCCCTTTTCTGACTTAAACATGCCTAGATTTTCCTCCAAGGACAAAAATGTGAATAAAGCGATATTTTAGCCAAACATTTCTGTGTCAATTAAGAAAATGGCAATTCATTCCAGGCTATAAATTGTCTTTAACAACTCCCTAAGGAAATCTTTTAAATCCTTGTTTCAGGATTGCTAAAGTGTGCATCACAATGCTTGAGAAACTTGTATAAAGTGAATCAATTTGTAGTCGGCTGATTCAGTGATCCAAAGTTACCACCTCAAAGCGGCACCTTCCCATCGGTTCCTCATTTTTTCCCAACACATGTTATTTGTTAGAGAGGCAGCTGCGTGCACGTGGCACTGGGCAGAGTTTATTGGACAGGCATAGCCCTTAAAACTAGGGAAAGTTTAGTCTAGGTCTAAATCTGAACTTTGACATTTCTGTGAGTTCTGGGACAAGATATACCGGTTACTTTGATACACTAGAATTAAACATTTTGTAAGAATTTTAATCATAGGAATAGTTTCTAAAGGCATCCAGCATCTTGAGGTAGCAGTACTGATTTTTTTTTTTTCCCAACAAAGAAACAGTACATCAAGAGTCTTGGTAGGGATCTGGACAGAGAAGACTCCTGTTTCAAGAAAATACAATCATCTTTCAAAGGCTGTAATTTATATGCATTTTTAACTTACTCGGTATTGAAAACCACCCAAGTGCCCCACCATGATGGGGGTAAAATATAACCAATCACTAAGTGTGATATTATGCAACTTTTAAAAACGCTGTTGGAAAATGTTTTATGGTGTGTAACTCAGAAGAATCCTTTCCCACCATCTCTTTCTTCCGGCTGTTCCTCCATACCCATACTTCTTTGTTCCAGTTGGCATGTAAACTTGTTTTTCCCTCCAAATGAGCCAGTCATGGTGGGAGCATCAACTGATTTGAACAGATGTGTGTCAGTTTTACTTGGAAAACTAGATGCCAATAACCAGGGCCACAGAAAAGGCTGTGGTTGCAACGCTGTAAAAATGTATGCAAGCACACAGACAAGGACAAAAGTGAAACCCCAAACAGGAACACAATGCTGGGAGGTTGAATAATTGGATGTTGCTTTTGATTTCCGTTAATAAGGGCAACGGTCCAATTAAAAAAAAAAAAACTAAGGACACTGCAGTGCAAATTATTGGGCTGATTGTTTTAAAACGCCATACTTATCAACTCCAAGGCAGAGGTGATGGCAGGGAAATGGGTTTGTTCTACACATCCGGAGCTGTAGGGCTCAGGGCAACACATGGAAAAAAACATCCAGCAAGATGGAAGTTGTCTTTCCTGAGGGACTTCAAGATGAAAATAAAAGTGGGTTCCAAAAGCATGATTGAGGAAGATCAATGAGAGTGGCTTGATAGAAACTAGAAGACTTGACTTGGGAAGTTGGCATCAATTTCTAGAGATCTGTTTTCCCATTGGCTAGCAGTTTTATGTACGCATTTGTACTTAGTTACCACATAACTCTTGAGTGAAAAGCTGTGTATGTCTCTGCCCCAGTACACCCTACTCGTACCCAAGTGACTGCTCACTAAATGAATGAGGATTGGTTAGCTCTTTCCTAATATTTCACAAATCCGCCACCTTTGCCTCCTGTCCTAGGCTCCAAGGAGCATAGACCCCATGGGGATAGTAAACTGAGTCATTAGGGAAGATTCCTGAAAGTCTTCCACTTCCTGTGGGCCCTCTGGCCTTGGGGCGCTCCCCTTACACTACTGAGCCTATCATCTGAGCACCGGGTAGGCATTTGGGGAGGTGGGCCCAGGCCTCACAGCTAGAGTCAGGATGCGGAGAACAGTGGTTGCTTTGAAGTGGGAGTCCCTAGCCTGTTCCCCCACCCCCATTTATTATGCAGTCCACACTAGTATCTCCACACCAGATTTTAGGGCCCACAGAGATAGAGTCTTCACCATCTTGCCATTGTATCATTCATTTACCTGTGTTTCCAAATGCTTTCATATTTGTTATTTGCAACACCTTAGAAGATAAGGAAGATAGTCAAAACAGTTGCAAGGAAACTGGGGTTCTGGGGGTGAAGGATGTGTTAAGCCTGGTCTCTGGGGCCTGTCTTCCAGAACTCACACTGTGCTGCTTATGTCACTGCCTGCTCATCAGAACCTCATGCAACAGTGAGTGGAGCAGGAATTGGAGTTGAATTAGTATGTCTGGTTAGAAAAGCTCCAGGTGAACCTGACTAGTCTTATGGTGAGCTGGTTGAGGCCCAAGATTGGCCCCAGAATTCCTAAGTAGTGAGCATAAATTATCCAGCTGTGTACTAGTCAATGTGCACAACCTAAAAAAGCATGATTTAAATGCATTTAAAATCTCTGGCCCATATTTAATGTTTTCTATAGGTTCAGTCAAATTAATCTTAAGGCAACAAATGGAATGTCCAAACCCTAGGGGTTAACTGAGTTCAGTGACTCACTAAATAGTCATGATAAAGACTACCTAGAAACCTGGAAAGTGCTTAAGATAGCAAGTTTTTAAAACTCAAGGCCACAAAATCACATGTACTCCAATGACTAAAAAGTTGGAACAGAAACTGGAGGGAACCTATGAAACAAAAATACGCTTCATGCTAGTAGGATTAGACCGGAAGCTTTTTCTTTCTCTACTTTTTCATGTTTGTTTTGTTTTGTTATGCTGTGGTTTTTGTTACATTGTCAAATGTAATTCTCTAAAAAAGTCTTTAAGGGTCATGAGCAACAGAGAAATTTGGGGTCAAGGATGAACAGACCTCAGACATCTCGGGGATCATCATGTCACGAGATACTACTGCGCACTTGTGACAGATTGATAACTGAAAGGTCTGGGAGCCACTGGTCTTCATAGCAATGCCTGTGGTGAGTACTATAGGATCAGTCTATGGAACGATCAGGAGGAAAGTGGTTGCCACAGGGTGGGGGGTATGAGTTCTATTTTTACAGGAGTTTAATGGGACTGCCTTTATTATTTTAAATTTCTATTTAGTGAATTGAAACTTACCCAGGGTATATGACTTTGGATTTAAGCTAGAATATTAAAACACAGAATTTATGTTTAAGCAAACAACTGGAAAAACAGTAGCTGGAAGCATTATAGACACTGTGTTGAGTTCATTCAAGTGGTCAAGAAAAACACTACGGGCTGGAGGTGTGGCTCAAGTGGTAGCGTGCCTGCCTAGCAAGCACGAGGCCCTGAGTTCAAACCCCAAAGAAGAAAAAACTAAAAACTATGTGAGCCAAAATTCACAGAGAAAGAAAAATATACTCATTTCAGTATTTTTAAGGATGAAGCTAGGAATATCCTGAATGACTTATAGCAAAAGGTTGCATAAAAAAAAAAAACAGTGTGACTGATACAGTGGAACAGGATGCTTTCATTTAAAATAATGTGTCTGAAGTAATTTTTGTGACATAAGAATGTACTCCTGATAAAATGTGTAACGATAAGCATGTAAAATCTTTCCTCTGCACTCTGCATGCATAGTTTTTCTTTTTAATCAACATACAAGGCTAGAAGGAAATGCATTCCAAACATTACAGCGGTCATCTCTGAGCTGTGGTGTAATATGTGCTCAATCAGAGATGCAAAGGACTGGGGGTGTGGCTCAGTGGTAGAGGCCAGGCACAAGGCCCCGAGTTCAATCCCCAGCACTAAAAGCAGGAAGAAAGGAAGAAAGATGCTAAACTATTTTTGCGATGTGTTCCTAATATGTATATACGAAAGTATTGGGGACATTTTGCATTCATAGTTTTGGATCAGTAATATGGGAAAAGCTTGGAGGAAGTGCACCAAAACTCTAAATGTGGTTGTCTCTGAGCTGTGGCACTATAGGCCAATCAAGGAAAGATGCTAAACTGTTTTTGCGATGTGTTCCTAATATGCACTATGAATATATTGGGAACATCTTGCAGCCATAGTTTTGTATCAATATACAAACCAGAGGATGGAGGGAAGAAGGGAAAATGCAGCAGTAGTTATCTGTGGTTTGCTTTTATAATAAAAGTAAGGTGCAGAATTATTTTTGCAATGTGTTCCTGAATATATAATATAAGAATATTGGGAACATTTTGCAGCCATAGTTTTGTATCAATATATGGAGAAAAGGCTAGAAAGAAATATACCAAAACTTTAATAGCAATTATGTCTGGATTTCTAGCATTATACATGATGCTTGTTTTTCTCTTTGTACGTTTATGGTTTTTTTTCCAAATAATACTTGTATAAACAAAATGTATACTTTTATAGCATCAATAAATGCTTTTTATTTTTAAAAAGAGTTTGCATTTTTTAAAAAAAGCATAAACCTCTGACCTGGGGGTGGTGGAAGACTTCCTGTTTGGGCAGCAGTGGGCCTAGGGCACATCTTCAAACCTAGCTGGGAGAACTTCACAGAGCTTCAGTTGGCTCTGCAGTGCAAATGTGTGTTTTCCTTTGCTCTTGGCAAAGGGAAATGAAAGTATACTTTAAAAGCATAACCATAACAGAGCCAGAAGCGATGGCAAATGCCTGTAATCCCAGCTGAGGGTCACAGATTTCAGGCCAGCCTCACTCGGCTACATAGCAAGTTTGAGACCAGCCAGAGCAACACAGTGAAACCCTATTCTATCACAAAAAACCTCACACATATAATAGGTGTATAATTATATAATACATGTCATATAATTATTTGTAATATATGTATAAAACCATGACCATAATAATAGTAACGATGCTAAGCAAACTGCTCTCTCCTACCTAATCAAACTAACACCCTGGCCACTTGGGGACACTGCCTGCAGCAGGAACACACCTGTCAGAAAGCATAATTGCATGGAGCTAACTTTCTGCAGAAGCAAACAAAGCCCCCTGCATTCCTCCACAAACACCGCTAGCTCCACCATCACCGTGGGCTGGAGCACACATGTGGCCCCCTGGTTTAGCCATCCCCTGGCCTGGTAAAAGAGATGGAACCATTGGGTAACTTAGCCAGCCACAGCCTGACATTAGAGCACCTACTAAGTGCTTTAACACTCTCAATTGCACTGCAGTAGAGGAGCTGAGGTCCTCTGAGTCTTTCACAAGCACTCTGGGGAAACTGGTTATCTCCCAAATAATCACTAGCATGCTAGCACCCCTTAGCACTAGACCTTATTCTGGAAATGTATCCATTGCATTCCTAAAGCAGCAGCTGTGACAAAAGTATTCATGTGCACAGAGATTTTGACACCATTTGTCCCTGATGCCGTGCCCTTATTCTGCTTAACAGCAAATAACTGTACAGCCAAAGTTGTCCTTTGCTGAAATGTGTGTGCTCGTGTGCAAGTCTTTCATAAGCGTTTTTCTCTGCCACACTCTGTCAGAGCGTTTTTACTGGGCACCTAGCTTTATAGCTTTGTACTCATTAACTTGAGCAACAGAGAATGGGAGAGAAGGGTTAAGACAGTAGTTAGCCAGAGAGGCCTTGAATGCTCCAAGGAGCAGGGATCAGGTGGGGCTTTGACCTTCTGGGCCAGGTCCCATGCCACAGGGAGAACTTGCTTTGCTAAGCTGAATGATCCAAGTGGCGTCCTCTCCCCTGGGCCTCACCCTGGTTCTTGCTAGACAAAGGAGTAAGGGAAGGGCCAGAGTGTGGATGGGAGGGGCCTCCGCCTAAATGGAAGGTCTCCCCTCCAGGCCTGAGAAACAGAGAGAGATTCCCCAAAATTGGCCCACTGATCTTCAAAACTTCTCATTTACCAGTGAAAAAGGTGCCAGCCCCTCAATTTGAGTCAATGAACTGTCCCAGAATTTGGCCGGTGCAGCAAGCAGTCCACCTAGTTGGGGGCTATGCTGAGAGGGGCTGGGTGTGGGGCACACACTCGAGGAGGGAGAGCTTCCTTCTGCTAACTGATCGACCCAACCCTCATTTTACACAAGAGGAGATGGAGTTGCAGAGCGGCAGTAACTCACAGGTAGGTCATGCAGACAATTGCTAGCAAAGCTAGAACTTGAATCTTTGTCTCCAGGGCTCTTTCTGCCATAATACATTGGGTCTGAAAGACCAAGGGAGTGCCCCGGGAAGACACTGGGAAGGACAAGGGACTTGCACACCTTCACAGGTGGTGGGGCTAAAAGAAGCAGAGAACACAGGGCAGGGCATTTCAAGCAGGGGAGGATGTCAAGAGCCTAGATTTGATTCAGTAGTGAGAAATTCTAAAAAAGATCAAAAAAGATGTAAGTATGACCTCAAAAATCATTTCAGGGCAGGCATGGTGGTTCTTGCCTGTAATCCCAGGTACTCAGGAGGTGGAGATTGGGAGGATCACCGTTTGGTTCGAGGCAACCCCCAGAAGAAAGTTCTGGAGACATCATCTCAACCAATACAGTCTGGGTGCTGTGGCAGGTGCCTGTCATCCAGCTACCATGGAGAGGGTCCCCCGGGTAGAAATGTGAGCCCCTATCTGAAAAATACTTAAAGCAAAAAGGACTGGGGGCAAGGCTCAAGTGGTAGAGCGCCTGCCTAGCAAGTGCAAGACCCTGAGTACCATCCCCCCCCCCCCGCCCCAAATAATTTCAAATTCATTGCTGGCTCCTGCGGGCTGTCCCTGGACTCCCACTGCAGTCGCGCCCTGAAGGTGCATCAATACACTGCTCTCCCCACATTTGGCCTTTCACTCGTTTCTCTGGCCACTACTGGATCCTGGTCTCTGACAACAGCTCCCTGGCTCTTTCTCTTGGTGAACTGCCTCCCCTCCACCATGATCAGGGATTCTGGAAGGGCTGCCAGTCGGGACAACTGCAGATCCTCCCACCCAGCACCAAACTGTGGGCGGGCCCATCCTCCTTTCCCTGTTGATTGGCACAGAGAAAGTACATGCGACCCTAGCCTAATCAGAATACTTGCCTGGGATTTCTTTCCTTTTCTTCCTTCCTTCCTTCCTTCCTTCCTTCCTTCCTTCTTTCCTCCCTCCTTCCCTCCCTCCCTCCCTTCCTTCCTTTCTTTCTAATAGTGAGATGGAGCCTGGACACCTATGGTTCGTCCTGTAATCCTAGCAGCTACTTCAGGAGGCAGAGATCAGGAAGATCGCGGTTCAAAGCCAGCCCAGGCAAATAGCTCGAGAGACCCTATTTCAAAAATACCCATCACAAAAAAGGGCTGCTGGAGTGGCTCAAGGTGTAGGCCCTGAGTTCAAACCCCAGTACCGCAAAAAAAAAAAAAAAAAGAAAAGAATAGTGAAATGGAATCTCTTTTCTGAGGTTTCTAAACATGGAGGGCTATGCCCTCCCTAGCATGTCTGTAAGTTATTTCTTTTCTCTGCAACTAGGTTTCCTCATCTGTAAGGCGGGGGGTTGCCTGAATTCCTGGATCCAAGTTGTTCTGTGACCAGCTCCATTTGTGTTTCTGTTACCAGGGCACATATTATGCTTTTCTGATTGACACTATCTCATTTGTTCATTCAACAAACATTTATCCAGCACCTTCTGAGTGTCAGGCACCATTCTGCTCTCCTGAGCTTAGGGGTTAGATCAAGCTGTGCTTCTGTCCCTTGCAACCAAAACAGTGCTGCTTGCCAGACCAGAGAAGTCGATGTGCTAGCCTGAAGACTGCTATAAACAACTAGACTCTGAAAATGCTTGAACAAGGGAATCACGTGATCGTTCACAAACGTCTAGATTTGAGGCTGGGCCAGGAAGCAGCCTGTATGAAAAGACTAGAGGTGCGGGAGACTGACTTGCTGAATTTTTTTTCCTTGAGATATACATAGCCCAGGCCGGCCTTGACCTCTTGATCTTTCTTGCTTCAGCACTGAGAAGCTGGGATTATAGGCACAAACCACCATACCAGGGCCTTGATTTGCTGCATTTTTGACATGCCTCAAGAAGCAGCTGACATACCTGAATCTAGGTCCCAGGGGGACAAATCCAATTTTGAAGGAACTTAAGGGGCTGCTCCTGCCATCCTCTGCCCCCTCATTGGGGACTTGGGTCCAGCATTCCCTGGATTGTTCCATTGTCTTGCCTTTGGCTGTGTGCAGCTCTGATGCTTGCTCTGGGGCCCACTCATCACTGGATTCTCCTGCCCACGTGTTAGCTGAAGGGAAAACTGTCCTCTCCCTACCCCAGCCCACTCTCCTTTTAGGACCCAAAGCACGGTGCTTCCTCCTTCTTAGCACTTCCTTAGCCATCCCCACCCTCGCTGAACGTCCTCCGAACTCCTGCCACATCCACTGTCCAGGCGCTCGCTCAGAAGAGGTGAAGTTTTTCAGTTAAGATTATCAGTATTAGTTTGGGCAGTACCAAGTTTTGAACTAAGGGCTTCATGCTTGCTAGGCAAGCGCTCTACTGCTTGAGCCATGTCTTCAGCCTTCCCACTCCCCGGCCCCAACCCCTTATTTTTCAGATAGACTCGCTTTTTGCCCAGGCCAGCCTGGACTGAGATTCTATTTTACACTTACCAATAGCTGGAATGACAGGTGCACACCACCATGCTCAGCTATTGGTTGACATGGAGTCTCATGAACTTTTTGCCAGGGCTGGCCTCAAACCAAAATCCTCCTGATTTCAGCCTCCCAAGTAGCTATGATTACAAGAGTGAGCCATTGGTGTCAGGTTCAGGATAATTCACAATTGCCAATAGTAAAAGCAACTGAAATGTTCATCATGAATGAATGAACAAAGTATAATGAGATATTGAATGGATGCCTTGAAAATTGCTATAGTTCAATGGACTGGGTTCGGTGGCTTACACCCATAATATTGGCTATGGGAGAGGAAAAGATCTGGAGGCTAGCTTTGGCCAGCCCAGGAAAATGTTCCAGAGACCCCCATCTCAACCAATGGCTGTGTGTGGTGGCACAGGACTGGCCTCCCAACTCCAAGGGTAACATAAATATGAGGATCACATTCCAGGCTGGCATGGACAGAAATGCAAGACCCTATCTGAAAAATACCTAAAGCAAAAGGGCTGGGGGAGTGGCTCAAGTGGCAGAGCATCTGCCTAGCAAACACAAGGACCTGAGTTCAAACTCCAGTACCAGCAAAAAAAAAATCCACTAAAGTTTAAGCCAGGCATAATGGCACATACCTGTAATCCCAGCACTCAGGAGGCTGAAGCAGGAAGATCAAGAGGTCAAGGCCAGCCTGGGCTACGGAGTGAGACCATGTTTCAAAAAAAACCAAAAAGGTTTGGATAAGTGTCACTGAAAGGCATGTTTGTCCTTGGCTTGTGGTGCTGTTGGGATGTGGTGAAGCCTTGGAGAGTAGGTGGGACCTACTGGGAGGAAGTTAGGTCATTGGGGACACACCCTCAAAGGGGACTGTGGGAGTTGGGTCTCTTCCTCCTCCTGTCTTTGCTTCCTGGCAGCCATGGGGTAAGCAGCTTCTTCCACCACGTGCCCCTCACCCTAGGCCCAAAAGCAACAGGGCCAACCTGCCACGGATTGAAACCTCCAAAACATTGAGCCAAAACAAACCTTTCTTCTTTCTGAGTATCTTGGGTGTTTTGTTACAGTAATGAAAAGCTAACTAGCACCAAAAGGAAGGAAATTCTGACACGTGCTATAACACAGATGAACCTTTTTTGTGACACATCATTTTCTTTTTGGTGGGTTCAAACTGGGATTTGAACTCAGGGATTACAGCGTGAGCCACTTCACCAATACTTCTTGGTGTTGGGTTTTTTTTTTCTTTTCTTTTGAGATAGGGTCTCACACACTATTTGCCCAGGCTGGCTTTGAACCGTGATCCTCTGATGTCTGCCTCCCGAGTAGCTAGGATTACAGATGTGAGCCTCTGGTGCCCAGTTAAGGTATTTTAAATATAAGATATGGAAAATAACAATGCAGAGGCCCCTGTACCATTACTCAGCTTTAATAATTTTTAATAGTTTTCTCATGCTTGCTTGAGATCTTTTATAAGAATCTTTTTTATTATATAGCATTCAGTACCTACAATATTACGTATTCATTGTATGTAAGATTAAAATACACACACTCCAGGACTCACCGCATTCCCAACCTCAGTCTAGGCCTTTGTGCTTACCTTGGACTCTACTTGTACTCTTCGCATCGTGCCCTTATCTCCTCCTACCTGCACCCGCCTCCCCAAGAAACGTCATCTTGACTTCTTTTTTTATTATTCTCTCATTTCCAAAAGGAAGCCCGAACTATTGCTGCCTTCAGAACATAGTAGCTTCATCAGTCATGTGATTTTAACCTTCCATTTCCATGGGTTAGGAATTCAGGGGGTTCAGTGGGGAGATTCCTTTCTTTCACACAGCAGGTGGGTGGGTCTGGATGGTCCAAGTGGTCTGGAGCCTTGGTGGGCAAGGGCTGAAGAATGTCAGCCGGGACTGTTTCGTTTCCTGGAGCCCAGTGGTACAGTGATGGACTCTGGGGAGCCCAGATTCTTATCTGTTGGCTCAGAACTGAGAGAGAAAGACAGAGAGAGAGAGAGAGAGAGAGAGAGAGAGAGAGAGAGAGAGAGAGAGAGAGAGAATGCTAAGAGAGCCAAACAGAAGCTATAAGGTTTCTTAAGACTTCACCTTGAAACTTCCCTGCTGTCTGTAAGTGAAGCAAGGCTCTAAGGCCAGGCCTGATTCAAAGGGAGGGGAGCAACCTCCACTGCTTTGGGAATTAGGGTCTTACTATGTACCCCAAGCTGGCCCAGAACTCGCAATTCTCCTGCCTCCACCTCCGGAGTGCTGGGATTGCAGGCATATGCCCACAGCCCGAGATGTGAATTACTTTTCTAGTATCTTCCAACAGTGACTATTGAGTTTGTTTCTAGTGTATCTTTTTGGTGCAACAAAATGTTCCAGGTTCTCCTATACTTCTTTTTCCCAGACCTTGAATTAGCCACTTCTCCAAGGAGGCCTGGCGCTTGCAGTGGGAAATGATGCTTCAAGGTCGCGATCAGACCTTGCATATCACATTGCAAGTCACAAGCTGTTCCTTCCTTCTGCCTCTTACTCCCTCTGTCCTGCTCTGTGCTTCCCTAGCGCTCTGACTCACTGGGTCACTCACATTGTGCTTGTTCTGTACTGTCGGCCCCTCAAGAGTCCACACAGTGTGGTTGTGCTGTTGTTTTCCTGTTTCTGCTCACTGATGTACCCCCTCACACTGGTGCTTAAAACAGTATCTGGCTCATGGCTGGCATTCAGTAGCTAGTTGTTGAACTTCTGAAAGAATTGCATAAGCTCAGACTCAACTGGACCATACATTTGAGCTCATATATGCCAAATGGCCTCGTCACAGTAACAGAGGGTCTTTTGAGGGGACAGACTTTCAAATACCAATTCAATCTCTTTAAGATGATTGAATTGTTTTCAGATTTTCAATTTTTCTTGGTTCAACTCTGCTAAGTTTTGAAATTTAATTCTATAAAACTTTTATAATATTCTTTTTACCTTTTTTTTGTAGTGCTAGAAATGGAACCCATGGCTTTGTTTATGCTAGGCAAATGCTCTGCCACTAAGCTACACCCCCAGATCCTTCTCTTTAAAAAACTTAGTTATGAGCCGGGCATTGGTTGCTCATGCCTGTAATCCCAACTACTCAGGAGGCAGAGATCAGGAGGATGGAGGTTTGAAGCAAGCTCAGGCAAATGGTTCCACGAGACCCTATCTGAAAAACCCTTCACAAAAAAGGGCTGATGGAGTGGCTCAAGTCCCAATATCGGGAAAAAAAAAAAAAACCCTTAGTCATGGACGTTTTGGAAAATTCACATAAGAGGTGGACTTCAGTGGCTCACGCCCGTAATCCTACCTATTTGGGAGGCTGTTCAAGGCCAGTCTAGGCAAATAGCTTGTGAGACAACATTCCCAAAATAATCCCAGCAAAATGGAGTGGAGGTGTGGATTAAGTGCTGTAGACAACCTGCTTTGCAAGCATGAAGCCCTGAGTTCAAATCCCCAGGCCCACCCCTCCCCCCAAAAAATACAAAACACAGAAGAGAGCGTAGTATGACAAACTCCATATCCAGCATCAACAATTGTCAGCACGTGCACATTCTCGTTCTTTCTATACTTACCAAGTCCTTCCTATCCCACTGGATTATTTACATGGAAATCCCAATTATCCTAGCATTTTATAATAAACACCTATGTACGTTTAAAAGATAGGAGCTCTTTCTTCTAGTGTTTTTTCTTATGATCTTTGAAATCTCTATCACCTTTATAGTTACATGCCTTTTCCTTTTTTAAAGGGGGGTTCTGGGGGAATGGAACCAGGGCTTCACACATGCTAAGCGCGCGCTCTACCACTGAGCTACACTCCCAGTCCCCTTTGCATTTTTTTTTGTTTTTTGCAGTGCTGGAGCTTGAACTCAGGGCCTTCACCTTGAGCCACTTCACCAGCCCAATTTTTCTGAAGGGTTTTTGAGATAGGTTCTTTTGAACTATTTAGCCAGGCTGGCTTTGAACCACGATCCTCCTGATCTCTGCCTCCTGAGTAGCTAGGATTACAGGCATGAGCTCCCCTTTGCATTTTTAAATACTGTTTATGTCTTTTCTTATTTCCTTTTTTATTTTTTTTGGCAGGACTGGGGTTTGAACTCATGCCTTCATGCTTACAAAGCAAGCACTCTACCACTTGAGCCACACCTCCAGTCCATTTTGCTCTGGTTATGTTGGAGATGGGGTCTTGTGAACTATTGCTCAGGCTGGCCTTGAACGTCCATTCACCTGATCTCAGCCTCCTAAGTAGCTAGGGTTGTTGGCTTGAGCCACTGAGCCACCAGCTCCTAACTTCCTTTTTAAACCTTTAACTCTGACATAAGTTTAAACTTCATGGAAAAGTTGCAAAAATAGTACAAAGAATTCCTGAATATCCTGCTCCCTCACTTACTAGGGTTGCCATAAGAAGCACATCCTTCATATATAAAAAAAAAAAAAAGACCAGAAACCAAAATGCTCCAAAACTTGAAAGTTTCTGAGCACTGACATGCCACCACAAGTGGCAGATTCCACACCTGATCTCAGGTGACAGGTTGCCATCAAAATGGAGGTGTATCAAAAACAGTATATAAAATGTATGCGGAAGAAGCATTTCATGTTTAGACTTGGATCTCAGCCTCAAGATATCACATGGTATATATGCAAAATCTGATAAAATAGAAACCGCAAACACTTCTGGTCCCAAGCATTTCAGGAAAAGGGAGCTCAATCTGTATGACAGACTGGGTGGCTTAAATGATAAACCTTTGGTTTCTCACAGTTCTGGACATGGGGAGTCTGAGATGGAGATGTCAGCAGGATTGGTTTTCCCTGAGACCCTCCTTTGCTTGCAGTTCTCACAAGGTCTTCCCTCTGTGTGTGTGTGTGACTGTCTCTTAGCTTCCTCTTCTTACAAGGACACCAGCCACATTAGATTAGCATCCACCCCAATGACCTCATTTTAACTGAATCACCTCATTAAAGACCCTATGTTCAAATACAGTCACATTCCAAGGTACTGAGTTAGGGCTTCAACATATGAATTTAGGAGGACACAATTCATCCCATAACAGTGAGTCACTGGAAAAATTTATACCACAAGGTAGCAGCTTATATTAAAAGCAAAGAGTTATTGCAGATGAAGAAGATAGCCTTCTTCATCTGAGATAAAGCCACACAGGACTTGCTCTTTCCAGCACCAATCTAGAGGGCATGTTCAAAACGCGCTGTCCAGGGAAGTGGGTTCAGAGTCTCCTGGTCTGAGGCCACTCACGTCAACACATCCTGCTAGCAGCTGGCCATGGAGACTGAGACTCAAGACCCCTACAGTGAAACCAGGTTCACGTACATCATCAACCTTATCTCTGTGCAAAGCCACCCTAGGACAATGGTACAGCATCATTTATTACTCCAGATGTACAAAATGCAATGCTCAATCCATCTGTGACA
This sequence comes from Castor canadensis, assembly GCF_047511655.1. Taxonomy (NCBI): domain Eukaryota; kingdom Metazoa; phylum Chordata; class Mammalia; order Rodentia; family Castoridae; genus Castor; species Castor canadensis. The sequence continues at coordinate 21,016,956 of NC_133405.1, forward strand.
TAAAGAATGCTCTGAAGGCAGTGTTCGGTGTTCCCAGGGGTCGGTTAAGGGTCCCTGGGACACATGCAAGGAGCAAGCCTGCAAGCCTGCCATGCGAGCTCTCTCCTCACAACAAACCAAACACCAGTGCTAACCCCTGCCACTTGACAGGCTGGATGAGGGAGTGAGGGATAATTAGGAATTGGGTACCATTTTGCCTTACCTTTAAATAGGATTTATTTGTATTAATGGAAGTTATTCTTTTCCACTTATTTAATGGCAGTACTGGGGTTTAAACTCAGGGCTACCACTTGACTCACAACCATAGCCTTTTTCTTCTTCTTCTTCTTTTTTTTGCTTTAGTTCTTTTTCAGGTAGGGATTCACATTTTCGCAGCAGTTGGCCTCAGGCCATATATATATACATAAATATACATATTTTTATATCTGTGTATATATATACATGTGTGTATGCATATGTGTACATACATATATGTATATGACAATGAGGAAAGGGGAGAAGGCAGGCATTTGGAGCACATTAAAATCCCTCATTTTAGAGCAGAATGTGGTGGTGCACACCTGTAATCCAGCGTTTGGGAGAAGAAAGCAGGAGGATCTTGTATTCCAGTCCAGCCTGGGCTGCAATAGTGAGACCCTGTCTCAAAAGAACAATACCCCCCCGCCAATTCCTTATTTTCAGCTCCAGACTGCAGAGGAAATATCTCACTAAATTCTTTTCTCTCAGGGCTAAATACGCAAATTATCTATTTCATATCATTAGATGTTTCGTGGTGCCAGGGATGGAACTCAGGGCCTTGCACCATCTGGACAAATGCCCTACCACTGAGCTCCATCGCCAGCCCTGTCATTAAACTTTTTTAAGGTGATTTTGGTTCCCCCTTAAGAAGGCTAACCCTGTCTAACAGGTTTTTTCTTTCCTCTTTCCTGATTACAAGTAACAGATATTTGTAAAAGGCAATTAAACAATGCAGAAAGGAATGCTGTGTGCTAGGAAGTCCAAATCTTGCAGACCGGAGGTTGGGGAGAGAGGCAGGGCCAGGGACCACACATTCTCTCTCGGGCAGCTTCCTGCATCTTAGCAGCTGGGTGAGGGGGGCTGAGCAAAATGTTGCCATGGATAATTTGGCCCTATCAGACTGTCTTGCTTACTGTTTATGTCCTTGACTTATTTTTCTAGGAAAATACCTTTGAATGTGCATTTTGTTTCATTTTCAAATTTCTGGCTGTAGTAAAAAGTCTTTTTGTCAAATGTGTTACCTTTTTTCCTCCAAATCGCCGTCTTCTGACTTTGTGGTGTTTTCTGCCACTCAGGAGTAACTTTTACCGTATGGCCAACTGTGCCTCTGTTTCCACCACTGATAGCCTGCTTAGAAAGGCCTTTCTGCCCGCTTGCATTTTCCTGATATTACCATGGCTCAATTTTATTCTGTCATGTTTAAACTTTCAGGGTACCCACAAATTTGGGGCGGCAGTAGACATTTATTTAGTGCTTACAATGTGCCTGGCTCTGTGCCATGTGCCTTACACAGAACACCTGTGGAAAGCTCAGTCCTTCCAGAGGTAGGTGCTGGTGGGAGTCTTGTTTTCACAGGTGGAAAACACAGGGACAGGAAGGCCCAATGCTTGCCTAGGGCCACACAGCTGGGGAAACTCAGTTCTTCTGACGTTACAGCCTACACAGGGCTGGTGTAAGGATTTGAGTCGTTATATGTAAAGTTTCTGGAATAGACTAGGTGGTCAATGGGTGGTATGGGTTTTAAAATTATTACTGCACAGTCCTCATAAACATGATTTCTGGTGGCTGTATATATTATTTGAAAATATGGTATCTTTTAAAGTATATTTCTAAACTATTTCTTTTGAGACAGGGTCTCACTATGTAGCCCAGGCAGGTCTTGAATTTGGGACTCCTGTGCCTCAGCCTCCCATCCATATGCTGGGATTACAAGCATGCAGCACAGGGCCTGGCATAAACCATTACTCCTTCACAAGTATGAAAGGCCTTTAGGGTGCAGTGAGAATAAATAATATCTTTAAGAAAGAGCTGTGGGGCAGAGGGGAGAGATGGCCCAAACAATGTATACACATATGAATAAATAAATAATTTTAAAATAAACTAAGAAATTTGATGAAAAAAAAAAAGAGTTGTGGGCTGGTAGAGTAGCTCAAGTGGTACAGCGCCTGCCTTGCAAGTGCGAAGCCCTGGGTTCAAACCCCAGTAAAGCCACAAATAAATATATAAGATTATTAAATATATTAGGTAAATATATTAAATATTAAATCTATTAGTTAAATATATTAAATGTAAATATACGTTAGTAAATTTTGGAAGGACATGCACCAACATGTAAAGAGTGCTCATTGAACAATGGAAATCTAGGGTTTTAAAAAAAATCTTTGTCTCCACATTCTAGTTTTCTAGAAATGTTTATTTCCTGATAAAAATAGGCAAAAACCCACAATATGAACAAAATAATATAAATATATATTTATGTGAGTTTATTTATTTTTCTAAAGGCTATGAATGGAAGGAGAGTGTGCAGTACCTACAGGGTGGAGGTGATGTAGGGTCAGAGAGAACTTTCTTGAGGGTGGCTCTCAGGAGTGGAAGAGGACTTTCTTTCGGTGACCCACCAGGAAGACCATGAGGCTAATAGGAAGGGTGAATGGAGAGGGAGAGGGCGGCTGTCAGGAGCAGCAGGAGTTGAGGGGGAGCAAGGCCTGTGGGGAGGCAGCAGACTTACGTTACAAGGTATATTCTGTACTCATATGACTGCATGAAACACAGAGAGAATGGAAGCAAAGACAAACTGTTTACACTGGCAATGGCTGCATTTGATCTTGATTCTGTATTTTTATCTTATTTTTTTAAATTTTTCCCTCTCTACAGAGGCACACCTTTTTAAATTGGAAGGAAATATTATTTAGCCTGAAAGCAAAAACAGAAAATCTGCTTCTCACTGCAAGAGGACCCTAAGTTGGAGGTAGCTAGGGGCACCTCAACTTTAGGGATGACCTCTGCCACCCTGGAAGAGGGTGTGGCAGGGACACACGTCACACACAATTTCCAGGGCTCCCACTCTCCAGTCTTCAGTCTTTCTAGGAAATACTCAACTAAATACTTAACTTTTGTCTTAGGAGTCAAGTATGCAAATACTATATTTAGTATAGCAACATTTCAAAAATAATTTTGCAGTTCTGGGGACTGAAGAGGCCACACATTAGGCAAGTGCCCTACTGCTGAGCTCCAGCCCCAGCCCACTGTTTTATAAAGATTATTTTGGTTGCTTCTTAGAGGCTTGCCCTAACAAGTTTCTTCTCTCTTCCATGTGCCCCTGCCTGCAACTGATTACAAATAACATATCTGTAAACAAAGATCAAACAGTGCAAAAAGGAATAAAGCAGAAAGTCCTCTGGGCTGGAGGGTGCTGCTACTTTCTGTCATGCACCCCCCCTTTCTGATTGAACATAATTACCAAATTATTCCTTGCTTCTAAGAGGGATGCTTACATTTTACTGTCTCAGATATGGGGACGACCATTATAATCAATGACATTGGTGACATGGCATGTGTCATGTCTCCCAGATCCTCATTCTGCCTGCTCTTATTTCCATCGTGGCTGAGAGTGCAGCCAGGAGACAGCCCTCAGTGAGTGGACAATACTCTTTGGAATCACCTGTCTTAAAGCAAGCCACATAGCACTTCCTGGAGTAGCTGCAGCCAATGGCTGGTCAACCATTAAATAATACCCAATTCACTCATCACAAAGTAGGGCTATGCTGAAAGCCATTCAGGCTTCTGGAACTTCCTGTGGGCTTGGGTGAGGCCTTTGTTGTGATCAGAATGCAGCCCAACTTCTCCATGCCCCAGGACCCCTGCTTCCTCTCTTCTCTCAGAGTTTTGATCCCAAGAACACTCTCTAACAAACTCCCAGCATGCTCACCTCCTACTCAAGAGCCTGTTTCCCAGATAACCTAACTTGCACCACCCAGCTTAACGAGCAGTGTTTGTCCTGCTCAGTGGTACAGAAAATAATGGTGCATACAATTGATAATATCTTACAGTCAATGAGACACAAGGACATGGTAGGTTTATTAAAGATAAACATCTTCCCAGGATCCCCATTTTTACCTTAACAAGCACAAAACTGCACTTCCTGAGTACTTGAGACCACAGAGGTTATTTCCGGTTGCCTCCTGGACACCAATTCCTGCTTCTTCCCTCCTCATTGCATCCTAATATGCGTTCCAAGCGAAATGGACTCCAATCTTAGCTCCAGAAGTGGGCATGACTGGGCAAAAGGCAGTCTCACCCCCAATTGCCTGTGATTCTTGAGGGGATAGTGTTAACCACTATGAACAAAAAGTTCGCACAGAAGCCTTTCTCGAGGAAACTTGCACTGATTATTCTGGGCAGCCCTCAGCTGACCACGAGGAGGGCTAGCTTTTGCTTTTGCTTTTGCAGTGCTGTTGAGCACGTGCTGTACCACTGAGCTACATCCTCAGCCCAGGCCCAGCCTTTTTGGTTTTTTGTGGTGCTGGGGAACAACCCCATGGCCTCTTGCATACTAAGCACATGCTCTCCCTCTGGAGCTACAGCCCAGCCCCAGGGCCAGTCTTGAAATGAAGCGGGCACTCTGGGCAGCAGAACTGTGTGGTTGAAACCACATGGGTCCTTGGTATCATATTGGAGAGGTAGATGAAACTGATCAGGCCTGCGCTTCCTCTAATACTTCCTGCTTATGTTGCCAATAAACTCCTATTGTTAAAGCCCATCTGAGCTGGGCAATCGGATTGGAAGTCTAAAACATCCTAACTAGTACAAAGACCCTTAAGATGATGCCAAGCTACCTATCTGGCTTTCTCTCCTATCACTCCCCTCTACATCCTCTCCTCCCAAAACAGATTATACAAATCATTTTCTTGCACTGCCCTGTGATTTTTTTCAACCTATCCCTTTATACACGCAGAACTTCTGGCTGAAACCTTTCTCCTAGCCTTCCTACTTTATATCTACCTGACTAAACTGTGCCCCAAGTCTCATCTTAATGTTGTTTTTTCCAGAATGCTCCAGTCTTTCCCACTGTGTTCTGATAGTTCTTTAAATTCCCTCAGGCTTAGCTATTTCTTCCTCTGAACAGCAGCCTTACATTAGTCACTTGTACACTTGACCTTTATCTCATCGGGCAAGGATACTTTGTCTCAAGCTCCAAGTCAACTAGTGCCAAACCTGAGATACAGGAAGGCCCAGAATTATCCACTGAATTTGGCCTGACATGACCCTAGACAACTGTCTCTATGAAGGCTCAGTGACCCTATGTTTACAAATGGAAGCCAGGCATTGGTGGCTCACAACTGCAATCCTAGCTACTCAGGAGGCAGAGATCAGGAGGACCGCTGTTCCAGGCCAACCTGGGCAAATAGCTCACAAGACCCCATCTCTGAAACGGATTGGTGGAGTGGCTCAAGTCATAAAAGTGCCTGCCTGGCAATCGTGAGGCCCTGAGTTCAAACCCCAGTACCACAAAAATATGGAGGCAACATTTTCCCCCAAGTTCTAACCAAACAGTAGGTGCCCCCTGTGGACTTCAACCACACAGCACACCTGAATAACTAGAAGAAGGTTGTAACAGTCATCAGAATGTTTTCAGAAAGGTGACTTTAGAACAGCTAAGGTTTAGTAAGACCCAAACACAGGAAGAATCAGACAACTTTAAGGAAGGGGAAGTAGTTGGAGGTATAGCTCAGTGGTAGAACATATTTACTATGCATAAGGTTCCATCCCCAGCACCAAAAATACAGAAGAACAAAAGGAAAGAAATAGAAGGAAAGAAGGAAAAAAAATGAAATTGATTCGATTTCATTGACTGGATTCAATGAAACACAAGTATATTTTAGGTTTATTAAAACTAAATTTTTTTCATAATCCCCATTTTTACTCCAAAAAGAAAAAAAAACAAAAAAACCCTCCACTTTCTAGGTACTTGGGACCACAGAAGTTATTGTTGCCGGCCTCACTCTCCCTAAAGAAAACCTAAATAAACCTAAAATATCACTGGGTATTATCAATGGTATATTCCACTATCTCCCGTACCACCAAAAGGGCAGAAAGAAACATTAGGTAGGTGAACATCAAGGTTGTTTACACTGGCCCTGGCATCAGAGAGCTCCCAGTTTAGCCAGGGACCAGTGGTTCACACCTAAAATCCTAGCTACTCCGGATCCAGAGATCAGGAGGATCAAGGTTTGAAGCGAGCCTGGGCAAATAGTGTGTGAGACCCTATCTCAAAAAACCTCAACACAAAACAGGGCTGGCTCTGACTTATTTGACTTAAAACTAATATGAGAAAGGAGCGCCTAATTAGAATACAAACACTGACAAACCAAACTGTACTATAAGTAACACAGCTACATTGAAAGGGATGAGGAAGAAAAAAAATCACAAAGTGATTTGGGAAAACAGTGTTTTGATTGGATACTGTAAGGCTTAAGACAAAAAGATCTGTATATGTGTTTGTATCTGTTAGCATGAACATTTTTATTTCCTAGCTCTGTCCCTGGGAGGACTGAGAAGCAATAACCCCAGTAGCGATGAGCACCCTCCGCACTCAGATCCTGACTTCTTATTCCATTCCCCTATAAAGGAACCACTCCTCAGAGAAATGGCTGATTCTGGATCAGGGCAGGTAAAATACAAGATGAGCCTGTAATGTCCTGTCGTGCCAGAAACTAGGGAAGTACTCAAAGCAGGACAAGGTTAAGACAAGAGGGCAGAGGAAACGATGGGAAGATGGGGGCAAGAAATTCCAGGCAGAGGAAGCCATGTGTAATGTAACAGAACCTTGCATTTTGGAGCTCTCAAATAGCATCATAACTAAAGGAATAGAAAAAATGTCAGGAAAGGAAGTCCTACTGAAAAGCTACCAAGTTTGAATGTCACTGCAGTCATGAATCATAACGAGGAAGTCCATTATGAAGTAAGTGCATATTGTGTAAGAAAACTTGAGATTTAATTTGCGGGTTTATCAGTAATGCTTGAAGTTACAAATAATAATGAAAAACCATTAAAAATCATTACTCTTTCAAGTGGTTTGAAGTGTCCATAAAATTCACATTTAAAAATGGCAAAGAGCACACATAATCCTTCATGCTAGAAAGTTACTTTGTCTGAAGCTGCCCACAGGATCGTAAAATAAGCCAGCAGAAAAAAATCTGAAAGGCACATTGGAGCAACTCTGCAACAGTCTTCAAAATGCTGTTTAGTGCCAGCGGAAGTCAGTTTACATTCTTAAAGATCAGCTGTGACCCACAAAGCTGTGTTTCACATACAAGTCATTTGGAAGTATTACCTCCAACGGGCTTAATGCTTTCCTGTGTGTTATCAGTGTTTTAGTTTCTGCGCAAGGGCTGGGCACTCCTGGTTAAGTGGCAATGAATTAAGAGGGCAGATCCCTGGAATAAAATTGTCTTGGTTCCTCATCTGACACTTACAAGTTGTGTGATCTGGGAAAATTATGCAACCTGTCTGAACCTTATCTGTAAAGTTGGGATGATTAAAAAAACAACATAGGTATCATTAAGGATCAGAAGTGCTCAGTACAGTTCTACTGCATAATTCAATAAATGTTAACTATTCTTAATAACCAATATTTAAAGATTTTTATTTATTATTTTTGCTCAACGTGAAATATACAGTCTGTCCTCTGTATCTGTGGGGTCCACATGTTCGGATTCAACTAACTTTAGCTTAAAACTTTTTGGAAAAAAAATTGCATCTGTATTGAACATGTAGACTTTTTTGTTATTCTCCTCTAAACAGTGTAGTGTAACAGCTACTTATGTAGCATCCATGTTGTGCTATGTATTATAAGTAATCTAGGGATGATTTAAAGTCCACGGGAGGATATGCCATGGACGTCTCCACATAGGCCTCACAGACAAGGTCAACTGCAGCCCGACCTGTCTTGGAGGAATAGCCTTGTGATCCTCCCTGGAACACGATAACATAAGCAGTCTTGTGAGGAGCTGTCCCAAGGCCGTTTGTCACCCACCTCCCTATCTTGTGGGGGCTGCCATGAGGCAGTTTCTCATCTGCCTCCCTGGTTCTGGTAAGGCACGGGACTTTTGACCTTCCCTCTCCACTTACGGTACAGCTGCAGGCCATAAAATCATTTAGCTGGAGTCTGGAGCTGACTCCTCCATGACAGAACAACCCACTGTTCGCGTCATCCTGTGGGCCAGGGATGAGGGGAGCTGACACCATGATTTTCTTGGTCATGCTAAGTAATAAACTATCTATATACACGTTCTTTCTGGGCCAAATCTGTAGCAGAGTGGCAAGTCCAACCTAACAGCTGTATGTGTTGCTACTTAAAGGCAGCTTGGCTGCCTGACAGTACTAAGGACTGTGAGGAAAATAAATGAGGTAATTAACGGAAAGTGAGACTGTTAGGGAGGTCAGGGCAGGGTTCACCAAGGTGACCTGTGAGCCAGCCATGTTGACGGGGGAGGGGAATAGTGATAGGGAGAAGCAGCAGCAATTACAAAGGTCTAAGGCAAGGGGGAGATGGGCAGGTTTAAGGGTCTGTGAGCAAAGAGGATAAATAAGAGAAGTCAGCAGGGCTAATTATTTGTAGGCCCTAGAACAGTTTGTGTTTTGTTAGGTGTTAAGCAAGTGATATGATCTGATTTATATTTTTAAATTCTTTCGGCAGTACTGCCATCTGAACTCAGGGCCCTGTGCTTGCCAGGCAGGTGCCCCAACACTTGAGCCACTCCCCGGTCCTTTATTTGCTTTATTTTTTACTTGGGGTTGACTTCAGTCTGCAGTCCTCCTACCTATGACCTCCTGGGCTTACAGGTATGTACCACCATGCCTGGCCCTGATTTATATTTTTAAAACATCATCCTCACCCCTCCAAAAGAAAAACACTCAATAGAAAAAGTAAGATCATTCCAAGTGCAGGGTGGAGATAGAACAGGACTGGAAGAGTGGAGACCAGTTGGGAGGTCCTTACGGCGGTCCCAGAGAGAAGTGGAGGGACTCTAGGGCTTGCTTGGCATGCTTGTGGGGCAGCCATGTGGTCAGGGTAGGAGGACAGTAGACTCTCAGCCACTGAACTTCAGCTTTCACTGCAAAATGGGGATCCACAAGAGGGAGTCCAGCTGGAGCCACTCACTCTCACTCATTTTTTTCTTTTTCGTTTTAATTATTATACTATTTATTATTTGAAACAGGGTCTCGCTTTATTGCCCAGGCGCAAGTGATCTTCCCAGCTCAACCTCCTAAGTACCAGGGACTACAGGTGTGCACCACCACTCCAGCTCTAACTAAAGTTTTAATTAGGGACACTTGAGTTGCTGTGTAGACGGTCCGGGTGTGTGTGGGAGTGTATGTGTATGAGAAAGTGGGACAGGATGGAAACTGAAGACCAGGATGGAGGTGACTACAATTTGTAAGCCCCAGTAACCACACGGAGAGGAGTGATCTTGCCAAGAGATTCTTTATTACCGGGTGGGAGAGGGACAGAGGAGAGAGAGAGAGAGAGAGAGAGAGAGAGAGAGAGAGGAGAGGAGAGAGACTCGGAATGATCTGATTGGTTAGGATCTTATGGTTCATGCTGATTGGAGGTTAGGGCAGAAGGGGAATTCAAGCTAGACTTGAGGCAGGACCGTGACCCTGGGAAACAGAAGCTTAAGGGTACAGTAAGAACCGAAACCTATCGGCGCCATTATTGCTAACACAATTATCCAGGAAAGAAGAGATGGACAGTTTTGCACAGCAGCCTTCCCTCACTAAATCCTTCTTTGTACTAAACTGGTCATTGAAGAACTAGGAATCTCTTCCTCTGTGAATGAATAAAAATGTGCATAAAGCACTTAGCATAATATACAGCTGACTATATTAAACATATTAAATAGTAGTTACTACTGGCATTGCTTCTGAACCTGCTCAGAGGTTCTCGTGCCTTTAAATATGCAAATGCGATCTTCTCACTCCAGGCTTAAAACCCTCAAGGGCCTCCCCACTGTGGAATGCAGGTCTTACTCCTTGCCACTGCCTTCAAGGTCATCCGAAGTTTGGTGCAGGCCTTCCTCTTGTCTCACAGGTCTTACCACTCTCCCTCAAGCACCCCACCTGGCTTGTCACCATCTCAGCTCCTTTTGGTCCGAGATTCCTAGATTCCCCCTATATTTCCCTGTGGCTATTTATCCTCCATTCCCTATGAGGTCGCCTATGACCTTCCCTAATAACCACCCTATCCAAGGAATGGAGCCTGCCCCTCAGGCTTCTTCACAGCCTGATCTTGTTTAGAGAAGGACATCAACTGATTAACTTTCCAAGCTAATGGTAGAGCAGCAGTAGGCCAAGTTATTCACAAATATTTCATATATGAAGTTAAAATGAGGGACCACCAACATTTACAGATTTGACTCTAAGTATTCACAATACAGGAATGCACAAAAGGTTCAACACTCATGAATTCTGCAGCAAACTAAGCACCAACATTTTCTTGGATAGTAATATTCCTTAAATGGATGTTATGTTTCCCTATCTCCTCAAATCAACTTAGATAGAATTTCATTTTCTTTATCAGCATCCCTTATCATAGAGGGCTAAAATGCAAGTGAAGCCCTGAGGGATTACTGAGGTGTGACATTTATGACCACTTGTCCCTCTATCCTAAATGACCAAATGCAGCTTTTCCCAATTTTACCTACTGTACCTTAGACAGTTACCCTGAAAATGACTGCTGCTTCGCTCAACATCTCCTTTTCCCTGTCTTACAAACGATCTACATCTGATCTGTTGAAACTCGGTTAAAGAAATGAAATCATTAGAATTGTATGGTCCCAAGTTGGGTTAAGTAAAGGTCTGAGGGGTATTCTTAGGAAGGTTTCAGTTCACACATGGGATTCATGAGTTTGGCAAAGAGGTGTTTTCTTCTTGGCTGTTAGCTGGGTTTTGAGTTGGGTTGGGCAACCAGCTAAAGCACACATAACTACAAACTGAAGTGTTTGAGCAAATCAGAAGGGGAAAGAGATCAGCTTCTCCATGATGTTGTAGCAAGTATCAGATGGCTCTGGGTTTAAATCTTAGCTCTGCACCTTCTTGGAACATTCATGTTTTTAGTAGCAACTAAACATTTGCTATATGACAGACTACTGTCTTATTTTACCTGTACTATCACAGCTAATTAATCCTTCCAATGAGACTGTGCAGAAAATAGTCTTACCTCCATTAACCAGGTTCCAAAGCTAAGTAACCTGATGCTTCAAACCTAACAAGCAAGGATAGGACAGTCTAGCCCAGAGTCAGTCCAGAGCTCTTAGCTTTTCATTCATTCAGTAACACTCGTGTGAGTTCCTACTACTCTCTAAGGCACTGATAGAGGCACCTAGCACACATCACTGTGTAGGACAGCTGGTAGTGGAGGAGGTTCTGGAGTTTGAGGCCAGCCAGGGGTACATAGTGAGATCCTGTCCCCAAAACAAAACAAAACAAAAAAAGGGCAGAAAGTAGTACTTTCTCCTATGGCGCTTCCATTCTAGCAGGGCTAGAGGATGTAGACAAACGGTGAGAAATAAATACAAATGTAAATTATATGGCATGCTATTTAGGTTATACTACTCGAAACTGCCAACAGCAGCCAACTGTTTTTTTTTTAACCTACAAAGATAGTCATTTCATATGGTTCAACCCAACTGAAGGTGGTAGAACAATCAAAAAAAGAGTAAGGAGGCTCAGTAGTGGGAGCAGGGTACAGTGTCATCTTGGGTGTAGCCAGGTGGACCTCACTGAGGTGACGTTTCAAGGGGAGGAGATGACTCAGGAGTTATTCTGGATATTGCACTCAAATGAGGTAACATCAGGTTATGCTGATCAAATGAGGAACAGAGATGAAATATTCTATAAACTAGAATATTCTATTCTACACTAGGACTGTAGCAAATTATTTGGTATTATTTAAACCTCCCTATTTTGTGGCTGGGAATTATAGTAAACTTTGAAAGGAATAAATATAGACAGATTGCTGGCAAGGTTGCTGCATTTCATACCTCATCTAGAATTGAGAAACAATTAGGACTTTTGGTTCAAAACCTTTCTCCTCCAACCGGGTGTAGGTGGCTCACACCTGTAATCTGAGCTACCCAGAAGGCAGAGACCAAGAGAATCTCAGTTCCAAACCAGCCCAGGCAAATAGTTTGAGAGACCGTATTTTGAAAAATCCCATCACAAAAAAGGGCTGGTAGTGAAGTGGCTCAAGGTGGAGGCCCTGAGTACCCTAGTACTGCAAAAAAAAAATCTTTCTTCTGCTCCCAGAAAACAAAAAAGGTTTTGTTATTGTTCTTTGGTCAATAAAGCATTATCTACACAAAGAAGGCAAGAGAACATGCCTGGAAACAATCTTCTGAGATGCAGCTGAGATTGCAATCTGAACAACTTCATAGAATTGCAGGAGAAAGCCACGTTCCTGTGCACAGTCAAATGTAGTCAAGTGCACCATGTGTCTGAAGTTTAATGTCTCTGAAGTAGGTAGGAATTTTGCTAGCTCCACCAACCCATTCTGCCCGAAAATAGTTATTTGCTGTGTTTGGTAAAGATTATAATTAAACTCACTACTAAAACTTAAGGAAAAGGTAACCAACGGAAAGTAAGACTAAGTTAATTTGTAGAGAAACGATAGGCATGCAAAGTTTCTTTTAAAGAGACTGTCCTTATTTTTAAGGACTTTTACATTTAAGAATCCAAAAAGTGGTAATTTGTTTGGAATTTATTTATTTGCATTTAAAAGAAACTGTTGACAAAGATTCACAGAAATAATCTTGAGTAAGTGGAAAATACAGTCAACACTACTGAAACAGGTTTATTCGACTGAACAAAACCTCTTAGATGCTGTCACTGATGTAAAAACTGACTGCTTCTGACTCTTCTTAACACACGGTGGTATAATTAACAATATTCAATCACTTCTGTTCTTTCCTGAATATAAAAATTAAAATACCAATTAAAAAACTACTATATCTTCTCTTTAAATGTTTCTTACAGATACAATTTCAATATTATAATTTAATATTGGTGTAGTTTAAGAGATTTTTTTTTCATTCACAAGTTAAACAACAATCACCCAGAGGAAATTGATAATCTGCCTATAGGCTCATAGTGCAAATAAAAAGTTCAGGAATGCAGCAACTGATATTTCTAAAATATAAAACAGATAAAATCCTTAGAAGGTTCATGCAAAAAGCTTTACTAAGCAGATGGCCACAGAACTAGAACATTTGATAATTTGACTGGCGATGTCAATGGGACTCCTCATGTTTTTGGACTCAACTTGAACTCTCATCTTAGGCTTTGTATTTGGCTTTTCCAGTTTCACTAATGACACAAACATGCTATAAAATAAAAACCCAGAAATTTACATTAGAAAAGTGTACTCTGAAATGAAAGACGAGAATAACATTTTGCAGGGAATAAAGGAGAATGATGGAGGAGGTAAATTCAACTATTATAATATTGTAAGAACTTGTGTAATTGTCACAATGTACCCCCAGTACAACAATAATATGATAATAATAAAAATAGCATTTTGCAGATCTTATAAGAATAGTAGTATGCTGCCAGGTTTCTTGCTAAACAAACAGATGCAATACTATTGTGCTTTAAGACCAGTAACTTTTAGGGAGAGTGTTTTTAAAAACAAAGCAGCAGTTTGTCCTGTTCATTTGCTTTTTTGGTCTCAATTGTAACTTTGAAACACAAAAAAATGCAGGGAATTTTAGATACATCAAAATAGGGATATGGGTAAGTGGTTAAAAAAGATGGAGTAAAAAACCCGCTTTAGATAGTGCTAATGGCTGTAGTCTTCCCAAATCTTCCTCAAACCATGTTCACAAACACACCCATGGAACTCATGCCTCCAGAGTGGGAGGTAGGTATTTGAAGCAGAGTAAATTAAGAGAATTAAATTGGATCATTTATTTCTTGATTATGATCACATTTATCATCTGAAATAATAATGGGACAGTTACTGTATATTAAAACTGTTCAACTATTTCAGCCAGTAAGAAGTGTTACCCTAGCCTGGCTAAGTTCCAGTTCTAAGGACATCTGCACTTAACTACAGCTTTATGTGACTAATGGGAACCATCAGTCTGGTCAAATTATGAGGTGCTAGAAGGAGCAAACAATTCTCTTTCCTAAATTTTTATGTGGGTTTTGAAAAATGAGAGCGAGAAAAAGAAGCATTACTTACATTCAAATCCCTGAAGTATTCATTATAGTCAAGGGCATATCCAACAACAAATTTGTCTGGAATTTCAAATCCAACAACTAAGCAAAAAGAAAAATCACAATTTATCAATAGATACAGAAAACATTACTTATGAATCTAATACTTGCAAATGTGCCTTCTCTACAAATAGTCTCTAAAGTAGCTCTAAGCCATTTCACATAAAACTTCTTTAGGTTCAAGATGGCTAAATGATTGACAAAAAGTAATCTACTTACAGTCTGGCCTATATCCAACACTTCGAGAGGTCCTTTTCACCAGCAAGCTGTTAATTACAAAATGTGACAGGTGACATATGGAAAGATTACAGGACATAACAAAAAAGAAAACTAATGTTCCTAAATAGTGTTTCATCTACATTTAGTATACCATGGTTAGTATTAACATACCCAAAGAAAGACTGAAATGGAGAACGGAATCCTGGAAAGGGGCAGCAGTGAGTTCACACCACAGACAAGGCCCCTTGATTGATCTCCACCCGGAACCTGATGGATGGTTTTGAGAGCTGCATGAAGGGCAGCTGATCAGGAGAAAAAGTAGGTGGGGAGTGACAATGAGCAAAGATGAAAAGATCTCTGTCTAGAATCCCTGGAAATAACGATCCTTGAGCTGTAAAGAGTATGGCAGAGGTGAGTTATCACCTTTCATTATGGCTTTTTCACATTTGGCTTACAAAGAGAACTTTAGGCTAATAACAACTAGTATGCTAAGGGAACCATTTTTCTATTGGCACTGGGGATTGGCCCTGAGCCCTTGCTCATGTTTAGCACACACTCTACTACTGAGTTTATGCCCCCAGCTTAGAAGTTAAATTTTAAGTTAATAAGTTTTCAATTGTTTGGCTCTTGTTGGAAACATAACAGTGTTGAGTGTTTCTTTTTTCCTTTCTTTCTGTTTTTTTTGGCAGCACTGCGGTTTGAACTCAGGCCTTGCACTTGCTAGTCAGGCACTCTACCTCTTGAGTCACTCCACCAGTCCATTTTGAGTGTTTTTAAAATAAAACTGACTACACTGCTATTATTGGGTATTTATAGAAATCACTAATTTGCATATAATTTGCATTTGTATTTGATACAATTTACATAAGTAAACAAATTATAGTAAAAGTGATTCAGCAAATATAAAGTTAAATGTTAATAGCTTTTTCAAAAATTTTTATTTTTACAGGAAGTTGTAAGGAAAAAAAAAACCCACACAGGGGAATCCCTAGAATCCCTTTATTCACTTTCATCCAATGGCACCATGTTACTTAACTGTGGTAGATTACTACAACCAGGACATGGACATTGATGAACTAATTGATCTTGGTTTCACCAGCTTTATGTGTGTGTTCACATGTTAACAGGCAGTTTTATAGGTTTGTGTACAGCTTTAGGCATGTGTGGACTCGTAATCACTACCACAATCATCACACAAGGCTCCCTCTTGTAACCCCTAGCCTCTGGCAACCACTAATCTGTCCTCCATTTCTAGAATTCTGTCATTTCAAAAAGGTTGGATAAATAGATTCATACAGGATGCAACCTTTCAATATTAACTTTTATTGGCACAATTTCCTTAAGGCTCATCTACTTTGCTACATATATATCAATAGCTGGTTCTTCTTTATTGCTGATTAGGATGGCATGGATATACCACAGTAGGTTTAATCATTTGGTTGCTTTTAGTTTGGGGCTATCACAAATAAGGCTGCCATGAACATTCATTTACAGATTTTTTTTTTGGACAGTACTGGGGTTTGAACTGAGAGCCTCACGCTTGAAAGGCAGGCACCCTTACCAATTAAACCATTCCACCAGCCCTTTTTGTGAAGGGTGTTTTGGAAATAGGGTCTCTGAAACTATTTGCCTGGGGCTGGCGTCAAACCTCCATTCACCTGATCTCTGCTTCCTGAGTAGCTAAGATTACAGGCCTGAGCCACAGGTGCCCGGCTCATGTACAGATTTTTATGTGGACACAAGTTTTCACTTCTCTGGGATAAGTGATCAGTAGATCAACTTCTGGGGGTTTATGGCAGTTACATGTTTAGTTTTAAAAGAAATTGTCAAACTGTTTTGCAGAGTGGCCATGCCACAGCTTTTTAGTTGTTGCTGATACTAGGATTTGAACGCAGGACCTTGTGCTCTACCACTTGAGCCATGACCCCAGCAGCTTTTTAATTTAAAATTTTAATTTAAGTTAAAAAATTTGGTCATTCTTAACCCTGCACTGAACAAAAATAAGATTTATTCTTTTTATACATAAAGCACAGATATACATGTAAAACTTCCATATATCTATAAAGTATCTGTGATACTAAAATTTCATTGTGGAAGAGAGTTTAGGGGAAAAAGGTCAAAAGCCACTGATGTAGATCAACTACATTACTAAGAAATGACCTACATATTCTTTGAGCACATCATATCTCCACCAACACAAAAACCCACTGATGTACACTTGTACTAGCTACCAGAAAAACCCAGAAGGACAAACTAGTGACATATAGCTCATTAGCAGGCTTACTTTGATCCTTTAAAAGAGGTTTATAAAAAACAGTTAATCAATCAGGAAAAATGTTAGATCACTATAGGACCTCTGCATGAAAAAAATCACCAACTGGGCAAAGATTCAAAAATAAAAAAATATAATTATAAAAGTAAAAAAGAATTCAAACCCCAAAACAAACAAACAAAAAACCAGATGTTACTTTTAACCAAACTTAAAGTGGTAAACACATTAACTGAGCCAGGTTCCCTGGGTTCAAATCTCATCTCTATAAGCTTACTAGCCCTGTATCTCAGTATTGTTACCGGTGAAGTGGGAATAATAATGCTACCCGAGACTTGTTGGAGGACGAAACTATAATTACGGATAGACACAGAACTGTAAAAAGCAAAAGCTAAACAGCCAGATATAGCCAAGAGGTGAGGCTGCCTTAGAAAAAAAGGAAAAAAAAAAGGAAGTAGGCACTGTAAAATTTCAATATGGACATAAAACAAGATTCAGCATTTATCACTGCTCAATTCCAGGAGGTCCAGATCTTCAGGGCTGATCCCCTTTCTTACTATTTCATCACTTCATTAGGATCCTTGGTCTCAATTTTGCAAGGAGCCCCAAATCCTGTGCATTGCTACTCAGGACAAGTTAATATATATAACATGCTGAAAAACCAAATGTTAATAATAACCACCTTCTATACGGAACATCTTCAAACTTAATAATGGAACAAAATATTCTAAAAAATATGTCTGTACTGAACATATGCAGATTTCCCCTTGACATCATTTCCTGAACAATACAGCTTAACTATTTACACAGAATTTACATTATGTATTATAAGTAATCTAGAAAGATATGCACAGGTTATATGCAAATACTATGCCATTTTATGTAAGAGCTTGAGCACCTGGGGATTTTGGTGTCTGAGGGATCCTGGATCCAATCCACCATGGATACTGAGGGACAAATTTATTAGGCAAGGAACTGGCTATAGTGAAGGGCTTTATTAATATACAGCAAAATTATTTACAAAGGATATTTTCTGAACTTTGAGATTTTATTATTTTTTGAAGATAAAATGACAACTGAGCGTATCCTTACAAAAAAGAAATCATTTGTAATCTTCCAAGTGAAGAAAATATTCTATTTCATAATTCATACATACCTTGCAACCTTAACCATCTTTGGGTTATACTGCTTGACCAAGGAAAGCAAAGTTTGCATTGTTTTTCCAGTGTCAATTATATCCTTTTGAAAAAGAAAAGACATTTAAATGGTAAATGGAGGGCGCACAGCTTTAAATTCACAGTCACTATTCAAACAAAAAATACCAGAACCCCAATGTTCTGGTATTTCCCTGAGACATTAATGTCGTTTTTTTTTCAGGACAGTAATTCTCACCAAAATTCACTCATTGAGATAGCCAAAAATCTGTAAACCATCTGGCACTCAGCAAGCAATGAGATGCCAGTCCCTAGGACTAGATTTTATATGCATAAACAGGTGAATAATGGCAAATTTTCATGTGTGTGGCAAAGTATTGTACATGCACATCTTTTGTTTTTATTTGTTTTTTTTTTTCTGAGATAGAGTCTTACTTTGTAGCTAAGGCTGGCCTTCTCCTTGTGATCCTCTTGCCTCAACCACCCAAATGCTGGGATTATAGGTGCATGCTACCACACCCAGCCATATGCATGACTTACTGAGAAAGTTATGATGCTGTCTTCTTTCTTAATAAAAGTACTTTAAGCTGGGCTCATACCTGCAATCGTAGCTACTCAGGAGGTAGAGATCAGGATGACTGTGGCTGGACAAATAGTTTGTAAGATCCTATCTCTAAAAAACCCAAAACAAAACAGGGCTGGAGGAGTGGCTCAAGCAATAAGAGTGCCTGCTTAGCAAGCGTGAGGCCCTGAGTTTAAACCCAAATCCCACCAAAAAAAAGAGTACTTTAAATTTTTCTTCATAAATTCAAGACAGGAATTGTCTACCCCTCATTTTGAGAAACACTGCTTTGCTGTAGTGGGGTCTGAAATTGGGGCCTCAAGCTAGAGAAATATTGCTTGTATTATCTTTAAAAGTATTCAAATTAATAAGGTTTTACCAAATAAAATGACTTTACATTAAGATGAGTCTTAGCTATTCAGTCAAAAGTAGGATATTGCCCAGAAGAAACCCCTGAGACCTGAACCCTAATGCTCTTCACTGAAAATATACTTCAAAAATGGGAAAACACAGGTGTTGGGGGTATAGCTAGTGGTAAATCCCTTGCCTAACATGTACAAGGTCCTGGGTTCGATCCCCAGCACTAGAAAAAAAGAACCCTAAAAACCAAAAATCAGTGTCAGTCATGAGAAAGATCAGGTTTGGAGAATTGTGAAAAATGAAGATTTGGGGATGTGACAGGTAGATTGCTGTCCTTTGGTGTTCAAACTGGAAGAATCTCTACCTCTTGAGTATGATGAAGATCCATGAAAATGACTGGAAAAGAATCTCCCCATGATTTGATTATGTTATACAAAACAATTACAGCAGGTTATAGAAAGATTCTCCGGCTGTTTTTGAAGAAGCAAGCTGCTATACTGTGAGAGGGCCATGTATCAGGACATGAGGGTGGCCTTTAGCAGCTGAGAACAAACCCTTGCCAGCAGCCAGGGAGAAAATGGTCCCTCAGTGTGCCAATCGTAAGGAACTGAATTCTGCCAACAACCTGCATGAACCTGGAAGATGAGCATGAGCCTTAGGTGAGACAGACACCTTGGTCAGGCCTGACAAAACCTTGTACCAAGGAAGTACAGAAACATGCATGAGAATGATACATTGTCATGCCTCAAATGGGGCTTTAGCTATATTATGTCTGATTTCTTTTAAAAAATGAGATCTGAAGCAAATTTGGCAAAATGTTAATACATGGGTGTTTAATATACCTTTCTGTGAATTCCAAATATTTCACAATTAAGGGGTAGAAGTGTAGTTCAGGGGTAGAGTGCTTGCCTAGCGTTCATGAGGTCCTGGGTTTAATCACTAATACTGCTAAAATTTTTTTAAATTAAGATGTTTTATAATTAAAATTAAAATAAAAAAGCTCCAAGTGAAATGAGAAGGGAAGCGATATCAAAGGAGGCTTTGTGTAGGTGACTTTTGAGCTGGGTCTTAACAAGATTTAAACATGGGATAAGAAATTTAAAGAGAGGAAGAACATTTGAAGCACAAGAAATAAAGAGCAAACTGAAAATAACCCCAATGACTCAACTGAAGGATAGAGAAAATTTAGTATATTCAGGCAATGGAATATTCTTAGCAATAAAAAGAATGAATATTGCTACATTCCATAATATGGATGAACCTCAAAAATACTGAGCTAAGTAAAAAAAAGTCAAGCATAAAAGGCATATTCTGTATGATTTCATTTATATAAAATACCTAGAATAGGCAAATCTTACCAGTTTGCTAGGGGTTGGGGCAGGAAGAAATTGGGGAATGATGGATAATGGGATCAGGTATCTTTGTGGGGAAAGCTGATTATTTTTTAAAAATAAGGACAGTTAGACATGGTGGTGCATGCCTGTAATCTCAGCACCTCAGAGGCAGGCAGATGGTAAATTCCAAAGCCAGCCTGGGCTATGTAAGTCAGACCCTGTCTCAAAGTCAACAGTAAAGCCTGGGGTGGTGGTATATACCTGTACTCCCAGGACTCAGGAGGCATAGGCAGGCAGATCATGAGTTCAAGGCCATCCAGGGCTACATAGTAAGACCCTGTCTCAAAACAAACAAGTGAAATTTTAAAAAATAAATAAATGTGAAAGAGAAATAAGCAACAAACAATCATGGGCAGAAAAATGATGGTAGAGGCTCTAGGAAAGATAAAAAAGTATAGAGAAAATGAATGCAGATGTTGGAGAATGAGGCCACGTGGTAATGTATGTTGAGATCACATCGAAAAATTATAAATAACTTAAAGACTAAAGAAAGGGGCAACGAAATCTGAGTAGAGTATTGATCACAAGCCATGCTTTAGAAGTTTGCAGAACTCAGTAAGGCAAAAGATTTGAGTAGGGAGACCACAGACAAAACAAAGAGGCATAGGATATATTAACTTTTAAACAGTGGTAAATGACCAGGGGAAAAATAGTATTGAAGACAGGAAGTTGAAAGGTAGAAATGTGGGATTTTATATAGGATGGTGGAGAAGGTGACTTAGGAATAAATCAATGGTTCTTATACTTTACCATGTATCAGAATCACCTAAAGATTTATTGGGTTCTTTTTTTTTCCAAAAAGATCTGTTAAAGCACAGCTTGCTGGGCTTCATCACAGAGGTTTTGGTTCAGTAAGTTCTTTGTTGATGCTTTTGATCTAGGGATCACCCTTTGAAAACCAATGAGCTACAGAAAGTAATGATCTCATTTTTTTTTGGTGGTACTAGGGGTTTGAACTCAGGGCTTCACGCTTGCCAGGCAGGAGCTCTATAGCTTGAGCCATGCCTCCAGTCCTGATTTGAATCTTTACTCCACCTATTACCTGGTAACCTTGGGAAACTGGTTAACCTCTCTGTGGTTGTTTCTTTAGCACTTAGAATAGTGCCTAGCAAAGCAGGCACTTGATAAATTTGGCTATTATTATTACATTCAAAACACTTTAGAACATAAATGGAAAATAGTATGTTGGTTATAAATATTCTGTTACAAGAATATTTATAATATTATATCATTTAATGTAAAATATCTTAATATAAAATATTCTTTGTTATATAAGAACTACACTTCAAAGACAAAATTTAAGTAAGATATGGTCATAACTAGTTTAGAAAGAAAAATTTCAAATCAAAAAGAGGTAGGAAAGCTGTCAGAGTGGCTCAAATGGTAAAGCATGTGTTTAGCAAGCATGAGGCCCTGAGTTCAAGACTCAGTGCCACCAAAAAAAAAAAAAGGTAAATACCAAAATTTTCCCATTATCAATAAATCACTAAGTAGTCTTCTTCTTTATTTGTTTTTTTCTGGTGGGACTTGGGTTTGAACTCAGGGCTTTGCACTTCAAGGCAGGTACTCTACTGCTTGAGCTATACCACCAGTCGATTTTGCTCGGGTTATTTTGGAAATGGGGGTCTCGAAAACTATTTGCTCTGCGCTGGCCTTGAGTCTGAATCCTCCCGATCTCAGTACCTAGGATTACAGACCTGAGCCATTGGCACCCAGCTGTTTTCTTTTTTAAACGCAGGATATCTCTATGTAGCTCAAGCTGACCTCAACCCTGAGCACCTCCTGCCTCAGCCTCCTGGGTGCTGTGATTACAGGTTCCCATCCCTCCCTGCCCACCTAGCCCAGCTTCACTAAGTAGTCTTTACAAAACATAAGTCCATCATTAAAACTGGTGAGGAATTTCTTCCCTTGGTTTACCTTTGGGATGGTGCACAATGAATTAGAAAATCATAAACAGTGTATTTAAATGTAGAACTTACTTCAACAATCAAGACATTCTAGAAGAAAAGAGAGAAATGAAAATTAGTATGCTGAATCAGATAGTATTTCCAATTATCAGTAAGATCACAACACAAAAAGTTCTAAGGAAATTACTCCAATTCTTGTTTTTAAATACTTTTACTATATTATATTAAATCCTACTTGAAACAAGTAGGCTGTCTGTTGGGATTTAGAAGTCCTTATTAATACTAATATTTTCATAAACAAAAACTGACACGTGTTTTTATAAAAGCTTTTGTTAGGCAAGTTATGAAATTTCTCTGTGCCTTGGTTTCCCATATGTAAAATGAAAAACTTGAACTAGCTGCCCCCTGATGTGTCTTCTGACACTAATATTCTAAGAATTATAATCTGTACAATACCTCTAAAATCATGTATTTAACTTACTGTACAGAATCCAATTCAGAATTCATTTTCCCATTAGGCTAAAACTAATATGGATGTGTCGATATTTTTAGATTACATTAAAGAAAGGTATCAATACTTCCTCCCACCATAAACCCTCACCCCACTTTTTACACCTCAGAATTCCATAGCAAGTCCTTAAAAGAAAATACCACGTAACAATTACATACTAAAATAGAGAAAGGTTCTACCTGTTTTTATGCTACCTATAAGAATAAGGCAGCATTTCACATACTGGTTGTAATTGTTGCTACAAGATTTGTACTTATATCCAATTCCTACTATATTCTATCATATAACAATAGCATCAGAATTTTAATGTTCTGTATATTCTTCCAAGCTAGGGCACACAACGTCCACTGATTTGTATGAAAGATCAGAACTTTTTTAAACCTCACCTTGTTTAATCTATATTGTTCTGTGTGTTTTGTAACATTTACAATATTACTATCATAATTCATATGTAATTTATAAATACACCTATTAGGAGTAAATGCTTGAAAAGAAATTTTATTGATTGGGCATGCAAATAAGTTTGGTGAATTACTGCTCACGTATTAAAAGTAAACGTATAAGCAATTAAAGCTTCAATTATTTCCATGTCTCAAAGCAGCTTAGCACTGGAGGCAACATCTCGCAAGCCTAGAACAGTCTAAGAACAGAAAGAAGCAATGCTAGCCCAGCACTTCGGGCAAGCCAGTGACACTACTTCTCTCACTGTGACCCATCCTCGGTGAAGCAGCTACTATAGACAACTGCAGTCTACCGATAGCCTATTCTCTAGCAGGAAAAATTACATTTAAGGTAGAGCTCAGGATGGGGAAGAAAATGAAAGATACAAAAACTGGGGGAAATCTAAAGGCACACAACAAATGAATAACTGGTTTTTTATTTTTATGAGGCCTTAGTAAACTCTAATTACATTTCAAATACATTAATATGCTGATAAGAAGCTATGTTACTGTTTAAATGAATCCCAGCATAGTACAAGGAATACAGACACTGGAGTTAGATATTTGTTGGTTCAAATCATGCCTCTGCCACCTAACAGTTCAGCAGAACTGAATATACTCTATTAATGGACCAGTAATTGTTTCATCACCTACTATGTGGTTTTTTTCTCAATATTTCCTCTACCCTAGCTAGCACATCTGAAGGCTACATTATTTCTATCAGTAAAAGGCTCGCTGCAGTAGTGATAGCTACTACAATGAGACAAAATTGTAATCTGGAAAAAATCATGGAATTATGAGACAGAGAAACTGATCCCAGTCTTGGCTCTAACACTAAGTAGCTGCCCAACCTTGATTCATTCATAAGCATAGACTTTATTAGTATAAGACAGTTTATACAAATTAACATTCAGAGAGATTAAATATCTGTCCAATACAAAACTGTAGTACAGTACAATTTTAATACATGAATGAGAATTGCTACCATTGAGAGCTTATTTTATATCAAGTAGCTACATCCTTATTTAATAAGTGAAAATAATGAGGCCCAGCAGTCAAATGATTTACCTAAAGTAATAAAGATAGGCAAGTGGAAGAAAAGGGATTTGAACAAAGGTGCATTCAGGATCCAAAGCCCATATTTTCAAGCATTAACTGGGGGAAACATTTATATTTGTATATATGTGCACACACATTAATGTCCAAGAAAGAAAAAATGAAGTTTTAAATGATCCTATAAGTCTCACCACCAAGAAATCACTTAATTTCTATTTTTTGATTTTTCCATAATTAATGTGTTCTACCGGGACTAACATAAAAGTTTTTTTCAAAACAGAGACCTGTTTAAGATCACAGAGCTATGTAGTGGGACACAGCCATTAGGTAGAAAAGACAAGGTCGAATTAAATCACAGAAGGCCTTGAAAGCTAGGCCTCTTCCAGCACTAAGAACTGATTGTAGGAGTAAGGGCTTCAAATGGCTTCTAAATATGGACAAAGCACACTGAAAGTGAAGGAAGATAGGGCTGGCAGTGGTACACAGAATGGACAGGAGAGGGAAAGAACCAACAGATTATTTCTCCTCTGAATTATCCAAAAGATGCTGATGTCAACATTAGGTTGGCATGACCCTGGTATGGGACCACAGAATTTTATGCAAGTATTGTACGTTTAAATTTTCTTATGGATACTCAGTCAAGTAAAAGGTAAACATTAAAATCTAAAAGTCAGAGGAAGAAAAGAGGTTTGGTGCCTACATTCAAATTCAAGCTCCTCCACTTACTAGTTGTGTGACTTTGGGACTATGAGACAGTTTTTGTCTTATAATTCCATGCTGTTTTGCAAACTGTAGCTCTATTCCTTAATTTCCTGATCTGTAAAATGAGGATATATTCTCCCTCACTGGGTTGTAGTGAAACTTTCATGAGATTAATACTTTTATACTTGGCACAGTGTCTGCAAGTAAACATAACTGGAGGCAAAAAAGTAGCATTCTACCATTTATTTTAGATTATTTGGAAATTTTTTCAATGTTATGAAAAGAGTATTTAGGAGCTGGGGATGTAGCACAATGGTAGAGCACCCACTTAGCATTCACAAAGACTTGGGTTCAATCTCCAGACTTCAATAATAGTATTCAAATAGCTTCTTAATACCTCTATTATTTTCAGGTAAACATAATCCTTAATAACCAATAGGTCAAAGAAGAAATAAAAAAAATCAAAAAGGAAATTTAAAAAATATTGAGACTGCTAGGCATGGTGGCACACACCTATAATCCCAGCTATGCAGGAGTCAGACTCTATCTGAAAAAATAATTAAAGCTAAAAGGGTTGGGGGTGTGGCTCAAGTGGTAGAGTGCCTGTCTAGCAAGCACAAGACCCGAAGTTCAAACCCTTAAAAAATGTCAAGACAAATGACAATGGAAACACAACACAGCAAAATAAATACTAGAAAGAATACTGGAAGAATTTTCACATATTAAAAAAACATATTTCTTAAAATAGTCTGCTGTAGATCTCTACATGTATTATATCACTCAATCCTCTTAACTCTAAGGTGGTTGCCATTTTCACCCCCACCCTGCTGGGATCCCTTTGCAACACAGACAGATTAAATAACCTGCCTATCGTGGTAACAGGATGCTGAGCTGGGTTTTGAATCAAAGCTGTCAGACTCCAGAACCCACACCTTTAACTGCTATACTACACTATTTTCTATCTTTTAAGAAATTACATGAGTCTCTATTTTTAAAAACAAGGCTATCTCCCTCCCCTTATATTTTCTAAAGACCCCAAGTTAGATCACCACAGAAGTAGAAAGCAGACTTTTACATTTAATGATGAAGTCTTCTGTCTTTTGGCTATCCAACCTAGGAAAAGATAATTAACCTAGACTGTTTTCAAGGCTTAAATAACCCTTGCTTAGTTATACTACATAACCCACCTCTTAGCGAATGACTGAAAGCAAAGTGTTAATAATTGACTCTTGGTATAAAGTATTCTTTCCTTCCTCTTCAAAATACATACCTTTCCAGTTAAAGTTGAAAGATCATCTCCACCGATTACTTTTATGTCCCCTGTTGACTGGTCATTCTGGTTAAGAAAAAAACCACACCATATATATGTATATCCTTATGTATATGCAATCACTTCAAATTATCAAATGGAAACTAGAGGATTTAAGAAATTAGCTATCTAACGTCCATAGCATTATGATATTCTAAATGATATGAATTATAAGAATTATAGGTAACTTTCAAGTAGAGATTAGTAAAAATTAATATGTCCTAATTAGCCATTACTGAGTTGATATTTTTAAGAATCCTAAAAATAGGACACATCCATTTTTGAGTGGGCAGTATTATAAAAGCCACCCATCATCAGTTACAGTCACTTCTGAACCACAAAGGAAGTTATTAGCATGACAGGTATCTGGTTCTGTCCCTGTACCACTCCCATGAGTCAAGCAAGTTGTAAGGGCTGGTCTAATCACATCCAACTCCAAGGATATATTCCCCAAAAAGTGTAGCCCAGGCCCAGATCATCTTCAGCATTGTCTGAGAAACCAGGTCTTATCAGTAATCCTTTAAGGCATACCTCTTTGGCTCTCATTTTTCTGCTACCACAGAATCCAGCAGAAACCCTTACAGGAGTTTAAAAAGTTGGAATGCTTAACACACACTGGTGGTAACAGTTGGTGGTAATGACCATAATTTGGACATGCTGGATTTAAGAAAGAAAACTGGAGTGAAGACGGGTGAATGAAAGAGCTTAGACTTTCCCTACCAGATAGTAAATCATACCATAAAGCCACAGCAATTACAGTGGCATGGTACCAGCACAGTAATTGACAGAGATATCAAGGAACAAAATAGACTCCAGAAACAGACCCAGAAACATGTGAGAATTTAGTATATAATAAGATGGTATTTTGAGTCAGTAACAAAAGATGAATTATTCAATAAATGGAATTTGGTCGACTACTCATCCATTTGGGAAAATAAAGTATGGTCCCTACCTCGCAGCATGCATAAAAACAAATTCCAGATGGATTAAAATCTAAATGTAAAAAGTAAAGCCATAAGTGGACTGGAAGAAAATGTAGGAGGATTTTTTTCCCACATTCTTAGAAAGGGTAACAATCTAGGCATGACATGAACCCAAACTGAAAAGATCTATGACAGATATTCCTAATACACACTGGGCTCCAAAATAAGAACCTACAGGAAAATGGAGAACAAATAAACATAGACAATTTATAGAGTTCCATAACGTATTCAGTGATACCTATCTGGCAAACAAATATTCCAACAAAGTGATTCTATTGTTCACCCATCCACATTCACAAAACTTAAGCCTGATGATACATTCAGGGGCAAGAAGCACTCTTGTTGATGAAAGTACAAACTGGTGCAACTCTTGAAAAGGATATAGCAGCAGCTATTAAAATTGTAAACATGCATGACATTTTGGTCTAGTAATCCCACTTCTAGGAATTAATACAAAAAATTCACAAATATGCAGAAGTATATTCAAGGAACTTCACTACATCAATTATTCATCAAAAATAACCAACATGTCAATTAACAGGGAATTACCAAAATTAATGAACTTACTATATACAAAACTAATACCATGAAGCATTAAAAAATCTGGTAACCTAATACATACTGAGATGGAACAATACTAATTAAAAACACTAATAGTAGACCAATGTGTTGTCTTTGAAATTATTTTTATTTCATATTTAAAACTATTTCTTATTGGGCTGGGCATGATGGTATATGCTTCCAATCCCAGCACTCAGGAGGCTAAGGCAGGTGGATTGAGAGGTTGAGGCCAATCTGGGCTACCTAGTGAGACTGTCTCAAAATGGGAGGGGATAGGTGGGGAGAAGAAAAGTCTATTTCACGTTGGGCTGGTAGAGTGCTTGCCTAGCATGGATGAGGCCCTGGATTCTATTCCCAGCATGGAAAAAAAGAAACCAAAAAAACTCCACACAACTATTCCATGTTGTGAACTAATCTATGACTGCAATATGATCTTGCATTATCACTTCTCATCTTAGGGAAATTATAGACACCCCTTATTCTAACTAACTTAAAATCCAGCATTTTCAACATACAAAATTGATTGATAGCAAATGAAAGAGAATTATATAAAACCTAAAGCTTTAGATAAAAGTGAATCATTTTAAATAATTTCTACTGTAAGCCTTGGTAAACTGCGACCTCTTCTGTGTACATGTGGTATTACAGTCCAACTCCAATTGAATCAATCCTTTTTTAGAAGACAGGACAAGAGGAGTAAATATCCAAGAGCTCAAGTGTGGCGTCATGGAAGAATACTCATGACCCAAAGGCTGTGATGACAGGGTAAGAGACAAGAGAACTCCAAACACGCAAGACACTGCTGCTCTACTTCCATTCAAATTTCTACATTCCTGTTGGCCCCAAGGTTTTTTAGCTCATGTTTCTCCTAAGGCCTTTTTCATGAGACCTTTTATTTTTATTATTTTTAATTAATTAATTATTTCTTTTTAATTGTTTATTCATTTATTCATATGTGCATACATTTTTGGGCCATCTCTCCCCCTTCCTCCCCCTCCCCCCACTCTCCTTCCCCCCAGTCCTCCTCGTTTCTAGGCAGAACCTGTTCTGCCCTCTTCTCATGAGACCTTTTAAAGGCAAGATAATAAAAAGATTCATTTAAGAGTAAGTAATGGTACAGTCCACTTGCTGGAATGCAGGTATAAGTGCCCAAATTGTACACGAATGGCATCTGAGAATCAACCTCACCTGGGTAGCCAGAAGAACTGCACCAACCTCGCTCCCTCCCTTCCTATCTGGAATAAGCCTCCCACTGTATCCCTTTGCCAAGTGCCTCTTATATACCTCATCTACAGTAAATTTTGGAATGACACGATTGGCATGGGTGAAGGAAGAGCCCCGCCTTTAGAGTTTCTCTACCCATTCCCTCCCATCCCTTCTCTTCACTTCTTTCAGAGTGTCCAAGCTATCCATTAGTGTCACTGTCAACTACCTGTAATTTCTAAAGAAGCTCTTTGGGTCTACAGATACATATAGCCTTAGCAACTGTGTTTCTACTTTTCTACCTCTTGAAGTCGAGGTGAAAAAATGAGAACAATAGGAAAGAGTTTTATTTATTCCTATTTTTTCATCCTGAAGAATTTTGAAAACCATTAAGTAGGTACAAGAACTCCAGCTTTGGGACTCGGGATGTAGTTCAGTGGTAGAGTGAGTGCTTAGGATTCTCAAGGCCCTGGGTTCATCTCCAGAAACTTTTTCACCTGAGGCCTCACTATTTTTTATTAATTATTTTAGTAAAAAGTCCTACAAAACTAAAATAAAACTCAAAATGAGGAAATGCATTTCTGTAATCTCAACTGTTGCACTTTCCTAAGTATCACAGAGGCTTAGGAACAAAAAAAGTCAATGAATACACAGTACTGTATTTCACTGTTCTAAGCTATACATTTGAACTTTAATACTTATAAAATCAATGCTATTACAATTGATGGCACCACAGAACTTTAACTGGAAGTGTTTTCTTTCTTAGCAGTACAAAAATAGTGGTAAGTTTTAATCATTTTTAATGAAATATAGTATTTGGAATCCTCAGGCTATTTCTAATCTAGGCACTAGGTAAATATGATCTTGCTTAGCAATTATGATTAGGAGTATATATATCTATAATATGTGTGTATGTCTACAGAGAGAAAACTCTTTAAAATATTACAAATATTTTATCAATATCAATGTTACTGATTTTAAATTTTATGGTTTTATCAGTTTATATGCATTATAAACTGATAAAGCTGTTGCATTATTAAATAGGTTAGAAATGTTACTTCAAATCAATAGAGATTATCTGGATAGTTTTCTTAATTTCTACTGTTTCATAGTAAATCTACACAGAATTTCACATAAAACATAATATTTTTCTACATGAAAATTAACATAAATAGGCTTTGCTTGTTTAAGATTTCATGCTTTTTCATCAGTTTAGAGTTCAGCCCAGTAATTCTCTATGATCTAAAACTAATATGGAAAAAACTAAGAGAAAATGGAATTAAAATGTCAAAGTGTTTCTACTGCTCCAAATTGCTTTTATATTTTTAAAAGTAAAATATTAAAATACCATTTTTGCTTTTTTTCCTGTCCAAAAAAGAACATTCTGCACAAATTCCCAGAAATGAGTCATAAAGTAACAAGACTTATTTTTTATGTCTCTGGGGGTGCAGTTAGAGGCTAAACAAGACCATAAAGATAAATCATACCATGGACTGACTACAAGTACATGTCTTGACTCTAAGCAACAACGTTAAAGGATGACCAGCTATACTGCCAGCAGTTACACGGAAAGAGAATTAAGTCCTAGTGCACACTATTAGCCAATAAATCAGTAACTTTTATTGAGTAAGAATTTAATTTGTGCTTAAATCAGTCTTTCATTGAAAAAAGGCTTTAAAAGGAGCTTATAAATAGAAAGTAACATCATGGGCATGAAGGGTTAAGCAGGATAAACGTCTAGGATACTATTTAAATGGTTGCTCTGCCACCTAGAGGACTGATGAAAACATGGAAAAACCTCTCAGTTCCTTGCTTCCATGACAAAAGAAAAGAAACAATGGTTATGCCACCAAAAAGGATCGGACCCCAAGCACATGCAGTCTATTTACTGTTTGAATAGAGCCCAACATATGCCCAAGAACAAGACACTAAGAAGGTTCACCACTCAAAAATAGTACAGGAAAGCCAGGAGCAGGTGGCTCACACCTGTAATCCTAGCTACTCAGGAGGCAGAGATCAGGAAGATCATGGTTCGAAGCCAGCCCAGGCAAACAGTTCACAAGACCTTATCTCGAAAATAAACCATCACAAAAAAAAAAGGCTGGTGGAGTGGCTTAAAGTACAGGCCCTGAGTTCAAACCCCGGTACCAGACACACACAAAAAATAGTAGCGGGAGCTGGTGGAGTGGCTCAAGCAGTAATGCACCTGCCTATCAGGTGTGTGCCAGGCCCTGAATTCAACCCCAGGACCACCCAAATATTAAAAAAAAAAACAAAATAGTGGAGGCCACAGCCATTCAGGGTATTTCCCAAGTAAGTGTTTCCAATGCTTTTGTACTTCCCAAGCTATATGTGAAGCTAGATTACTATGTGAGTTGTATCATTCACAGCAAGGTTCAGGAATCGATCATGTAAGGCCCAGAATGGTGGAAATCTTTGCCCTGATGTAGACTTGCTGGTGCTATCCCATGAACCTCCACCAAAGCCATGTAAGGAGCTGAGTCCTTAAGACCTGAAGAAAAATTATAGTCTGGGGGAAAATAAAACGAAAATCTAACTGTAAAAAAAAGAGTGGAAAAGGTCAAAGACTTGGGTCATTCAAATAGATGATTAACTGAGAGAATGAAGGCTGAAAGTTAAATGTAGATGTGTTCTTATTCTCAATAAAAACATGAACAAAAGGTGAGTTTCTACAAAGATGGATTACAAAACCAATTCACGAAACAGCATAAACTAACTGAACATTTATTCTAATCTTTGAAGAAGCTAGGAGAAATCCCTACTTTAAAGGAAAATGATAAGTCACAGAAAACACAATCCTAACATGAAACCAGAAACAAAATAGTCTGGAATAATAAAAATCAAACATTCACACAATCAAAGAAATTGTGGATGACAAAATTCACAGGTAAAGATCACACTGATTCTGCTTCGCCCCAATGTCAATATTCTGAAGTATTTTCAGACTACGTAACACAGAGTATCTAAGAGTCAAAGTGGTTTCTGCTTTCTGGGAAACAATTGTTAACCTTATTAACCAGACCTTGCTCTAAATGACTTACGATTCCCCTCAAACCAATCTAGCTTTGAGGACAGTTGCCACCAATAAATATAGTTTTTTAAAAGGCTCTCCTCCCAGTGTCAATAGCAATTTTTAAAAAAATATGAAAACAAAGCCAGGTGTAATGGCTGTCTCCTGTAGTTCCAGCACTTAGGAGGCTGAGAAGGAAACATTGCTTCAATCAAAGACTTTGAGATCAGTCAGGGCAACATAGTGAGACCAAAACCAAAAATCAAACCAAAATAAGAAAAGAAACATATGGCGCCGGTGGCTCACACCTGTAATCCTAGCTACTCAGGAGGTATACATCAAGAGGATCGTGGTTTGAAGCCAGCCTGGGCAAATAGTTCACGAGACCCTATCTTAAAAAAAACCATCACAAAAAAAGGGCTGGTGGAGTGGCTCAAGTGACTCAAACCCTAGTACCACAAAGAAAAAAAAAGGAAGAAACATACATACAAACGACAAAAAACAATTATATAGCCTCTCAATGATTAGTGTGAAAAAGGCAATGTAATACTCATTTTGATGTAAAATACTAATGAAAGTTAGAAAAATCCCACTGTAACCAAGTGAAATGAACATAAAGTATAGTTTGCAGAGCTTCAAAGAAAACAAAAGCAAAACCAGAGTTGTCATAAAATCAGGTATCATCTATACTTACACAGTAGCTCTTCAGTCTGATAAAATCTACAGTCATAGGAATGGATCTATCACTATTTCTATTCAGTGCTTTAATGTAATCCAGGAGGTCGGCAAAGAATTTATAGCCCCCCTTGAGCACACAGAGGGCTACAATGTGATGGCCTCCCATTTCTTTCATCACATCTCGAGCTAGCCTTTCAGTCCTGTGGAAATAAAATCAGGGATTGAAAAGAAAGTTCCATACATTTAAGCTTTATAACAACCACCTCTTAAGCATCAAACTTTCATAAAACACATCCATTGTCCCAATGAAGGACATCCTTGCTTCATAAAGCAAAGTTAAATTTGTTTTTTGGATTTTTTTAGACAGGGTTCATTTATGTAGCTCAGGGTGGCCTCAAACTTGTGATCCTCCTGTTTCTACTTCCAAAGTACTCAGATTACAGTCATGTGCCAACATGCCCAGCTCAAGCAAAATTAAAATTTGATGTCCTTAAAAACCATGCACACTATGACATCATAAATTTTTAAATGTAAATAAAAACAAGCTATCATTTCACTTATTAGAACTATTACACTGGCAAATTGATTATGATACTGATCTAATATACAAGATAACAGAGAGTGTAAGGAAAGGGAACTCTCGTATATCATCAGGAGTATAAAATGATACAACTTTTTGTAGGATAATTTAACAGTATCAAAACATTCAATAAACACCTTTCCTTTGAATGCATAATTTTCACTTGGATAAAGGTGAGCAAGTGCCAAAAGGTATGCAAAAGGATATTCCCTTTAATATAGTCTGTAACAGAAAAATCATGGAGAACTTTTTTAAAGTGTCCATCTAGTGAACTGGTTAAATCAGTTATGGTTCATCCATAAATGGAATGCTAAGCAACCTTCAAAATTTATGTAATATCTAGCTGGGCACAGTGGCTGAAGCCTGTAATCCTCTGTAATCCTAGTTACTTGGCAGGCGAAGATCAAGAGGACTGTGGTTTGAGGACAGCCCAGGCAAAAATTTCCTGAGACCTCATCTCAACCAATGACTAGGTGCAGTAGTACATGCCTGTCATCACCAGTTACTTGGGGAAGCACAAATAGGAGGACTGCATCCAGGCTGGCTGGGGAATAAAGCAAGACCCTATCTTAAAAATAATCAACACAAAAAGGGCTGAAAGTGTGGCTCAAGTGGTAGAGTGCCTGCCTAGCAAGCACAAGGCTCTGAGTTCAAATCCCAGCACCGCCAATAAATAAACAAATGATAAATAAGTGCTAATATAAAAACTAGTAAGTTTCAGTACTATATGATAGTACATACATGTGTTCATGTGCTAAAATATGTATGTGCATATGCACATTTACATATAGTAAATGCGCACAGTTAATGTCTACAGAGGAATGTGTACAGGAGGCTGAAAAGAGAACTATATATTCCTTCTCATTTATAGTCTCCATAGATAGAATGCTCCATTATAGTACACTAACATATTATAATTTAAGAGTAAACAAAACAGAACAGCCAGACATACAAGGCAAGTATTGAATACCAAGTAAAAATTTTCCACTGTAATTCATTTGAGGGGAAATTTTCAAGTTAGACATGCATAACAATGAAAATCTGATTCAGTCCCAGCTCATTACCCTATTCGGGACAGAGAAATCAAAGACATTGACTACAGTTCATTCTTCCAACTTCCTTTCAATGCTTACTTTATTCTCCTCCCTACAGATTCCCATTACCCCATGATTTATACTCTTTCCCCCCGCTTCTTTTTTTGCCCCTGCAAAGAAGACTAAAAATAAAAGGCATTTATTCATTAACTAATTGGCCTGGTTTATATTCAAATATCAACTACTCAAACAATTGCTGGCACTTGAAATTAATACAAGAAAAAAATTAAAAATTTCTATTTAAGATCTTACTAACCTGTCCATAATTAGTCCATGAGGAATAAACACCTTTTCCAAATCCTCAGCATAGTGATTAGGTATACAAAATAAATCTAGGTCATAGCCTGGTTCGTCATCACTAATCTGAAAAAGAAATACAGCCATTTCAAATCAGAGCACTACAAGATGCAAACACTTGATTGGATTTACCTGAGAAATTCGGTATGAGACGGTAAGAAGAACTTTGTAGTTATGATAAGAAATTACACTTATGTAAGAAAACTCTATGTCTTAGAAATGAATCGTTATGAATGTTGAAGTGAAATTTGTTTTAGGTCGCAAAGAGAAAAAGAATTTTTAAGGAGGTAAGACATGTGGCATAATGCTGACAATATTTTCCTTTTCTTTTTTTTTAGGTTTGGCACTGGGATTTGAACTCAGGGCCTCACACTTGCTAGGCAGTACCCTTACTGCTTGAGCCACTCCACCAGTCCTTTTTTGTGATAGGTTTTTTTTGAAATAGGGTCCTGTGAACTGTTTTGCCCAGGGGCTGGCTTTGAACTGCAATCCTCCTGATGTCTGCCTTCTCAGTAGCTAGGATTGCAGGCATGAGCCACCAGTATCTGGCAGCAACCATAATTTTAAGAAAGGGTGCAACAGGCTCAAGTGGTAGAGCACCTGCCTAGCAAGCATGAGGCCCTGAGTTTAAACCCCAGTACTGCAGGAAAAAAAAAAAAAGAAAGACCAGATCGATGAGCGGAGTGGACGGAACAAGTTCCTATCCCATCTCCCCGCTCCAAAAATCCATTGAATATATTGTCCTTAGATTGAGGGCGTTTCAGATATTAGACTCCTAAGAACAGATACTACACTTGATCTTAGCCAAAAGGCTGAGAAGCAGTATTGCGATTAGTTTTTAAAGTATTATATATGCACATATAACAGAGAAAAATGAGTAAAACAAAATCATAAAAAACATTACCTTTGAGAGTGAGGTACAGTGATTTAATTTAGTTCTTTATATCCAAAAAGTATGGAAAATATTTGAAAGATATATTAAATTAAAGCAAAATATTCAAAGCTTATTTAGAGAGATAAACAAGGAAGAATTATAATACTCTATCCCACATACTCAAGACTAAGTATCTTTTGAAGCACATTCACGAAGCTGGTGATACAAGCTCTGGCAGTTTTAAGAAATACTGGTCTGATAAGACTGATAACATTGCACTGGAGAACATCATTCTGAGCGAGGTTAGCCAGACTCAGAAGACCAATAATCGTATGTCTTCCCTCATACGTGGACTTTAGATCAAGAGCAAATACAGCAAGGGGACTGGACTTTGGTCACATGATAAAGCGAGAGCACACACGGGAGGTATGAGGATAGACAAGAAACCCAAAAAACATGATAGTATTTGATGTCCTCAATGCAAAGGAACTAATGCAGAAACTTTAAAGCGACA
Organism: Castor canadensis; assembly: GCF_047511655.1. Classification (NCBI taxonomy): domain Eukaryota; kingdom Metazoa; phylum Chordata; class Mammalia; order Rodentia; family Castoridae; genus Castor; species Castor canadensis. The sequence continues at coordinate 21,052,949 of NC_133405.1, forward strand.
GAGGCCAATAGGAGAAGGGGACCAGGAACTAGAGAAAAGGTCAGCTTGAGAAGAATCAACTTAGAATGCAACACATATGTACATGAAAGCAATGCTAGGAATCTCTATATAGCTATCTTATCTCAACTAGCAAAAACCCTTTTCCTTCTTATTATTGTTTGTATTCTCCCTTCAACAAAATTAGAGATAAGTGCAAAACGGTTTCTGCCTGGAAGTGAGAGGGTTGGGGGGAAAAAGAGGGGGTGGGAGAAAAGGAATGGGGCGGAGAAATGACCAAACATTGTATGTACATATGAATAAACAAACAAACAAAAAAAAGAAATACTGGTCTGGGCTGTTGGCGTGGCTCAAGTGGTAGAGCACCTGCCTACCAAATGCAATGACCTGAGTTCAAACCATATCCCATGGGAAAAAAAAAAAGAAAGAGAAATATTGGTCAAACCATAATTAAATCTCATTGTATCAGTTAACTACTACTAAGCACTTTCTCTTTCAGTTAGCATTATATGAATGCGTAAAGGACAAGCAGTTTGACTTCTAATTAATTTTTTTAATATATAAATAATATAGTAATATTTACAGGATCTAGTTTGTTGTGTTTTTTTTTTTTGAGATAGGATCTTGCTATATAGTTTAGGCTGGTCTTGAATTCACAATCCTCCCAAGTGCTGGGATTATAGATATGCACCATCACACCCATCTCAGAATTGAGTTATATTTTGAGTTTTCTACTGTTGGAAAATTTGAGGTTTACACTGTCTCTTTTTCAGTCCCAAAAGCTCCACATTTTGGCAGTACTGGAGTTTGAACTTGCACTTGCTAGGCTAATACTCTACCACTTGAGCCATACACGCAGCCCCAAAAGCTCCCTTTTGAATTCGGACATGGGTGGGATTATTTATTGTCAGGTCTGCCCATAGTACCCTGCAGCAGGCAGAAATCAATACTCATTTGTTCTTAAACACACACGTACTACTTTTATAAGCAGAAAATTTTCCTCTTCTTGGGAAAAGAAGATCATACCAGGTCCTCTAAGATTAAGTGCCAATGTATCTGCTAAATATTAACTTCATGTTTGTATCTGAACACATTTACTACCTACAGAATGGAAATATGACACGTGTGTCATATATAGGAACATTCTAAAACTATTTCACAATAAGCAAGAATTGCTTTTATAAATTTATAAGCTGAAATTTAGTTTAAGTTTTGGGAAAAGAATATAGACTGTGCTCAATTTTATAAGATGATGCAATAAACACTCATGTCAGGCTCAATGGAATGTATTTGTATCACCTGACAAGAACAAAAAGCTGCCATTTCAAAGTGCTTTAAAACCAAGAAAATCAGAGCATCAAAATGACTTCCCTGAAACTTACTCGCCCCTCTCTCCCAGTCACTCAATGCTTCTGCCACAGGTTCAAACCATGACATACCCAGAACTCTTCAAAGACTACAGCATCTATTAAAACGGTTCAGTGCTGGGCTGGAAGTGTGGCTTGGATGGTAGAGCACCTGCCTAGCAAGTGCGAGGCCCTGAGTTTAAACCCTAATACTGCAAAAAAAAAAAAAAATCTTGTTTCCATAAAAGCCAATGGGACTTGCTCAGAGTTCATCACAGACACACAGTCTAAGAATACAGTCAGATCAGCAGGGATGTACTCCAAAATAGCAATTCCATCACTGTCAATACACCAAATTGATTTCCAATTTAAAAATTTTGATTTCTAACCAAGACAGATTCATAAGTCAGAGCGTTAGGTTTTCTTTATAGATTCCTAGATTTTATTTTGTTCTTTTGAAAGATTTATTTATGGCTTTTTATTTCAAGCATAAAAACATGTTACTACAACTCTTCCCAGAAGGCAAAAATAAAAATTCATCTATTACAATTTACTATACATAAGTAGGGTATACTTATGGGGCTCCTAATTTAAGAGATTATTGGTTATGGATGGATAATTGTCAGAATTTGGCAATAAATAAATGTGGGTTTATTTTTTTGTCTACCTGTGGATGTTCAAAAAAATCATAATATAAAGTTAAATAAGGAGAAATTCATTTAAATGAAGATGAGGTACCAACTTTACACTTAAAAGCCCAAAGCCCCCTTAATTCATAGTTTATGATCAAATGTTAGAACACTAACTTTTAAATAGTGAGAACATTATTCAGAGCCTGTATTCTGCGGATGGGGATGTAGCTCAGTGGTAGAACATGTGCTTAGCATGTTAAGAGGCCATGGGTTTGATCCCTGGCATCACATAAACAAAAAGAACCTGTGTGTGTATGTGGAGTACGTACACCCACACACTGAGGACAAAATATACAGGTTCTTGTTTTTGTGTGCTGGGGACTAAATCCAGGGCCTCACACATGCTAGGCAAGTGTTCTACCAATGAGCTTTACCCCGAGTCCTAGAAGCTGTATTCGAATGTTTATTGAGTACCTACTATGTTGTACATACTAGGAAGTATTAGATAAATTTGACATCGATACCCTCAATGAGCTTACAGTGTAACCCATGACATGACATGCATACAGGTAACAGTGGATTGCTACTAAAAACAAAAACAGGTAGTGCTATGGTCATGTAGGCGAGAACTCAAACTGGCTCAGAAGCCTAACTTGCACTTGAATTGTTCACATAATACAAAACAGATGTAATTTGATAAATAGGAACTTGGTTTTAGTCATCTAAAACACTGTAACGTCATCTTAGACAGGTTCAATAACTTCAGTCTCTCCAAGAGCTAGATGGAAATATACTTGTTGGCCTATAATCTTAACTATTTGCCAGGGCTGGCTTCGAACCATGATCCTCCTGATCTCTGCCTCCTGAGTAGCTAGGATTACAGAATTATAGGATGTGGCCTATAATCTTATTAGCTCATTTGTCCCATCAGATAGTTAACAATCCAGTGGCTGCTTTGATAGGAAGGGATAGAGTTAGGGATTGCAATATACTCAATTACACAGACATTCCACATCCACCTTGATTAGGGCACTGTGCAATAGATTTTGTGAGGGAAACAAGGATGATTCTAAATTTACTGCCCTTGAAGAGCTTAAAATCTAGTGGAAAAGGCACACATACATGCAACTATACAGCAAATAAAAAATTGTAAACCACACCAAAATTTAATTCAATAGCCCAAAACACGTGAATTGTTAAATGCAGTAGTATATGCACTAAAGGTAAACTTAAAATCCAAGGTTACCCAGCACCTATGATTCCTTCCATAAGCAATACCAAGCTTAAAGTAGTCATTATATTCTCTTGCCTGGATTATAAACAAGTAAAGGAGACCACCATGTCTCTAACACTGAATTAGCTTTCAAAATCAACGAGGCAATAGCAGTACCCAACTTTCTATATAAATATAAACCACATCTGTTTTATTACGTGTGACTTGGTGTTACAAATGGTTATTAAAACACCTTCTAAAAGAACTATTAGTTTGCTCAGACTGCCATAACAAAATACCATAGACTGGGTAGCTTCAATACTAGAAATTTGTTTCTCCCAGTTCTGGAGACTGGGACATCCAAGATCAAGGTCCCTGCAAGGTAGACATCATTATGAGGCTCTTCTCTTAGCTTGTGGGTTTTCTTAGTGTGTTCAACAAGTTCTCTAGGACCTCTTTTACAAGGGCACCCCACCCTCATAACTTCATCTAACAATATTTACCTTCCCAAGGCCTCATCTCCAAATACCATCAATTGGGAGTAAGGGCTTCAATATATGTGTTTTAGTGTGTGTGTGGGGGTGGGGGGGAACACAGCATACAAATGCTCATTCTACAAGCACTCAACATAAAAACAGCTAGAGAAGCCAGGCATGGTAGTATATACCTATAGTTTCAGCACTCATAAGGCTAAGGTAAAGAAGAGTGTGAGTCTGAGGCCAGCCTGGGCTACATAGTAAGACCCAGTCTCAAAAAATAGCTAGAGAAGATCACTAAATGGTGATCCCTGGGACAAGGGTGCAATCCTAAAATATAGGAGAAGAGTTCTAGAGTGGCCAGAAGTGGTAGTAAATAAATGAAAACATAGTTTCAGTCCAGATCCACTATGGCCATTTCTGGTTGAACTGGAGAGCAAAGACAGATTATTAATAGCTGAATTACTTACCATTACTGAGACAGCTCAGATTCTGACTGCATCTCCTTAGAGCTCTAGAATATAGATCTCAAATTCTAACCTATTTGTGATAAACTTGTCAGTGATAAAATATATACCTTTTGAAATCTATACTTTTGCTCTCATAAATTATTGAAATAATTTTACTTTCCAGTAAAATTGGCGCTATAAATTCTTTTTGGGGGGGAGGGGAGGGCAGGTCTCACTATGTAGCCTAGGCTGGTTTTGAACTTGTGACCCTTCTACCTCAACTTCTTGAGTGCTCACATTACAGGTGTGTGTCACTATGCCCAGCATACTTAATAATTACAGGTGTCACATCTGTAATAATAGCCTCCATGTGAAAATTTTGTGGCTAATACATAAAATTTCTAATTACAAAGATAGATTATCTAAAATTACAGTAAGCAAGGAAATTAAACTAAGCTTTAATACAACTTTACAACAATAATTCATCATCTGCTTTAGTTTCTTTCAGGACAAAAATGGCAACGTTCCTGTGTCCAAACAAGACTAAATGGAGCTGGGTTCCAGTGGCTCACGCCTGTAATTCTAGCTACTTAGGAGGCAAAGATCAAGAGGATCTCTGTTTGAAGCCAGCCCTGGGCAAATAGTTTGAGAGACCCTATCTTTAAAGAACTCATCACAAAAAAGGGTTGGTGGAATGGCTCAAGGTATAGGCTCTGAGTTCAAACCCTAGTACCTCAAAAAAAAATACTAAACAGAAGTGAGTCTTAAAATGAACTATGGGAATTAAGAAATGTACAATAGAAGAGCACATTTGATTTTATTCTTGGTAACCAACATTTCCAAGCTGCATGGTCATAAATTTTACCATTTTACACCAAAGCAGATAATACTCCACACCCTTGGGATAATTGTGTTAACTTTGGATATCATAAAACCAAAATTCTGATTTACTGATGCAGATATTCCTAAATGTGAAAATAATTTAAACTAGTAGTATGTTCACTTCTAATTTTGTATCGTTCTTACAAATAAACTACATATAAATTTTTCTTGCCTTCCCATTTAGGAGTTAAAACTATTACAAGAATTAAAATAACAATCTTTACTATTCAACCCATGGATAAATTATTACCCTCTAGGCAAGTGGGTCTATAAATAGCATACATGCAAGGACATGAATTAACCCACACCATAACCTTTCCTTTTATTAATATGCATGGTGGAATAATAGACATATTCAATCTGTACAAAAATTACATCTATCAGCTATCTTTTTTTTGTGGTACTGAGGTTTGAACTCGGGGTCTCACGCTTGCTAGGCAGGCACTCTACAACTTGAGCCACTCCATCAGACCTGTTTGATGTTGGGTATTTTCGAGATAGGGTCGTGTGAACTATTTGCCAGGTTGGCTTCGAACCTCGATCCTCCTGATCTCTGCCTCCTGAGTAGCTAGGATTACAGGTGTGAGCCACTGGCACCTGGCTCAGAAGCACAATGCTAATGATAGTAGTTTCATAGAAATTTGAAGTGTTTGAGTGCTTATTAATAGCACATTATTTTTAATGTTAGTAGTTTGGTAGTCACCAGCAGGAATATAACAGTTGACTCATCAAAATACTGCTATTAATGATAGTGAGTGGCACTTTCACGTGGTATATAAATCTTATTGAATTCACATAATACAGATTTACAGTTATGGGCTGGTGGAGGGGTTCAAGTGGTAGAATTGCTCAGCATGCCTGAGGCTCTTAGTTCAAACCCCAGTATCACCAAAAATAAATTTAAAAAATAAAATTAGTTAGAATACAGAAGCACACCTTCAGTATCCCCTTATTATAGGGGTATGTGTGTGTGTGTGTGTGTGTGAGAGAGAGAGAGAGAGAGAGAGAGAGAGAGAGACCTGGCCCATTTACTGTCTAATTACTACAGAAAAGTAAAAGCAAAATTCCACTGGGTGTGGGGCCACATATCTGCAGTCCCAGCTACGTGAAAGGCTGTGACAGGAGGATCACTAAAGTCCAAGAATTTAGGGCAGCCTGGGCAACATAGCCAAATCCTGCATTAAAAAATAAATTAAAAAATACAAGAAAACTTCAAGACACCTCTTCTCTGCTATCTGGTTGGTCCTTTTCCCACCCACTGCAATACCCAGATACAAACAACGGACAGAAAACAATTAAGATGGATCTGTAGTATGTATGACACAGTACTCAATTCACAGAACAGAAACCTCTAAACTGAATTGCTCCATTTCTTGGCAGTCAAATAGAGTAATTTTGCTCTCCACCTACGGCTAATGTCTGTTTAAATCCTATTGATGACAATGATATGGTTGTGGACAAAACCATGCACCATTTTACCAATTCTGAAAAAAAGTTATTAACAGATGGTGGTGGTAGAACAAGTGCTTAGCACGTGCAATTCCCTGAGTTCAAACCCCAGCATATGCACAGACACAGAGAATCATTAGCACACCAAGCACCTGTAATCCCAGCACTGGGCAAGCTGAGGCAGGAGGACTGGGAGTTGGAGGTCAGCCTGGGTTACAGCATAGCGAGATCCTATCATAGAGAGACTCACTAGCAAGGCAAGATTTAAGTTCAGTTAGGACAGTACTACATTTCTAGCACTGTCATCCTGAAATTCAGAAGATATAGCCACATAAAACCTATCTGATACTTCACATTAATTTACAAACATGCAGAAGCTTTTTCTAAAACAAGAGTTACAAGCAACCTGGGCTGTATCAGGCAGATCTGGAGGCCGATTTCATCAGTAATCTGAGATAAATTATCTTGGGCCTCCATGGTCATACCCCTTAGTGTTTATCTACCTAATAGAGTGCCTATTAAGTAACTTTAGGGCATTAGATAATGCCTGCAAGCACTATTCACAATAGCCAAGTTATGGAAACAGCCAAGATGCCCCACCACTGACGAATGGATTAAGAAAATGTGGTATTTATACACAATGGAATTTTATGCAGCCATGAAGAAGAATGAAATCTTATCATTCGCAAGTAAATGGATGGAATTGGAGAACATCATTTTGAGCGAGGTTAGCCTGGCCCAAAAGACCAAAAATCATATGTTCTCCCTCATATGCAGACGTTAGCTCAAGGGTAAACACAACAAGGGGACTGGACTTTGGTCATATGATAAGGCAAGAACACACAAGGGAGGTATGAGGATAGGTAAGACACCCAAAAAACTAGATAGCATTTGTTGCCCTCAATGCAGAGAAACTAAAGTGTATACTTTAAAGTGACAGAGGCCAATAGAAGGGGACCAGGAACTAGAGAAAAGGTTAGTTCGAGAAGAATTAATTTAGAAGGTAACACACACGCACAGGAAAGCAATGCAAGTCAACTCCCTGATTAGCTATCCTTATCTCAACTAGCAAAAACCCTTGGTCCTTCCTATTATTGCTTATACTCTCTCTTCAACAAAATCAGAGATAAGGGCAAAATAGTTTCTGCCTGGTAGCAAGGGGGTAGGGGGGAAGAGGGAGGGGACAGGGGGAAGGGAGGGAGAAATGACCTAAACATTGTATGCACATATGAATAAAAAAAAGATAATGCCTGCAAAATATGTATTTCAATGCCTGAGACAGAGTAAGCACTTAATAAATACCTACTCAGTCACTTCTTAAATTGGAGGTTAAGATTAGAATCTGGGACCAGATAATGTAGGTTCAATTAGTAGTAGCATTGCTGAGTGATTTTAGGAAAGTTAGTTAACTTTTCTGAGCCACATAATTTTTTTTAAAGAACAAATCTGTTAAAATAAGTTGAAGGGCTTAGACCAGTTACTAGAACATAGTAAGCACTATTTCAGTGTTTGTTATTGCTAACGTGCAGACAAATTAAGGGAAGGAAATTTTAAAAAAGGAACAGGAATTTGCAAACTAAAAACATAATGAATTTCTTGATGTTCAAACAAACCTAACATCCAGTTGTAACAATTCTAACTAATTCCCTGTATACTGGGGAAGGCATCACATCCCAAAGCTAACAGCATCTGTACAATTTCCTGGAGAACTGGATAAAAATAATAGTCACTACCATTTGTTGAGTACTCATTACTATACCATTTTTTTTGTACAGGTTTGTAGGTTTGAGTGAGAGCCTCTCCGTTTTTAAAATTTACTTATCCTCCTCTGCTCTAGTGCCTGGGATCTAACCCAGGGCCTTGTGCATGCTAGGCAAGCCTCTACCACTGAGCTACACCCCCAGTCTCTCCAATTTTTTTTTTTGTGGAACTGGGGACTAAACTCAGAGCCTCGAGCATGCTAGGCAAACACTCAACCACTGACATACATCACCAGCCCTTCTCCTCCTAACAACTGTGTGACCAAACCTGTGTCTATTAACTTCTTTGAGAGTTAAAATTTCTCCTTTTGTAAAATGGTAATGATGATCATACCATTGCTACAGGGTTGTTTTCAAAACTAATTAGGACTGTATGTAAACACAATGATGGCTACAATTCCCAGTCAGTACCTTGCAAGGCTTATTTATTCACAAAGACTGTCTTATAATCCCTTCAATACCACCTGCAGCCGCCACCTCAGAAACACACAAGATTACTTTTTTTTTTTTAATTTATTTATTTTTTTTCAGAACTGTGTTTATTTTTATTTTTTTTCTTTTTCTTTTATTATTCATATGTGCATACAAGGCTTGGTTCATTTCTCCCCCCTGCCCCCACCCCCTCCCTTACCACCCACTCCGCCCCCTCCCTCTTCCCCCCACCCCCTCAATACCCAGCAGAAACTATTTTGCCCTTATTTCTAATTTTGTTGTAGAGAAAGTATAAGCAGTAACAGGAAGGAACAAGGGTTTTTGCTGGTTGAGATAAGGATAGCTATACAGGGCATTGACTCACATTGATTTCCTGTGCGTGGGTATTACCTTCTAGGTTAATTCTTTTTGCTCTAACCTTTTCTCTAGTACCTGTTCCCCTTTTCCTGTTGGCCTCAGTTGCTTTTAAGGTATCTGCTTTAGTTTCTCTGCGTTAAGGACAACAAATGCTAGCTAATTTTTTAGGTGTCTTACCTGTCCTCACCCCTCCCTTGTGTGCTCTCGCTTTTATCATGTGCTCATAGTCTAATCCCATTGTACACAAGATTACTTTATTTGCACCTCTACAGTGTGCCTATCAACCACTTTTAAGTTTTAGGTTTCCTTCCCTTTCCCTACTTCTCATGTGCGTGTTCTGGCCTTAGCGTGTGACCCATGTCCAATAATATTACTGCATTTGTTTTAGGTCTAAAGTCCACATATGAGAGAGAACATATGATTTTTGGCCTTCTGAGCCTGATTAACTTCTCTTAAGATGATGTTCTTCAGTTCCACCCATTTACTTGTGAATGACAAAATTTCATTCTTCTTTCTGGCTGAGTAAAATTCCATTGTGTATAAATATCACATTTTCGTAATCCATTCTTTGGTAGTGGGGCATCTTGGCTGTTTCCATAACTTGGCTATTGTGAATAGTGCTGCAAAAAACTGACAAAGGCCACTATAGAAGGTGATCGGGAAGTAGTGAAGAGGTCTAGTAGAGATGAACCAATTTGGCTTGTAATACATTTGTGCATGGAAGCAACACTAGGAATTTCTCTGTATAGCTATTTTTATCCCAAGCTAGCAAAAATGCTATGTCTTTTTTATTTCTCTTATGTTTTCTCTTCAACAAAATTGGCAGAACAAAAGAGGGCAGAACAGGTTCTGCCTGGAAGCCAGGGGGGTTGGAGGGTAAGGGGACAGGGAGGAGAGGTGGCCCAAACAATGTATACACACATAAATAAGTGTATAAACTAAAAAAAAAAAGAAAGGGGAACATTTGTACATTTCTAGACCTGTTTATTATTAGGCATAATTCTAATTTCAAAACCTAATAAAGACATTCTAAGAAAAAAAAAAAAAGAAACACATAGGAAAACTAAAGCTTAGAGAGGTGAGGATACCCAAGGCCACACAACTAGTAAACAGTCCCAACAAGTAGGATTTCAGGTTAGGCTCCATTAAGAATCCTGCTTTTTACCTTAAGTACAAAGTCTAATATGAAACAGAATCTTTTCTTTCTTAGGGCTCAAGTAGTTGTTTACTCATTCAACAAACCATCATTGGACACTTCCTACAAGCCAGGCATTGTGGTATATGGTGGAGTTACAGTGGTGATTCCTGCCCCTATACAGCTTAAGAGTTGGGGCTGCAAATCGGCGGTGGAGTGCTTGCCTGGCATGAGCAAGGCCCTGGGTTCCATGCCCAGTACTGCAAAAAATAAAAATAAAAATAAAGTTTGTACAAGTGGGAGATGCAATCAACAGGTAACTCTTAAATCAGCAATGACAATAATCACAGTAAAGCAGGTGTCGGAAGCTTTGGCTAGTTTAGATCAGAAAGGTTGGAGGCAGCAGGTTGGCTAGTGTTTTTTTTTTTTTTTAAAGAACCAATGAGAATGGAGGCAAAATATCAAGAGGCTGTCTATTAGGGATGTCCTTGAGCCTAACGACCAAATTTTCCATTTTTTTAATCCCTTGCAGCAAGGAGCATGGGATTCAGACTCCGAGCTTATATGAATTTAAGGCCCTCTACGTCTGGGACCGAGGGAAAACGGTCCGTGTTTGCACTCGTTTCTTCGTGTGTAAAATACGCATGGTTATCGTCCCCGGGGCTGTCTGGAGTCACTGAAGCAATGCGCATTCCCACAAATATGAATTATAGCACCTGCAGAGCTAAATGCGAAGCCGGGTCCCCACATGCCCTCCCATGCGGTCCTTTTCAGGGCTGAGGCTCCCTCCCTACGGATCTAACCGCCAACCCCCGAACTTCCAGCGAAGTCCGCCCCCTCCCCCAACGCTCCCACGCCCTCACCCCGCCAGCGATCATTCCCGAACCAGCCCTCGGCCCCTCCCCACAGCACGCTCGCAGGCGGCACATGTCAACCACAACGCCATTTCCACCTTCTCTGCCCACACGCAGCCCTCTCTTCCTGGGCTCTGCTAAGGGGAGACCCAGTCCTGGCTCTGCCATTCCGTCCTCCCTGCCGCCCCTCGTGTGACGTCAAGCCAAATCAGGGAACCTGTGACCGCCCCCCGGGCTTCCCCAAGCGACCAATGTCCAAGTGCGCAGTGCTGGCTCCGCGCCTCAAGGCAGGGCCGCCGCCGCTCTGCGGCGTGGGCCTGGGACCCGGCAAAATTGCTCACCACGACGCTGGGGCTGCAGGTCGCCATAACGGGGCCGGCCGACGCGCCGGCTGACCGCAGTGTGAGGAAGGAGCCGCGGAGATGGAGGAGGCGGTACGGCGAGGCGCGGGAAAGCTCAGATGTTCACGCGACACTCTTCTGCGCTTCAGCAACCGCTAAAGCTGTGGGAGCTCAGGCCCCGCCCTCGCCCCGCCCCTCGCCCCGCCCCGCCGCCAGCGCCGTCCGCGTGCTTTCCGGCGCGCCTCCGCCGGCGCCTAGTGGCGTCCACGCTTCGCTAGGGGGCCGTGGGAATTTTCTTCCAATAAGTAGCGGACGCTGCCCTTACGCAGCCGCTCATCCTCTCGCTGTGTGCCAGAGGGTCCCCAAATTCCCAAACCTGCCTCCGCCAGCATTTTCTTAGTGCTCCAAAATGGGCGCCAGCTTTGCGGGTTCACCATGTGATCCTCAAGCAAGGCGTCCCCATTCCAAGATCTTGCACTACATTGTGGCTTCTATTTTCTTGAATCGTGGCCGAGTTCTTTCCAAAAGTCCTTACCTGGTTGAAGGAATTTGAGCCCTAGAGGCCTAGAACTGCCAGATCTGGGTACAAATTGCTGCTTTGTAATCTGCAAATGAGACTCCGAGCCTCTTTTTGCTTCAGTAAACAAAATAAGCATATTAACAGTATATTAACGGGATCGTTGGGAGGATTAAAAAATACGTGTCTGTATGCTTAGTTTGGTTTTTAATTTTAATTTTTATATTTTAAAATTTTATTTTTGATTTATCGTGCATTAATATACAAGGGGATTTCATTGTCATAATTCCATATATGCGTACACTGTACCTTCAACAACTTCAGCCCCTTCATCACAAATTCTTATTGGAAAACAGTTGGGCAATTTTTTTTTTTTTGGTGGCAGTGGGGTTTGAACTTTGAGCTTCACAACCTTACAAGTCAGGTGCTCTACCACTTAAGCCACTCCACCAACCTTATTGGAAAAGAAAATCTTTCCCTACATACTCTCAAGTAGGTCAGGTGAGCCATCAACAGCTGCTTCTCTTGAGGCCATTCCTGATGTCCTCATCTAGAACCCACAATAGTTTCCACACTTAGACGGTGGCCTCCCTCTTATGAAGGATAATTGAGGGATATGAGATATATGTGATGTAGATTTGTGAAACTGGCCAAGTGATTGTACTTCCCTGAACCTCAGCCTCTCTTCCATTGCAAAAAAAAAAAGAAAGAAAGGAAGGAAGAAGTAGTCTCAGGTACTCTGGAAGTAGAGGGAGGAGGATCGTCAGAGGGCAAGAGAGACAAGCAAGAACTCAGTTCAAAAAAAAAAAAAAAACAATGATAAATCTGGGCACCAGTGGCTCACGCCTGTAATCCTAGCTACTCACAGGGCAGAGATCAGATCAGGAGGATAGCGGTTCAAAGCCAGCCAGGACAAATAGTTCAGGAGACCCTATCTCTAAAATACCCTTCACAAAAATAGGGCTGGTGGACTTGCTTAAGGTGTAGGCCCTGAGTTCAAGCCCCGGTACTGCAAAAAAAAAAAAAAGATAAACCAATAAAATAAAAAACAGAGAATAATTCCTGCTATGAAAGGTTAGTATGAGAATTGTAAAAATAATTATGTGAAGTATCTATTTTAGTTTGAATGTGTGAACTTTACACTTCCTTAGTTTCTCTGCCTCTTGTCTGTCGGCGGGGGGGGGGGGTGGGGTGGGTGGGCAGTAATGCAGAACATTCTTGTGGGCTTTGAACTGAGAAAGGTCCTGAATTCAAATTCTGATTCACCACTAATTAGCATTGTGATTTTGGGCAAGGTCCTTGATCTCTGTGTGACTTAGTTTCCAGATATGTCAAATAAGGATATTATCTTCATCACAGTGTGTGCAGAAGTACCTAGCAAAGTACTTTGCTCAATATGTAATACTAACTTCGTGTGTTCCATTAATTTTGCCTTAAACAGTTCTTTACACTATTCCTCTAGCCTCTAAGACTTCTTATCCATTTTCCTGTTGATGGATATTTGAGCAGTTTCCATGTTTGGGGTTTTACAAATAGTCCTGCTATGAACATTTGTTTACATATCTTTTGTTGAATGCATGAATATATTTGGTATTTGGTACTAATATGAATCATATTAGTATGTTTTCATTACTTATCCTTTTAACGAACATTGCACTCCATCTGAAAGTGAATTCTGAGAACTTCCAATTTCATATATTTGACCCCTGACACCTGTGGACTTAACTACCCATATTTCCTTCAAACCCAGGGCCTCCTGCATGCTAGGCAAGCACTGTACCACTGAGCTTCATCCTCAGCCCCCTCATTTCCTATATCAGGTACTCAACAATTCAGAATCCTTCCAGCTTGCTGTTCCTTTCTACAAATCCTTTAATATCAGATAATCCTGATTTTTAACACTAGATTATTTATGGGTTTGTTTTGTTGTTGTTTTGTTTATGAGACAGGGTCTTGCTATGTAGCCCAAACTGGACTTGAATTTGCAGTGCTCGTGCCTCAACTTCGTAAGTGTTGGAACAATGGGTGTGGGCCACCATGCCTGTCTTTCTGTTTATAATGGAACACAGACAACAGAGTACAATCTGCAATATGTAATTTTTATTTTTGGTGGGACTGGGGTTTGAATTCAGGGCTTTGCACTTGCAAAGCAGGTGCTGTACCGCTTGAACCACACCTCCACTCCATTTTGCTCTGGTTATTTTGGAGATGGGGTCTCGAGAACTGTTCGTATGGGTTGGCTTTGAACCTCGATCCTCCTTATCTCAGCCTCCCAAGCAGCTAGGATTACAGGAGTGAGTCAGTGATGCCCGACCTGTAATGCTTTTCTTTTTGCAAGTGAAAAGTCTGGTTCATATATTAATTTTATAATGTGGGAGGTTTCACTGTGACATATTCATATTTGTATATAATTCGATTATATTCACCTCCTCTATTACTATTACTATTATTATTTGGCAGTACTGGGGTTTGAACTCAGGGCCTCACACTTGCTAGGAAAGCACTCTACCACTTGAGCCACTCTGCCAGCCCCAGTATCCTTTTTATTTTTTTTTTTTTTTGTGGTTCTGGGGATGGAACCAAGGGTCTTGCACCTGCTGTGCTCTATCACACACCCAGCTCTAGAATATATTTTCATAGTTTTACTGTGATTCCATCAACTAGATGAAAAACTGAATCATTATTGGAATTAATCATCACACTAGTTAATTCCACTGGTGCCCAGATATTTGATCAAACATTATTCTGGGTGTTTCTGTGAGGGTATTTTTTGGATGAGGTTAGCATTTAAATTGGTAGAGTTGGAGTCAATCAGATTACCCTTCAAATGTGAGTGGACCTCATCAGCTGATGACCTTCATATAACAAAGACTGACCTCCCTTGAGTAAGAAGGAATTCTGCCAGCAAAAGGCCTTTGTATTGGAACTTCAATTCCTCCCTGATGCTCGAGCCTGCTGGCCTACCCCATTAAACTTTGAACTCCCCAAGCCTCCACAGTTGTATGAGCCATTTTTAAAAAATCTCTCTCTCAATACCCAGATATAGCACAGAGAACCTCAATAAATAGAACTGATTTTTTTTAATTGAAGAACCCAATGACAGCAACACATAACCAGCATCATTTAATTGAGTGTGGACTTCTGTTAATAGAGGTACTCGTTAAAAATATTGTTTCACTTTTCATCATGTGCAAAGAAACCTGAAATGGAAAATGACCAAATGAATTTTGACGAAAAGTCATTCAATCTAAACAAAATGATTCACAGAGCAATGCGTTAATGTCCTCTCGGCAATGGTGCCTCTTAAATCATCATCTTTAGGTACGGTCTTCTTCAAATAACTATAAACCTTTGAAGTGTATGCTAATGCTTTCTTTCTTGGAAGATAAATGTTTTGTCGTTTGCATGTCACTGTGCCCTGAAAGTGGATGATGTATGTAGACAAACGTTTTATGCACATTATATATCATATATTCAACATCAACTTTCATGACAAATTTAGTGGATCATTTTTCATCATGTATGTGCTTTAGTTTTTGAACTTAAATTCTGAAATACTTGACTGCACATTTTTAAAAAGCATTACCAATCAAGCAAATAATGAATTGTACATTTGCACCATGTAATGAAAGACATAACCATTGGTCCAAGGGCATTCAGACTACCAACTATATGTTCTGTGGCAAGACTCTTGTGCCTTTATTTCCTGAATGCATTTTACATATCTGTGAGTACAGAATTCCCTGAATCCACTGACCTACTGGCGGCCTGCCAGTTTCCTCTATCGTGGAGGCTTTGGCGTTTGTAAAATGAGCTGGTACAGCAGTTATTCAGCAAGGGATACAATGGCCAATACTCCTCCCACCCCCTTCTGGGACTGGAATGAGTTACTTGTCCCTAACTCCTGGAGTCGGGGTGCCCTTGTTCTGTTACCAGTGAACATACTGTATGCTGTCCTTGAAAGAGGCATATTAGTTATACTGCATTTGGAAGCAATTAGGAAAAGGGGAAAGGGTTACCATTGGTTATTTTTGTTTAGACTTGGTTCTCTGTGTATGCATCTCATAAGTTAGCATATAAGAACAAGGCAGAAGCTGGAATTAAAAAGTTGCAGTCAGGCTGGTGGAGTGGCTCAAGTGGTAGAGTGCCTGCCTAGCAAGCACAAGGCCCTGGGTTCAAACCCCAGTACCGCAAAAAAACTGTAGTCCATCAGACCCATCCTGACTTATTTCAATGGAACTTCTACATTAATAATTAAACTTCATTAGAAAATGAAAAAATCTGGAACAAATGCTAAGTTGGACAAAATGTTGTAAACCCAGATATAAACTGGGACTGTCCGAGGCAAACTGGGACATTTCTCTCTGACCACCCTAATTCTGCTTCCAACTCATGGAGACCTCTGGTCTACCACCCTGCTCCCAGCTTCCCTTACTTCTAATTCTGATTGGACCCTACCTAAGCCATTGTCTGGATGCCCTTTGTATCCCTGACTCAGCTCTGTCAAGATGGCTAAGCCACACCTTTGCTCTACACCACAGCCCGTTTTGTGTACTAGGCTACTGAATGCAGATGGAGAAAATCCCACAACCAAAGTCTGGTATCTCTACAGATTCCTGTGCTTCAATCTTCACTGGGGCCTTAACACACCTCTACAATCCTTTTCATGTGCTTGGTCAGCTCCCTGTCTTTTATTGTGAACATTAAGTTCCCCATAGCAATGTTCTGAATATTTGTCCTCATTTGACCCCCACTATTTGCACTCTTAAAAGATAGCTTCTCCCTGTTTCATGTGGTGTGTAAAAAAAAGATAACCTCAACCCATTAATTTATGAAGAGACTGGAGACTCTAGCATGAACCACATGGATTTCATTCTATCCACATCTACACTGCTTCTTCTCCACTTTTCTCCAGACCCAGAGGTGAGGAGTCCCTCTGACCAGCAGATGTATTTGCACCCTATATTTCTGGACTAGGATCCAATCCAGGAGCACATTATTAACTCTTCTTAGTCTCCATTATTCTGGAAGATTTCCTCAGTCTTTGTCACACCCTTGGCATTTTTAAGGGAACTGGCAATTCTGGGTTTGTCTGATGTTACCATGTGATTACATTTCAAGTGTTCCATTTTGAACCAGACATACAATGGTAATGCTGTGTCTTCAGTGCTTCACATAAGGCGGCATGTGTCCATGAGAAGTACTGTACTGGTGAGGTTACTAGTTCAGAAGGGAAAACAGGACATGGTGGCACCTGCAGAGGCTTTAAGTCATTTTGTTTTGTTTGTTTGCAGTGCTGGGGCTCTAACCCAGGACCTCACACATGCTAGGCAAGCACTCTACCACTGAGCCACATTCCCAGCCCTATAAGGAGCTCCTTTTGATCACGGCTGAGGTTATGTTAAAAGATGGCTTAGGGTGGGTCCCTACATAATCTCAGGATGGGGCTGGTTGCCAGAAAGATCAAGTGATTGAAGGCTGGAACTTTCAGCCCCACACACCCAACTCTGGCAAGTGGGGAGATCAAATTCTATAAAACTCCTGAACAATAAGATTTCACGAGCTTCCAGGTTGCTGAGAGATGCTGGGAGGATAGTGTGACCAGAGAGGCCATGAAATCTCCATGTCCCCTCCCCATACCCTGCTCTATATATCTCGTCCATCTGGCTATTTATCTACATCCTTTGTAATATCCTTTATATTAAATGGGTAAACCTTAGTGCTTGCCCAAGTTCTGAGAACTGTCCTAGCAAATTAATCAAACTTGAGGAGCATGTCTTGGGAACTCCCGCATTTACGGCTGGTTGGTCAGAAGTACAGGTAATGACCTAGGACTTGGAATTGACATCTCTTGTGGAATTGAGCCCTTCACCTGTGAGATCTGATACTATCTCTAGTATCCGCTGATGTCTTCTGCAGAATTTCTTAGTGTGTGTGGGTGTCCACACACATCTGGTCACAGAGATGATCTGTACTGTGTTGAGTGAGTACAAAGTGGGATAAACAGGTTTTTTTCCCCCTGTTATGGTATCTTATACCCAAACCATCTTTTGGGGTCTCCTAGATGCTTGCTATCAGCAAAGGTTGCTCCCTCATCACGACCCACAATGTGGTCTCACAAGCAGAAAAGGGATAGGGTGTGTGAGAAATAATTAGGTATGGGCTGGCGATGCAGCTCAGCAGTAGAGTGATTGCTGAGCACGCTCAAGGTCCTGGGTTCCATCCTTAGCACCACAAAGAAAAAGAGAGAAGAAAAAAAATTAGGTATGATATATATTATTTTTTTGGGCGGGGGAAGGTAGAGAAAGAAGGTTTTTTTTGCTTCATATATTCTTAATGAACTCAATAGTGGACTTTAATACTTTAGGCACACAATGTAGGGAAAGCTGCCAAGTCAAAGGAATAAGTGTTCATTGCTTTATTTAGGTTAGCATTATTGTATGAAATTATATCTTTTCAAACAGAGCAGTGACAAATTCATGTTCATGTGTAAGGCATAACAAGGTGACTATTAACAAATCAACTTCAAAGCAGATTTTCTTGCTGTTTAAAATCTCTCTATTGGTCCATTATAGCACACACTGTCAAGGACAGGTTTTTACAACCTGAAGATTTATCTAGGCCTTCTCTGTTCATAATGTATTCTTACCCTCAGAGTTATCACAGACTATAGTTATAAGTTGGTCCATTCACTCATGTACTATTTTCAAATAGGGTATTCTTTTGTCCTCCATTCTGATACTTTCAGTTAAGAATAGTCATCTGGTCGTTCAACGGATGGCCTCTGCTCTCCCTTCACAATTTTCTAAAGGTCCCTGCTACAAATTAGACAGACCTGTGATGTCCAATATAGCAGCCACTAACCATAGATGACTATTTAAATCTAAGCGTAATTAAAATTAAGTCAAATTTAAAATTTGGCTCCTCAGTTCTACTAGCCACATTTCAAATGTTCAACAGCTTACTTGTAGTTTAGTGGTACTGCATTGGACTGTGCAAACACATAACTTCCATCACTACATAAAGTTCTATACAGCTCTGGGCTAGAAGTGAGTCTTCTAGAAGGAATGACAGGACATTCTCAGAGCCTCAATAGAGAACTATTGTAGACACTGGCTTCTCAATGTAATGATACTGCTACCAGGTGCCTAAAACTGACAGTCTTGTTTCACTGCACCTAGGACTAGGGATTTCCAGGACTATTTAAGCCCAGAAGCAGGTGGCTTCCTACAGTATAAGGAAAATAAAACAGGACTGAGTAAAATTCACAGAGGAATCTAGTTGTGGCAATTTGTTTGAGAATCTTATGAATATTGTTCTTTTTTTTTTTTTTGGACAGGTAAGTTGCAGTTTTATTTTTATTTATTTATTATATTATTATTGTACTGGGGGTACATTGTGACATAAAAGTGCTTACAATATATCATAGTTGAATTCACCCTCTTCTTCCATCACTCTCCTTTATCCTCCCTCCCCCCACTCCTGTAATAGTTTCAGCAGGTGTCATTTTTCCATTTTCATATATGAGTACATAATATTTCCACTATACTCACCCTCTTCCTTCCTTCTATCCTCTAAAAACTGTCCTTTAAATTCTATTTTCTAACAGGCATAGACAGCCCCCCCTTTCCTTGCTGTACTCCCATCCTTCAGTTTAACAGTATGT
This sequence comes from Castor canadensis, assembly GCF_047511655.1. Classification (NCBI taxonomy): domain Eukaryota; kingdom Metazoa; phylum Chordata; class Mammalia; order Rodentia; family Castoridae; genus Castor; species Castor canadensis. Next base: position 21,072,455 of record NC_133405.1, read on the forward strand.
TGCTTTTTTTGGTGCCAGAAATGAATCTAGGCCCTGACACATCTAGGCAAACGCTCTACCACTGAGCTACACTCCCAGTCCCCTCAGTACCATTGATATGGCCTCAGTTAGCCTTGGAGTGATCCACAGGGGGAAAAGACTGCAATAGCTGAGCCTTGAGGCAGGAACCAGGGATTTTGTATCCTAAAATCATTGCCTACCCATGAAGAGGTGGGGTGTAGTCTCCTGCCTCCACCAAGCAAGTAACCAGTGAAAGTCACAGGAACGTGACTCTAGCTGGTAAAAGGACCTGAGCAGACCACCAACAGCATCTACTACACCCAGGTCCATAGGCTACATGAAATAGATACCACTGAAAATGAGTTATGGGACTGTATTGGGAAGTATCTTCCTAATATAAGACAGCTAAAAGGAATAATATTAATGTGATATTATATAAATAATGTTAATAAAAACTATATGCTATATATTAAGATTATGCCTAATTTCCACCACTTGTTAGAAAATTTAAAAGCAACTGATTAGGGCTAGGGATGTAGCTCAGTGCAGAGCACATGCTTAACATGCTTGATGCCACAGGTTCAATCTCCAACATACCCTGTCCCCCTAAAAAAGCAACTGATAAGCAATGTATGAATTTATTGCCTAACCAATTCCTTTTTAAGTAACTAAATTTCCTAATAATTTGTTTAGCAGAACACAGATAAAAATTTAAAAACTACATGATGCAGAAATGTTTCTACTTCCCTTGTGTATGAACTTAATTTTTTTGTGTGTGTGATGCTAGGGGTCAAACCCAGCACCTCACACATGCTCTACCACTGTGCTACCCCTAGCTGTGTGTGAGCTTTTTTTTTTATTTGCTTATTCACATGTGCATACATTGTTAGGGTCATTTATCCCCCCAATCCCCTGCCCCTTCCCTCTCCCCCACCCCCACCTCACTTCCAGTCAGAATCTGTTCTGCCCTTATCTCTAATTTTGTTGAAGTGAAAACATAAGCAATAATAAGGAAGACAAAGCGTTCTTGCAAGTTGAGAGAAGGCTAGCTACACAGAGAGATTCCTAGTATTGCTTCCATGTACAAATGTGTTATAACCCAAGTTGATTCCTCTCTAACTGTCCTTTTCACTAGTTCCTGATCCCCTTCTCATATTGACCTCAGTCATTTTAAGGTTTCTGTATTAGTTCCTCTGTAGTGGGGACATTAAATACTTTCCTGTTTTGGGTTTCTTAGCTATCCCCCTACCTCCCGTGTGTGCTCTCCTCTGTGTAAGCTCTTAACGGCAGATTATCTGACCATTTTCTAATAATCATTTACAACTGTATTTTATCTCCATTACTTCAATTACAACTCCCAATATTCTTAAGTGTTTGGGGACATTCACATTATCATAAAACTAGATAAATGAGCATATTTGATTTTAGGCAGTTGATTAGAATTTCCTGTCAGACAATATATAGAAAATATTTTGACCTCAAGATGATTTTAAGCAAAACCTCAAGGTCATGTGCTTGTGCCCTCATCATCTGTGGAAATTTACATAGCAGGAAACACTTGATAGTATTTACCATGTAGAAATTTAAATACTGGATGTTTGAAGTTAATCAGGGATTAGTGTTAAAAATTGGGGGCCTCAATAGGAGTACTGTGATTGTATTTTTAAATACCTTTGTATTTTAGAGATATATAATGATAACAGATGAAATGATATCTCTGGGGATTGCTTCAAAGTACCATAGTGTGTGGGGAAGGGATATAGGTAGAGGTATAGGTGAAAGAGGATTGGAAATTAGCTGGTAACTAACTGTAGAAGCTGAGTAACACGTTCATGATAAACCCTTTTTGCAGGGCATTTAGAACTGTGAATCAAAGGGCTTTTTAAAAATATGCACAAAACTCTTTGACTTAGGAGTTTCTGTTCTAGAAATTTTTCTTAAGGAAATAATCAGATGGGAGAAAGCCATATGGACAAGAATGATCATTTCAATGTTATTTTTACCCACACATCTTATAAGGAAAACAATGTTGAGCCAGCACAGTGGTGCTTGCCTGTAGTCCCAGCTAATGGGGAGGTGGGGAGGTTGGGGCAGGATTGCTTGAGTCCAAGAGTTCAGGGCCACCTGGGCAACATAGCAAGACCCCAGTCTCTCTCTCTCTCTCTTTCTCTCTCTCTCCTTTGAACCCAAGGCCTTGTACATGCTAGCCAAGTGAACTACCACTTGAGCCATGCCCTCAGCCCTTTTTACTTAACTATGTTTTTTTTTTTTTGAGACAGGATCTTGCCACTACGTGCCTTTGTGTCCTTTATAGGCATGGTCCACCATACTGGGTTAGACCTGTCTCTTAAAAAATGTTACTTAAAAAAAGGAAAAGGGAATCTAAGACAGATGAGGGCAGGAGATACAAACAAAAAAGTGACAACTGAAGGATAAAACAATTCAGAAGGTCAATTTCCTCTATTCTGGGTACATGTCTGTGGAAAAGGAGAACCACCTTGAGAACTGGAGAGAGAGTTCTTTCTAGTCCATCCAATCCCAAAACAGTTTGTACTCTTGCCTCAAGAAGCATTTTTTGTTGTTGTTGTTGTTACTGTTTGGTTTTGGTTTTGGTTTTTGCAGTACTGGGGTTTGAACTCAGGGCCTTGCACTGCTAGGCAGGTGCTTTACCACTTGAGCCACTCCACCAGCCCTTTTTTGTGTTGGGTATTTTCAAGATAGGGTCTCATGAACTATTTGCCCAGGCTGGCTTTGAACCACAATCCTCCTGATTTCTGCCTCCCGAGTAGCTAGGATTACAGGCATGAGCCACCAGCACCCAGCTTGCTTATTAGTTTTTCTTTTCTTTTTTTTGTGCAGTGCTGGGATTTGAACTCAGGGCCTACACCTTTTACCACTCCACCAGCTCTTTTTTGTGATGGGTTTTTTTCAAGATAGGGTCCCACGAACTATTTGCCTGGGCTGGCTACAAACCGCCATCTTTTGATCTCTGTCTCCTGAGTAGCTAGGATTAGGCGTGAGCCACCAGCACCTGGCTTGCTTGTTAGTTTTTTGAGAGAGGGTCTCACTATGTAGCCAGGGCTGGCCTCAAACTCTCAATCCTCCTGCCTCAGTCTCTGAATGCTGGGATTACAGCTGTGTAACACCCAGCTCAGATGTGGTTCTTTAAATATCCTAATCGCTTTCCCAAACTTACTTCTGTTACGTGAGTTTGTTACTCCTAGGATTTACTCTTCTTCAAACAGATTTCCCCAGACTTTTGCTCGTATGCTTAACTTAATAGATTAAAAACTAAAGAAAAGTTGCCCTAGTAAACATTTCAGCATGTGTTTTTTGCAGAACTGGGGATGGAACTCAGGGCCTTGTGCATGCTAGGCAAGTGCTGTACCATTGAGCTACATCCCCAGCCCAAGGATATTCTCTTATAAAACTATAAGACAGTGACTTCAAATCAGAAAATTAATTAACATTGACACAATATTATGTAATATTCAATTCGTATTTACATTTAATCAATAATTCCCAAAATATCCTTCATTGCAAAAACCAATTTTTTGGGGGTGAGTGGAATGGCTCAAGTGGAAGAGTGCCTGCCCAGAAGTGTAAGGCTCTGAGTTCAAACCCCAGTACCTAAAAAAGAACAATTTTTTCCCAAATTGGAATGCAATTGAGGGTTAAGCACTAATTTTACCTGTCATGTATCTTTACCCACCTTTAATTTGAGAGTTTATCAGCCTTTGGTTTTCAAAACTTTTTCCTGAGGAGTTCAGGCCAGCAGTTCTGTAGAATATTCTTCAGTTTGGGGGTGTCTGCAATTTCTTCATGATTATATCAGTACTATTTGCAGCAGCAAAACAGCAACAATCAAACCTGGAAACTATTTCCCCCATGATAGGGAAATGATCAAGTGAACTACGACACATCCACAAAATAGACTATTATGCAGTTAATAAGAATGACAGAGTATATTTACTGGCATGGGAATATGTTTGTAATTTAAGTGGGAAAAAAACCCCGCTTACAACTTAATAACTAAAAGGATTCCATTTAAAAAATAATCATAGTTGTATAATTTTTGTCTGTTTTTCTCAGAGAGCATCTATGTAGTGCAGGCTGGCCTTAAACTCATAATCTTCCTGCCTTACCCTCCTGCATGCTGAAATTACAGACATGCACCACTACACCTGGCTTTTTTCACAGGTTTTATGAGTAGGCATGATTTTTTGTCTCTTTTTTTTCACTAGACAAGGACTACATGTGTCTACATGTACATAAATACACTTTAACTTCCCATGTGGGCCAAGGTTTGACTCGTCTTTACCACGTGTCACTCTTCATAAGCAAATTGGCTAATCAAGTCCATTACTCCTTGTCATTATTGGCTTCAGCTTCCAATTTCTCTCAATTCTCTTCCACTCGTTTACCTCCCTGGGGCTTACAGTTCATCCCACCCTTACAACTGGAAGTTTTTTCTTTGCCAAGGAAATACCAGATTTGGAGAAGATTCCTATTAAATTTCTGCTAGCAGGTAAATGGGTAGAGAGTGCATGTAGAGACCCAGCTGATGGAATGACTTTTCAATCTTGGTCCTATCATCTAATACATTACTTCTGTTCTTGAATCACCTGCGTAAGCAAATTAGCTGAGGACCAAGTGACAGCCCTTTGACTGTCAGGGGCATCAAAGAGTCAAGAAGTAAGAACTAGAAATACCCATTGGTTTTTACAACAGTCATGGCAAATTTTGGTAGAGCAATTTTAATGTAGTTGAAACATGGAAGTGGTTGGGTAGAAGCAAGTACAGTGGGGTGAAGAACAAGCAATAAAAATATGAAATTGAAGATGCGAAGTATGGACTGGGCTTTTTCAAATGAGATTCGAGGGTAAAAGCTAGAATTGGGAATATAAGTACAGGACAGTATGTTGGGGCATAGGGGAGTCTTGAGTGTTCTTTCTTAATCGTCACAAGTCTAGAAGTGGAGTTCTATTTTTATCAGTATTTTATAGATGAGATAATGGAGGTGGAAGGAGATTCAATAAATTAACCAAGCTTACATGGAATCTGAACCCAGGCCACCAAAATCTAAAGTCTATATGCTTATGTTTGGAACCGTTTCTTAGTACAATGGGAAAAACAGGTAAGTAAAAAGGACTAGACTGATAAGGAGAACCTGAGATGAAACACTAAATATCTGTGGTTGCCATCAAGAACGCCACCAATAACAAATGTTGGCAAGGATGCAGGGTAAAAGGAACCCTCATACACTGCTCGGGGGTGGGGGAATGTAAGCTATGGAAAACAATATGGAGGTTTCTTTAACAACTAAACACAGATCTGCCATATGATCCAGCAATACCACTCCTAGGGATATACCCGAAGGAATGCAACTCAGATTATTCCAAAGGCACCTGCATACCCATGTTTATTACAGCACTATTCACAACAGCCAAGCTATGGAAACAGCCAAGATGCCCCACTACCAAAGAATGGATTAAGAAAATGTGGTATTTATACACAATGGACTTTTACTCAGCCACAAAGAATGAAATTTTGTCATTCACAAGTAAATGGATGGAACTGAAGAACATCATCTTAAGAGAAGTTCATCAGGCTCAGAAGGCCAAAAATTGCATGTTCTTCCTCATATGTGGATTATAGACCTAAAACAAATGCAGTAATATTATTGGACATAGGTCGCACACTAAGGGGAGACCATGCACAGGAGGGAGAGGGAAAGGGAAGAAAACCAAAAACTTGAATGTGGTTGATGTGCTCACTGTAGAGGAGTGAATATAGTAATCCTGAACTGGCAGAGACCACTATGGCAAGGGGACTAGGAAGTAGTGAAGAGGTCTGGTAGAGACGAAACAATTTGGGTGTAATATACATGTACATGGAAGCAATGCTAGGAATCTCTTTGTATAGCTATCTTCATTTCAAACTAGCAAAAATGCCATGCTTTTCTTATTATCTTTGATGTTTTGTCTTCAACAAAATCGGAGAACAAGAGGGCAGAACAGGTTTTGCCCGGAGGTGGGGGGTGGGGGGAGGTGGTCCAAATAATGTATACACATGTAAGTAAATGATAAAATAAAATTTAAAAAATACATCTGTGGTAGCACCAGTCTCCATTGTTATGACTCTCCCTAGTGGGCCATCTTTGCCAGATGTAAGGGTGGGGTGCACTGGAAATGGGAGTTAAGGCTGGTAGTATCAAGAGGTAATGGAGGTGATTTACCATCACATCCAAATAGAGTAGTTAAAGAAGGAAGGCCAAGAATTTCCCAGTAAAGAAAACTAAGGGACTAAAGTTCTAATGAACATGGGAACAGAATAGAAGTTAGGAATCTGGGAAAAGGTTAAAAAAAAATGAAAGTGGAATCCACACCAGCTTATCAGCAGTAGTAATAGAGGATGGATCAAAGGAGAAAGTGATAGATACTGAGGAACTTAGAAGCAAGTGGATGTGGAGATGGAAGTACACAAATTGGAACTCTACTGACTGACTGTGGCACTACCAAACAGCTAAAGCTCAGGTCTGGAACTCATGCTTGAGTAGCCAGCAGGTTGGGTAGAAATGTCCAAGAGAAGAGTTGAAAGCTTGGAGCTTCAGTGAGTGAAGGATATCCATGCGGAATACACAGATGACAGCTTGCAGTGGTAGCTCATGGTGACTAGTGAGAATATGATGTGTCAAAGACTAGAATACCAATGCTATGGCTTGAATCAGTGTTCCCCAAAGGTCCATGTGTTAAAAGCTTGGTCTTCAGGGTGGCACTATTAAAAGCTAGTGGAACTTTTAGGAAGTGGGAACCCAATTGAGAAGTGGTTAGGTCATTAGAGGAATGCCCATACAGGGAACTATAGGAACCTGAGCTCTTCCTCTTAGCTTCCTGACAGGGTTTGCTTTGCCATGCAGTCCATCATGATGTGCTGCCTCATTAGAGGTCTAATTTAATACACCACTTGCTGTTGTACTGGAACTTCCAAAACTGTTAACCAAAAATAACCCTTTTCTCTTTACAAGCCAATTATCTTAGATATTTTGTTACAGCGACAGAAGGGTGACTAACACAATCAGGAGACACTTAGGTTAGGGGTAGGGGCAATAGTAAGAAAAGGAGTGGTCTTCAGACTTCTCTCCCCTGCCCCCACAGGGAAGTGAACCATCAGCTAGAGCCTGAAAGCACTGAGACCTGTCCCCAAGGAACTGAGTCCCAACATGTGTTGGCTGCCAGGTGAAACTGAGGGCCTGGGACACAGGCCCTCCAAATCACAAGATTTCCACAGCATTCTTCCCCCCTAACAGGGAGGGGGACTTCTGGAAAGGGTTTGTTTGAAAGTACTGGGGATCACCTCTAGGATCTGCATCCCAGCATGTATTAGGTACCAAGTGAGTCTATGGGCCCCTGATCCAGGCCTGCTGAGTCACGTGATTTCCACAGGGAGGCAAAAGGCTGGGAAGGATCTGAAATTCCCACTGAGGCCTGCCAATGAGTACTGCATCCCAGCAGGAGATAGCTGCCAGGCCAGTATGAGGGCTCTGAGGCCAGACCCTCTGAATCATGTGACTTTCACAGCCAGCTTCCTCCCCCACGCAGGGAGGCAAACTTCTGGGTAGGGCTTGAAAGCACCAGACCTCCTTTGGGAACAGCATCCCAGTGCTGCCAGGCAGGACTGAGGGCTCTAAGCCCAGACCCTCTTAATCAAGAGACTTCTATAGTCTCTTTCTCTTCACAGGGAGGTGAACAGCTGGATGGGGTCTTTAAGCATTGAGACCAGCAGGCAGTGACCTGCTCCCTCAGTTCTCTCCCAGCCAGAGCAGAACTCAGTGTTCTGTTTGCTCTCCTCACTCTCTGATATATTTGGGGTCACCCCAAGGCTTGAATGCATGTTGACCCTGGGAACACAAACTGGCAAACTGGGAGAGGGCTTGTGGAGCAAATGGGATCCTACCCAGCCCACTGGCTATAAAGCTCCTTGCAGCCAGCAGCAGCTCCCCATACACAAATAAGGGAAGAAACAGACAACTAACCATTCTACAAGAAACTCCTGCTAGTTTCCCTGGATCTGAGCAGTGCTAGGGATCAGGCCTTGTGTCCTGAGCATGTGAGCAAATCCTGGGCTACTGGGCCATATCTCCAGTCTAGTGGTGACAACATCTCAACCTGGCCACTATACTATTCTGCCTGAAAATTGAGAACATTTCAATTGAAAAGGGGATTAAAATTTCCAACCAACTACTTTGCCTCAGATGTGCAAATCCCAACACAGAAACACAGAAATATGAAAAAACAAGGCAACATTACTACTCCAAAACTCAACACTACTGATAAAATAAACACTAATGATAAAATAAAATCTCAAAGACAAGTGATAAGCAAATGAGCAGTGAAAAAGCATCACAAAACCAATAAAATGGCAGGAACTACTACATATCTTTCAGTAATAACTCTGAATGCTAACAGTCTCAATTCTCCAAACAGAACTGGTCAACTGGATTAAAAACAAGACTTGACCATTTGTTGACTACAAGAAGCACACCTCACAGGCAAAGACAAATATAGGACTGGAGGTGAAAGGATGGAAAAGATTTTCCAAGCAAATAGACCCTGAAAGCAAGAAGGAGCAGCTGTATTCAGATCTATAAAGCAAGCATCAAACCAAAATTAATCACAAGAGACAAAGTACGTGATTTCATATTGATAAAGGGAACAATCCAGCAGAAGAAGATAACAATTGCAAATACATACATATGAAACATCAGTGAACTCAATTTCACAAAGCAAACACTATTGGACATAAAAAAATACAGACTGCAACACAATAATAGTGGGTGACTTTACTACCCAATTCTCAAAAATATATAAGTCATCCAGACAAAAAAAATCAATAAGGAAACTTTGGACATAAAGAACACTACAGATCAAATGGACTTAACAGACATCTACAGTATATTCTACCCAACAACTACAGAATACACATCCTTCTTAGCAATCCACAGAATTTTCTCCAAAATACAGCATATCTTAGTACATAGAGCAAGTGTTAACAAACACAAGAAAATTGAAAGAATTTCCTATATTTTGTCAGACCACAATGGAATAAAACTAGAAATCAATAACAAGAAAAACTACAGGGGCTGGGATGTAGCTCGGTGGTACAGCGCTTGCCTAGCATGTGTGAGGCCCTGGGTTCGATCCCAGCACCAAAAAAGAAAAGACAAAAAAAAAAAAAAAAGAGAAACTACAAAAAATATTCAAACACAAGGAGAGTACAATTCACTCTTAAATGACCAGTGGGTCATGAAAGACATATGGGAAGTTAGGTCCCAGTGGCTCAACTCCTGTAATCCTAGCTACTTAGAAGGCTAAGATCAGGAGGATCATGGTTCAAAGCTATCCCAGGTAAATAGTTCAAAAGACCCCATCTCCAAAAATAACCAGAGCAAAACGTACTGGAGGTGTGGTTCAAGTGGCAGAGCACCTGCTTTGTGAGCATCCGATGTACAAATGCAAAGCTCTGAATTCATACCCCAGTCTCACCAAAAACAAAAAAAGGAGGGAAATTTCAAAAATTCCTAGAATCAAATGAAAATGAATACACAAATTACCAGAACCTTTGGGACACAACAGAGGCAGTGCTAAGAGGGAATTTTATAGCTGTGAGTGCTTTCATTAAAAAATTAGAAATCACAAATAACCTAATGATGCACTTCAAGTTCTTAGGGAAACAAGAACAAGTCAAACCCCAAAACAGTAGATAGAAGGAAATAATAAAAATCAGGGCAGAAATTCATGAAATAGGAGACTAATACACTAATATAAAGAATCATTGAAATAAAAAGTTGCTTCTTTGAAAAGATAAACAAAACTGACAAACCTTTAGCCAAACTAAACAAAGAGGTAGAAGACCCTAATTAATAAAATTAGAGATGGGATACGGGATATCACAACAAACGCCAATTACATTCAGAGGATCATTAGGGAATACTTTGAAAACCTTCATTCTAATTAACTGGAAAATCCAGGAGGAATGGATACATTTCTAAATGCATATGACCTACTGAAATTGAACCAGGAGGATATAAACCACTGAAACAGATTTGTAACAGGCAATGAAATTGTAACAGTAATAGTTTCCCAACAAAGAAAAGCCCAAGACCCAGTGATTTACTGCTGAATTCTACCAGACCTTTGAAGAATAAATAGTACCAATGCTCCTCAAACTATTCTATAAAATAACAAGGGATGGAATGCTACCAAACTTATTCTAGGAAGCCAGTATTACCCTGACACAAAACCTGAAAAGGACATGAAAAAGAAAGAAAATTACAGACCAATTTCCTTCATGAATATACATGTAAAAATTCTCAATAAAACAGTTGCAAATCTAATCCAACAACACATTATAAAGATCATACTGTGATCAAGTTAGTGTCATTCCAGGGATGCAAGGACAGTTCAACATATACAAATCAATTAACATAACACAGCACATGAAGAGAATCAAGGATAAAAGTCACATGATCATCTCAATAGCTGCAGAAAAAGCCTTTGACACATTTCAACATTCCTTCATGATAAAAGCCCTGAACAAACTAGGAATAGAAGTAACATACCTCAACATAGTAAGAGCTCACATCATACTAAATGGGGAAAACTTTAGTTCCTCTAAAGTTAGGAATAAGACAAGGGTGTCTACCCTCTTCACTCTTATTCAACACAGTGCTTGAATTCTTAGAGCAATAAAGAAAGAAAGAAATAAAAGGGCTACCAACAGAAAAGGAAGAAGTCTAGCCTGGTGCCAGTGGCTCCCACCTGTAATCCTAGCTACTCAGGAGGCAGAGATCAGGAGGATCACGGTTCGAAGCCACCCCAGGAAAATAATTCACAAAAACCTATCTTTTAAAAATCCCCAACAGAAAAGGGCTGGCAGAGTGACTCAAGTTGTAGAGCACCTGCCTAGCAAGCGTGAGGCCCTGAGTTCAAACCACAGTACCGCCAAAACAAATAAAAGGAAAAAAAAGGAAGACATCAAATGATCTCTATTTTCATATGATACGATCTTATATTTAAAAGACACTAAATACCCACCAAAAAACTCTTAGATCTGATAAACACTTTTAGAATACAAAATCAATACACAAAACTCAGTAGCTTTCCCATATACCAATGGGAAATATGCTGGGAAAGAAACCAAGAAATCAGTACCATTCACAATAGCCTCAAAAAATTAAGTACTTAGGGATAAGCCTAACAAAGGAGGTCAAAGACCTCTACAATGAAAACTATAAAACACTGAAAAAAGAAATTGAAGGTGACACTAGAAGATGGAAAGACTTCCCTTGTTCACTGATTGGCAGATCTGATACTGTGAAAATGGCTATACTACCAAAAGCAATCTACAGATTAATTGCAATCCCCATAAAGTTCCAATGACATTTTTCAAAGAAACACAAACAGTCCTAAAATTCATATGGAAGCATAAAAGACACCAAATAACCAAAGCAATCCTGAACAACAAAAGCAATGTTGGAGGTATCATGATACCTCAAAACAGCATGGTATTGGCATAAAAACAGACATGTTGACCAATGGAATAGAAAAGAAAATCCAGTAATAAGCCCACACAGTTATGTAGCTAATTTTTTTTTTGTCAGCACTGGGGTTTGAACTCAGGGCCTCATGCTTGCTAGGCAGGTGCTGTACTGCCTAAGCCACTCCACCAGCCCTTTGTAGCTGATTTTTAACAAAGGTGCTATAAGCATATATTGGAGAACAGATAGCCTCTTCAACAAACGGTGTCGAGAAAACTGGACATCTACATGTAGACAAATGAACCTAGATCCCTATCTCTCACCCTGTAAAAACCAAATTTAAAATGGATCAAAGATCTAAATGTAAGGCCTGAAACTTTGAGACTACTAGAGGAAAACAGAGAAGACCCTTTAAGACATATGCATAGGTAACCCCTTTCTGAATAGGACTCCAGTTGCTCAGGAAATAAGATCAAGAGTTAACAAATGGGGGGGGGCAGAGAGAGTGGCTCAAGTTGTAGAGCACCTGCCTAGCAAGCATGAGGCCCTGAATTCAAACCCTAGCCCTGATTTTAAAAAAAGAGTTAACAAATGTGATTTTATCAAATTAAAAAGTTTCTGCACATCAAAGGAAACAATAACCAGAATCAAAAGACAACCTACAGAATGGGAGAGAATCTTTTCCAGCTATTCATCAGATATAGGATTATTATAAGAGCTCCAAAAATTAAGTGCCAAAAGAATCAAACTAATAAGTGGACAAATGAATTGCACAGATAGTTGTCAAAAGAAGTACAAATACATGGAACTCTTCAATATCCTTGGCCATACAAATGCAAATCAAAACTACATGGAGATTCTGCCTTCCCCAGTCAGAATGGCTACCATCAAGAAAACAAAACTGAATGTTGGCAAGGATGCAGGGGAAAGGGAATCCTTAAACACAGTTGGTAGAATGTAAATTAGTGCAACTACTATGGAAATCAGTAGGATGGATCCTCAAAAACTTAAAAACAGAACTGTCATATGGTCCTGCTATATTATTCTTAGACATATATCCAAAATATGACTGCATACAATAGAGATACTGGCACACCCATGTTTATAGCAGCAATATATATATACACACATATATCTATACACACACATATATAAACATATATATATCAGCAATATATATAATATACAATATACGTATGTATATACATACACACAATGGTGTATTTTTTCAGCCATAAAGAATGAAATTGTGTTGTTTGCTGGAAAATGGATGGGACTGCATCATGTTAAGTGAAAAAGGCCAGACTGAGAAAGATGAATATCCCATGTTCTCTCTCAAATGCAGAATCTAGACCTTAAAAAAAATGACACAGGTGTAAAACAGGGCAGGGGACTATTTGAGGGTGGGAACCAGCTGGATGGGGGAGGGTGACAGGGTGATGAGGAGTGAATATGATCTAAGTAATTCAAATGCATGTACAAAAATAGAGTAATGAAACCCATTAAAATTATTTAAAGAAGTGGGAAGGGAAGATAAGAAGTAATAGAGGGGGGTGAATCTGATCAAAATATACTATATGTATACTATATGCTAATAAAAAAAGAGAAAAAAAGGAGTGGTCTTTGAGGGGTGAAAATTAAGGTAAGAGTTTCAAGGAGGGGATCAAAGGAAAAAATGAATAAAGATCTGACTTCTACATTTGTGTTGATCTTTCTTGGAAGTAGCCTACAAACCACAGGCTGTATCTCCGTTTCATGGAATGGAGTGACCCCAGTTATTAAAGTGTTTCAAAGACCACAGTAAAGGCTACTTATGTGTCTCTCCCTCTCCTCTCTCTCTTTCTTTCTCTCTCTCTCTCTCTCTCTCTTCTACCCTGTCTCTTCGCAGGAGAAAGAAAATCTGTCAATCTTTCTTCCTAAGTAACATATGTTTTCTTTAATGCTCTCTTTCAACACCCCCCCCACTCCAACAAACTGGCTAGCTTCCCTAAGCCTTTGGGACACAAGGGATAGGTTGAAATGCTTACGAATAATAACAAGGATGTCCAGAAGGAATGCTGTATTTGAGGATAATGCTAAAATTCCAGCTCTCTGATCTGTAAACTTCCAGAAACTCCCTATCTTTTGTGTTTGCTCTAATCAACAACACATGAGACCAGGGTCCAATGAGTTATTGCTTCCTGGTAATACTAAATCAATACTAAATATAGAACATAAGCCTATTTGGGCTTAAGGATCAGGAATGTTTGAAAATAAGCCTTTGTGTTAAATTGTCTAAATAACCGGAGAGGAAAGTGACAGCAGTCCTCATGACTGTTTTAGTTCCAAGTTACAAAAAGAACTCTAATGAAATCACCCTATTTTGTTGCCCCTTCTTAAAGAGTTAATTATTTAACAAACCTATAAAGACTGAATGGAAAGAAATGTGATCAATGTTTGGGTTACTGGAAAAACACTTAAAATTTATTTTTGTAATGTTATAATCTGAGTTAAGTCTTTTCAAATAAAATAGTGTCACTAATGTTATAAATACTAATTAATGCAAAATGTCATTTTGAGAATTAGAAAAAAAAGGTTTTCATGTGACATGATTCACCCCTGACTACATTCATTTTATTCTTTGTTTAGAAACTTCCATGCTGACTGGCCAACATAATTGAGTATCTGTTATTTTTACCAATAATTTCTTTTCAGACATACGGGCAGCTGTTGCTTGAAATTCCTAAATGAAAAAAATCATTCTCTAGTCAACGAGCCAAAAGCATCAGTCAATTTTTCTGGTAGTCTTAGACTTTATTCATACAAGGCCAAAACAAGTAATTGAAAAGCAGAAAGTTCAAGTGATGTTTTTTTTTTTTTCAAATGATGTTTTCTTGTTTAAGAGAATTGACTACTTGTTAGACATAGTCATAATTGGGAGGCTAAGAGTCATCACACAACAGCTAAGGTCATAGTAATGCTCCAACACTAAAGTACACAGCCCCTTAATGTGTACTGGACTGAGCCACACTGGCCCTGGATATGGAGAAGCAGGTCTACCTGGAAACAATGGATAGTGTCGAACAATCTGTTACTTTTCAGAAATCAAGAGAAAGGGAAATGATTGACCGATTTCTATTGTTAATAATACATACAAAACAAAACCTTTTGATTCAACTGTTTTACAAATGTAATTGTGCCTGGTTTCTCAAAGACAATTCATATGCCACATTGAGATACGGTCTATATGGGCTTCACCACAAAAATCCTACAGAGTATGTATGTTGAAAAGGCACCATGTCTCTTTTCATTAAAAAGTACTCTTCTGAAGCAGAGAAGCAGGCAAGCTTAACCCTACAGATGGACTGCTAAATTGGCACAAATTTTTGGATGGCAATTCTTATTAAAGCTTTAAATGTACATACCCTTGACTTAGGAGCTCCAATTCTAGAAATTTAGCCTAAGGAAACATTTGCATAAGAACATGAGGATGCATATGAGACTACATAGAACAATTCTAGTTCATTCACACACTGAAAAAATATGCAAAATCTAGATGTACCAAATGTGTTGAAATGAAAATCACAAGGTACAGAACTTAATGGCATTTTAATATTAACAGCATGAACCTATAAATGTTAAAACTATATATCTTATATCTTATACAGAATCATGTAAAAGGATACATATGTAATACTTCTGGAGATTAGACTCGTAGAGAAGGGAGAATTTTCACATTTTGCTTTATATACTTTGTATATTTTAATTTTGCACAATGATCGCATATTAGTTTTTTAAAATATGAACTAAAACCCACTCTTTTAAAGTCTGTAATTCATGATTTTTAGCATACTCATGAAGTCACGTGGCCTTCAACCACTAATTCCAGACATTCCATCACCCCTCAAAAAAACTCTATACCTATTGTCACTCATTCCCATGTCTCCGTAGTTCCTGGTAACCACTATCTACCTATCTGCATCTGTGGATTTGACTCTCTGATAATTTCATATAAATGGAGTCATATTGTATGTGACCTTTTGTGTCTGGTTTCTTGGCATAACATTTCCAATGTTTATCCCCAATGTAGCATATATCAGTAATTCATTCCTTTTTATGACTATATATTACTTTAATAAATAAAAAATCTAAAATTGATTGTAAGTTTAAAAATACTCAACCATCTTACTCTTCTGTACAAATCACTTTACTGAAACAAAGAAAGCCGAGTGCCAGTGGCTCACACCTGTAATCTTAGCTACTTGGGAGGCCGGAATCAGGACGATCAAGGTTTGAGGCTGGCCTGGGCAAACAGTTTATGAGATCCCATCTCTAAAATACCCAGAGCAAAATGGACTGGAGGCATGGTTCAAGTGGTAGAGTGCCTGTTTTGGAAGCTCAAAGCTTCCAGTTTGAACTAGAGTTCAAACTCCAGTTGCCCTTATTACAGCACTATTTACTTCTATCTTGCCACTCCTAACACTCTCTTAAATCCCACTTGAAAGGTTACCCCCTCAAACAGTATTTCATGCATATCTCTTTATTAGAAAATTATCATTTACATAGTAGACCCAGTTAGCTCTTTGCCAGGCCACCTTTTATTTTCCTTACCATCCACCAGCATCATAAAAGACACACTTATAGCCACAGAGATAATTTGGAAGTTTGTGATCTGCTGTCTCTTGTGTCTGTTTTATTTTTAAGACAGGTCTTGCTATGCAACCAGGGTAGCCTGGAACTCACTATGTAAGCCAGATTGGCCTCAGACTCAAGATCCTCCTGCCTCAGCCTCCCAGAGTGCTGGGCTTACAAGAATGTACCACTATACCAGGGCATCTGCTATCTTTTGAAAAGGACGTGGGTCTGTTTGACTCCAGTATACTGGCCACATGCAGTACATCGATACTACCTGCAGAATAATATTTTCAAATGCTACTAATATTTGCCTTATTATCTGAACAAGGCAAAGTTATATAACATTAGTCAATATATAAACTAGCACTTTAAACTAGCCCCTCTAGAACTGAAGACACTAGTTTTTTTTTTTTTCTCTTAAAAATATGGACTGGCTATTTGGTGGTCATAGAATTTTCTTAAGGAAAAGTTTATGCTCTGTAATGACCTCAGCAATTGCTAGGGACTGCAGCTCAAAACAATAAACTAGCTGTCAATAGCTCTAACTTGCTAAATAAAACCATGTAACTCCCAATCGTCGTATTTTTAATTATGGTAATTTAAATGAGACTTAATAATGGATATGTATATGTGCCAGGCACTACTAGGTAGTATTTGCAGTAAAGCATGCTATTCTATGTTGCAGCATTAATCAGAACCTATTCCTTGATTTTTTCCCCTTTGAATAAGAATGCAGGCTAGGAATTTTGTATAGAATGAGCATATTCCACTAATTAAAACTTTGATTTCTGTCCTAGATGTGACCAACCTCAATACAGGAGCACGGTAGTAGCAGCAAGTTGTCCATGGAAATGAGAGTAACGTAAAGTCTATGAAGTGGAACCTCTGTATGACAAGGATATTAATCCCTTACCCTTTTACCCATCAGACGAACTGCACTAGGAGTTTGGGTGTGTTTATTTTCAAAATCGCCTTTTATCTAGGTTTCAGAGGACTTGATTTAAGCTGTAGGTATTGGAACGCTGTGCTAGAATAACCAAGATATAATACAATTCTATTATACTTAAAAGATTGCCATTTTTCTCTCGATAAAACCTTTATATTGTGAAACTTTAAACTGATTCAAATTCACTTTTTTCCTTCCATACCTCGCCTCCCCAACTGTTTTTTTAAGATAGATTTTTTTTGGTGTCTCAAGCATGCTAGGCAAGCACCTCCCACTGAGCTATATCCCTAACCCTTCTTCCATATTTATTTAATGACAAGTTATTAAACAAACTAGGCATTTTACCTCAAAGCAAAGCAATACTAAAAGGAATACAACACTATTGTTGTCATAAGATAAACTTCATTATACACTTTCACAAAAAAAGACATACAAATATGAAAGTCATAACTCATTTATTGAATGAATAGTATATGCAAGAATACCAATAAAAGGAAACTAATACTACAAACTACAGTTCTGAAAATAAAGCCAATATAACAAGAACAAAATATACATAACATGAGAGGAATGTTTGATTTTTGACCCATGATGCATTCCTTATCTTTACAATTAACTTAAATGTCTGTTAGAACAAAACTATGCCTTGGTCTAACCTTAGTGCTTTTTAAAAAAGCAACAACACTCTAGAATACTTTTTCTTTTTGCTTTGAGATATTTGAGATTCACACATTTGTTCAAGTACATAGATTCTGATTCGATAGTAGACCTATAGATCTTGTTATTCTGTTAATATCTCGAGTAGCATGTACTTCTGAGCAAGTACTATCTGAAATTCTAAAATTGTTCACCCTTGAAATAAAATTTGAGTTGTGGGTTTTTAATATATTGAGATGAAAGTAAAATTCACCCTCCCACCCCCCAAGGAACAAAGAGCTCTTATTAAAGTAAAGAAACTCAGGTCTATCTTTCTACTCTAAAGAACATTTCTTACTAACATTTCTGGTAAGGCAATAAATGCTCCAGAATAATCTTCAATATACGCTTGCAAAGGTTACACTGTTTAATATTAATAATAACAAAAGAAAACAAAAACAAAAAAGGAAAAGAAAGAAAAAAGGAAAGAAAAGACGCTTCAAAATTTCAGGCTAAAATATGCATGAAAGACAGTAATGGCAGTATTTTTGGAAATGATGTAAATGTCATATACTTATCAAATAACGTCATGCTTATTAAAACTACAGTTAAGGACTTAAGAGATGTACAGTAAATACACTGCTGAGGTCCATTTCTCTAACTATTAATAGCACAATGTAATTCTACCCAGAAGATGATGATGCTGCTTGGGAACATAAGTACTGTACAATTTTTACATTGTAAGGCACTTTTTACTCAGCATGTGATGAAAACATAGATAGAGAATGAGAATCAAAATATTGGAGGTTTACAACCAAAGGTGAACTTTCATGTGACTTCAATTTACATTTCAATTTTTAATGAAGGATTATTTAGCCAATCACACCACAGTGAGAAAAACAGGTAGTCAGCCACTTATCTAGCAAACCAAAAGGTAAAGTGCTATTCCGGTTGCTAGTGGCAGAGAAAGGGCTGAAGAAACCCATACAAAGTCATACATTTTATTACATAACAAATTCATCAACTGACAGCTATAATATTTTATTGACTGGCCATGATTACCCCTGGCACCTTCCATTTTTCCTAAAAAATTCATTACAGTAGTTGTCCAAAAATGAAGGAGCTCTGTTTCTTCATGGGTAAGTTCTATGGCACACAATGTAAAAGTGATTGAGACACAGTGATTTAAAGATTTAAAAAATAATGTTTTTCAAGCTGTTGTAAGGAAATAAAGTACAGATCCTTTGGGAAAAGTCACATAGCTTGGTAAACAAACATTTAGATCTGTCCTTGCACTTCAAGTCATGATGAATTTTGAAAATTAATTACATACACATGATGGCATATTAAGAGCAAAAAGAGAAGACATACAGGGCGATCGATCCACTACTAAAGCTAGTTTCCTTCTAAAAATAACAATAAAAGATAGTTAAAATAAAGCAAGCATCGAGTCCCTTGATTTAAGTAAATGTGTTAATACACACTCAACAAACATGATCTTAAGGGACTAGCAGTTAAAAAATTCATTCATTAAGCACAGTGTAATTTTCCACCTGTTACATTTAAAAAACGCTGTTCTGTCAGCTGCAGACGATCTCAATGTACAGTCAAGTTAATGTTATTTCTCACTTGCAAATCTGCTTTATTGTGGTAGGTTAACTAATAACTCAGAAATCAGATCCCTACCCTTTGTACTGAGGTGCTATGGTAATATTAGGCAGACCACAACTAAAGTTTTTTTTTTTTTGGCTTTGCAATAAAGAAATATGTAAATGTGCTTCAGCAGATAAGTGGAAGAAAATATCACTAGCTAGAAATGCCAGTGTGGAAATCCTTTCTAAAAAGCTGGGTTCTTAGGCTTTCATAAACAATTGTGATGATCAATAAAATAATACCAAGCCCTACCAGAAGAAAAGCAGGGCACAAAAGCCTATTTAATACATATAACCAAAGCAATGACTGAAAACATTGAAAATATTAAATAAAGTTTCTAAAATAGTGGTCACAAAATTAAAAATAAATACTGTTTTATGCAAAGACTGTTTTTTACTCCTACAGCACACACGCCCTCCTTACATACTTTGGGCCAATATGTGAAGTGTTCCACACAACAGGGCACTTGAGAGGAACAGGTTTCAGACATGGTGTCTTAAAGTCCTTAGCAAGTGGTAACCCCTTTAATCTGAAAGAGGTTTAATTTGCTGTTGCCAAATGTTAGTTTAAACTTGAAAGGATTCAATCATTTTGCCAGAAGCTCTTTGTATGACATGGAAAGAGAAGAGGTGTATTGTCAAGAGAATTTGGCATAAGCACTGGAGCTCATAGCTTATAATCACCAGATGCCCGAGTCCATGCTGGTCAGTGAGAACAACTTTAACAGGAACCAAAGAAAAGCTTCAGCACACTTCTTGGAAGAGACTTTTAGCATGTGCTGTCAAAGCCAATATAGAAAGAAGGTCCTCTTCATTTCTAGCCTCCATCACTTGAGTGTGAAAAAACAATCCACAAATTATCATGTGTCGCCACCAGCGGCATGTTTGTATTGTAAAGTAAAATTTGCTTACGGTTTCCCTTGAGCATGAATCCACTAAACAAACTTAAACACTCTAAACAGTAGAACTTTGTTCAGTCCAGAAATATAGCTTACTTCATTTCAATGTCTGCTTTAACTGTTGACACTATACACAGGGTTAATAGTGTTTCAACTGCTTCCCAGAAACTGCAAACTACAGCTATGTAATATCAACATGTCAAGCTCAGCGTCTAGTGAAGGCTCATAAAATAAACGACGTTTTAGGCAGTTCAATGAAGGATCTAAGAGTTGGGCAGTAAAAAGTTACAAACCCTTTCTGATTTTAGAAAACAGTGAAAAAAGAATAGTAGTTATAGATGTCTTATTCATTCCCAGTTTTCTAACTCTGTCCCATGAACCTGTTTAAAAGATGATAAAAAAATGTAAAATATGATGCTTGAGGGGAATACAATCAACATAATGTTAGTGAGGAGTGAGAATATTTTACTGATTTGACACTATAACTATTGATAAAGTAGATAGTTTGTTTTTATGGTTACAAAATTGGCTAGTTAAGAAAAAAATCTATGCAAGCCTACATAATCTTTAGCATTCCAATAACATGCTCTTAACTAAACATAATAGGACTAAAAAACATCTTACTGCATATCATTACTTCATTATGTATTTATCAGTGTGTATTGTATCCTGACATCAAATCCCATATAATTAACTTTCATACCTAGTTTCCATTAAGTTGCTGCTGAGTTAGTTGTTGCTGATCAATTTCTACTTTTCCCCGGCTTTTACTCTCTCGTTCCTCATCTTCTTCATCTCTCTCATCATTTCCACTATGATTTTTACAATATAGTCTACAATGATGAAAGACAAAAATCTCAAAATCCTTTGCACTGTTGATAAGAATACATTTATGTCATCATTAGCTGGTGAAGTTGGTGCCCATAGAAAATATGGATTTCTTCATTCACACTTAAAAACACCCACAATTATAGGCCTCTTTCTATCTAAAAGCTAGGAAAGCACACTATTATTGAGATAAAAAAAGTTTATTTGAAATAAAACCTCCAGTTTAGGATGACAGTTATCATAAGGCAATTCCTTATTTTGTACCATGAGATTAAAAGCAAGATATATGGCCAACTAAAAAATATCAACTTTCAGATCTATAGATGCAATTATCAGTTTCTGTAAGTTTATTTAATATACACAATTTATAATTACATTTCAAGAACTACAGTCCATATACACTGCTACTTTCTGTTCATCTTTCATGAGACAATTTTAGTCAAACTCTTCAGATGCCTTTTCATTAAGTCGTGGCCTTCATGAATACCTTCATGAATCATCCAACAATGTCCCCACACTGTTTTTGCCTGCATCTCTCTTACTCTACTCTGGTCCTTCCAACTTCCTTTCAGCTTATGACACTGACTCCTTTTGGATGGAATCAGACCAAGTATCTTGTTGACTGTACCACACTGTGGGTCTGTCTAGTACTGTTTTATTTAGTTCTCTCTCACCTCATATTTCATATAAACTAGGGATAAAGTTGAAGGGTTTGGTGAGTTTCAGGTTCAACTTTGGTTTTTCATTCGGCACTTTAATAGATAATTCTGCATACTTCAGGAGGTATGTAATTTCACAGTGTCCCACTATCAGTGATACTATGCTTGATGATTTGGTTAAGGTGGTGGTGTTAGCCATTATTTCTCCACTGTAAAGGTAGGTTAAAATTAGCAAGTAATCTCTGGAGTGATTCTTTGACATCATGCTATTCCAACAACCTTTTATTTGGGTATATACTCTGTATACGTGAAACTCACTAAGTTTTTAATAAAAATAATATAGGTGATAATCAGAGAAAGATGAGCTGATGTGAGCCCAGTTTTAGGTCAATTACAGAGTAGATGACAGTGGAATAGTTCTTTAAAATCTTCATTGGATGCCCTCTTGTGGTCAGTAATGAAAAAAGATTATATAGGAATTTATGTGTCACAAATGGATAATCTAAACTAGGTCTAACACTTGAATAGAATAAAAGGCAGGAATGGGGCTGGGGTACAGTAACAACTGACTTCAGTCTAGTTTTGCTCATGGTTTTTCCTTCAAGTCTTAAACATTTTCAAAGAGTTATAGGGAATTTATATACTTCAAATGCTGCATATTGAGAACTACCTCTTGCTTTTTTAATCATGAATTCAAATCTCAAGAGTGAGATTCTGATACAGTGCCACCTATGAAGTATCTTCCCAAAAATAAAACCTGAATCTAATAAAACCTTTGAATCAATTTCTAGTTTACAGGAAATGTGTGAAAGAGGGGTAGAGACCTAAACTATTAGCAGACAAGACAAGTCTATAATATGAGACTTTTACAGAACAACGTAATGGGTTCTTCAAGTACGGAGAAAAGGCGAGAGTGGGTTGAGGATTACTTCATATTAAGACAGACACAACAGAAGTATCAAATGGAGGAGATGAACCTTCTATGTATACAGATTTGAACACATCAAGTCTAGAAAGGTTTGTGTAAGACAATTGAGGAAATGCAGAAGTGGACTGGGTATGAGCTAATACTAAGAAATAACTTCATTTGTGATAATAGAATTGATCATGGAAGAAACACCAATACTTTGAAGAGATGCATACTGAAGTATGTAGGGATGAAATCACAACCTATCTGGGGTTCTGCTTTAACATACTTCAGGAAAAAAGAATAATGGATGGAACTGTAGTAATAATTTGGCAACTGCTGATAAGGGAATGTTATTTACAATTCTTCTGTCTCCACTTCCTGAGTATTGGGATTATAGACATGCACAACTAGGCTCGGCTTCCCTTGCCTTTTAAATTATGAATATATTCAACACAGAAAGGAGTTGTAAGAAAGGAGATAGGAAAGCCGTTTTGTTCAGAAACATCCTTCCTTGAACTCAACAGTCTGTCTGAAACCCACATCACAAGCAGCTTTAAGACGCACATTTCAATGTGAAGAATAAAAAGAACAATTCAAGTCATCATGGATCCTACTGCATATATTTGTTTAGAGATGGCCACTGAAGCATGGCTTTCTAATGACTAAAAAGTAAAAACAATCTAAATAAAATAAAAACAAACATCTATCTATAACAATAGAATACTATACAATCATTAAAACAGATGTAAAATTGTTTAATGTCACAGAAAAGATGTCTCAGATATAGTGAGTGGAAAACAGATTATGAGAGTGTATAATCAAAAAGTCTTTGGTGGTACTGGGGTTTGAACTTGGGGCTGTGAGCTTGCTAGGCAGGCACTCTACCACTTGATCCAGGCCCCCGGCCTGAAAATGTTGTTTTATAAATATACACATATACGTAATCACACAACCGTCTGGGTGGTAGAATTAATGTTGACATTAACTTTTTTCTTATCTAATTTTCTACTTTTCCCCAAATGAAAATGGGTAAAAAATATCTAAATAAAGTTAAAATTTAAATGTAATAATTTCTTATGTAATTTAATTTCAGATGTTTAAAACAGGCTTATTATTTAAAAGTATTAATGGCTACTTAAATAATAATGTACTGGTCATAAAAAATAGTCAACACCACAGAATCATATAATGCACAACATAAAATCACCTCCTCCTCCATTCCCATGCAACTATTAAGTTTGCTGAATGTGTTTCTAGAGGTGTATATACGTAAAAACATATACACACATATGTGGAAAGACATCCCATGGAGCAGGGAGCAGAAAGATGGCTGGTAACCTGGGTCCCTGATGAGAATAACAAACTGCCTCTCAGATCTGACTCCTTTCCTCTGCTCATCTTCTCAGTTCACAAACAACTCGCTATCTTGTTTAAGCTGCTATTTTTGCCCAGCTTTATAATGTAAGCATAATGTAAGCATAATCATTACAAATAGAAAATTACACCATGTATATGCTTTTTTCCCCCAGTACTAGTGACTGAATTCAGGGCCTTGTGCTTGTTGGGCAAGTGCTCTACCACTGGAGCCATGTCAACAACCCTACTATGTTTACTCTTTGAGATAAAATTTCCAAAAAATTTGGATTTCATTAAAATTATACTAAATTTATGGATTAATTTGGTGAGAATAGGTGTCTTTCAATGCTGAGACATTCTATCAAAAACATATTTTGCTATTCATCTGAGTCCTTTGTAAAATGCAATTATTTTTAAAGATGGAAAAGGTTTACCTTGTGTGTGTGTGTGTGTGTGTGTGTGTGTGAGAGAGAGAGAGAGAGAAAGAGAGAAAGGAGAAAGGGGGATGGGCTAATGGGGAGAGGGGATAATGAACATTCTTCATTTACATTTTCTAATCAGTTATTACTGGAATTGTTTCTTTAAAGTCACTTCATATTCTACAACATTACTAAGCTTATTAATTTTGATATTCCTTTGGATTTTCTTGGTAGACTACTGTATCAATAACAAGTATTGATCATTTATTATACAGTTGTCTTTTTGTTTGGTGCAGGGGATGGAACCCAGGGCCTCTTGCATGCTAGACAAGTGCTCTACCACTGAGCTACACTCCAGCCCTTCTTTCTTTACTTGTTGGTAGTTGGTTCCCTGTTCTTGCTCCTAATCCAAGTTCTGTTAAGAGATGAACAGAAGAATCACCTGGAGGATCATCAAAATAAAGATTTAGGGCCTCAATGCAGACCTACTGAATTTAAATCTCTGTGGTAGGGCCCAGGCATGGACATTTTCAAAGACATCCCCATTTACCCCAGCAGATTCTGAGAAACAGCCCTGAATAAGGACTATTGATCCTTTACTTTAACACTAAATAAACTATTTGTTGCTTTCTCCTAAACTTTACCTTATTAAGATTTATAGCTTACCAGGATTACCCTTGTTAAGTGGGGGGAGTGGATTATGAGAAGCCTATGAGAACTTGTCATAAGCACAGTTGTGCTCAATGATCTACAGGCTGAGTTTGGCACAGCCCCATCCACAGAAGAAAGCAAGAGGCTGCTTTTCCAAAGTTGTTTATGTTCAGAGAAGTAGGAAGGCAGGTTTTCTCTTGCTACAATGTCACACCCCCTTCCAAGAACTGTTGCTCCACCTCCTTGTTTACCACTGGATATAAAAGACTCCCTGAAGAAGGATGTGAGGTTTTTTGATGGGGGATTGATGGAAAGTTTTTTGATGGGGATTTTTGATTGGCTGCCACGGATGCTGCTGCTGGATGTTGCGTCTCCACTAGAGCAGCTTTCTGCACCGAGACTTTAAGAAAGCTAAAGAGAACATGGGACAGTGCAAGTCTAAGGAAAGAGACTTTAAAGAATAGAAAAGAAGCAAGGTTTTAAAGAACTGTAAAGCAGTAAGGCCTTAAAGAACAGAGAAGAAGCAATGAGGGTGTTGTGCATCTCCATCGGAGTGCCCAGCACAACTGATCCCAACTTTATGCATGTCTATTGTTTGTCCTTTCTGCATCTCCAGTCACCCCCAGTTAGGTCAGGGGAGAACAAGAGAGCTCCTGAGAAAGCTCTCTACAGTTAAGTAACTTTAAAATTTGGAAATTGATGTTGAATGTTATCACACATCTTTTCACCATCCAACAGGAAGGTGATGATAGAATTTTTCTTTATTAATTACAAAAATAGATCACATTAACATGTTTTGAACATCTCTAAATTCTCATACTACATTTGATTTACTGATATTTTATTTCAATTTTTTTATATAAATTTTTATTAGGATATATGTACATACATTTATAAATGTGAGATTGGTCTACAGTTTGTTCTTTTAATGTACCTTTTTCAGGTTTTGTTATCAAAGTTATGCATGCTTTAGAGAATGAGTCAAGTTTCCCATCTCTTGCTATGTGCTAGACTTATCTGTTCCTTAAAGGCTTGACAGAACTCTCTTCAAAAATATTTGTGCATTTATTATTAAAAATTTGATTAATTTTATGATACAGTATTAGCACTCTATGCAGGCACCCAAATGACTTGATGACTGCTTGTGTAAACTGCTTTTTACACAGAATATTATAGCATGAAGTTATTGACTTATTGTATACTAGTCATGTGAGAATATGGAAGGGCTTCACAATTCTTGAAAGCAAATCAAAGTTCAGGGATTCCTATCAAATCATTCTCTATTTGCTTAAACAAAGGGAACCATGATAGACACACATTACACCATTAGCTTGAGGAAGCACAGGTAAAGTGGCAGATCCATTACAAAGAGAGTGACATGCAACCCCAAATGTCCACATCCTTCTCTCTTCTACTTTCCTTCTCCCTCTCCCTCTCTGTGTCACCCCTGGCCTCATACTGAGGCCTGAAGCCAGGGTCTTGCACATGCTAGGCAAGAACTCTACCATTTAGCTAGCACTCCAAGCCCTCAAATCACACTCTCTGATCATTCTGTCAAGCCAATCTTTTGGTGTCTATCTTTGCAACTACATGCTATTCTAAGTTAGCAGCAATTCTCACCTGAACAATCAGAAATAGCCTCTTCAATTCATCTCCTTATCTCCTTCTTCACCTCTGTCCCATCTGAGGGTCTTACTTGTCCTGTTCTCTCTGCCTACAACACTTCCACCCTGCTTACCTCTGTTCTTCCTATCTTCAAAACATTCTTTTTTTTTTTTTGTGGTGTGACAGGGATTTGAAGTCAGGGCTTCACACTTGCAGAGCAGGTGCTCTACCACTTGAGCCACACCTCTAGCCCATTTTTGCTCTGTTTATTTTGGAGATGGCAGTCTCTCAAACTATTCGCTTGGGTGGCCTCAGATTGCAGTCCTCCCAATCTCAGCCTCCCAAATAGTTAGAATGACAGGCGTGGGCCACTGGTGCACGGCTCCTTCAGAAATTTTTTTTTTTGGTGGGTCTTGAGTTTGAACTCAGGGCTTTGCACTTACAAAGCAGGTGCTCTACTGCTTGAGCCACATCTCCAGCCCTACTTTGGAAAATTCTTTAATACTCTCTATTATAGACTAGATTAGCTTTTTCTTCTTATATGCATTCATAGCACTTTGTAGCTTCTTTAGAGTGTTTAAGTACTTCATAATCATGCATCTACTTCTCTGGCCATTTAATGAACAGGTCTCTCCCAACAGACTGTAAACTTCCTGAGAACACAGTCTGTGTCTGTTTTGATCTCTATGTATGCCCAGCTCCTAGCACAATGCCTAACACAGAGTAAGTGTAATACTGAGTGAATGAATGCTGATCCAGGCGTATGTAATCAGAGGAAAATGCCAATTGCAGCTGTCATTCCTTACTTAATAGCCTCAGCATTCTCAACTAAACACCACCGAAGAATAGAGATTAAGTAAACTAGCTTCATCTATTTAAGGGCCATTAATTACTGTCATGTTTAGGAAAATGGACAAAGACTGTGTTCTTACTTGTAAATTCCTCGTGACATATTCTCAATGTATTTAGCTTTGTCTTGTACTCCACAGTGGTAATGGTAGGTTTTAACACAGGCTTTGATTTCACATCCAATAGTAGCACCAGGCTGACTGCAAAGTGTACATTTCTGTAAAGAAAGAAAGAATAATCATAAGCCCTATTTCAAAGTTTAGGCAATCTTATTTGTTCTACTTTAGCAACATTTCAGCCAAAACGCTCTAGTTTATAAAGAAAACAAAGGCCATTTTATAATGAAAAAAGTACACCAATACGCCAAACTTACTATATAGCGCATAATTAAAACTGTACTAACCATAAGAGACCTGACATCTAAATATAGACAAGACACTCCTTGATACTGCCAAACACAAACACAATATTGTATATTGCAGTGGTCTAACTTCTTTTCCTACCAGGGATCATATCCTTCCTTATTATGATTGGCGGAAAGAATGAGAAAACAGGAAAGCAAACTTCCCCACAGAGGACTCACTACCAAGTAGGCAAAAGGGCAACAGGGAGACTAAAGGAGCTGAAATCTTTTCAAGACTTCTCAGTTTGGCCGAGAAGAGCCTCACCTAAAGAGTGTTCTGAGACTAAAAGGTGCCTGTTGAAAACAAGGGTTTCATAGTCAAATAAGTTTATACAACAGTGGATTAAGTAGATTGCCTTATTATAGAGCTTCTCATAGCCTTTTCTCCAAGAAGGGGTATAGAGTAAATGGTTTTGCAGTTTAGATGTCCTTTTATTTTTGGAGTGCTGGAGGTGTGCCCTGATGGACTAACTTGCTTTGGCACACACATGGAGAAAATGCTAGATGAGCATTTATCCTACCCTTTAACAGAGGTAAACAATAAGATAAGCATGAGAGCTGAATCGCCATCCTACTCACCTATTTGAACTTAAGTTAATATGACACAACATTGCTGCATGATAGATAAAGTGACCCCTCTCTTTTTTAGTGTAATCAAAGTATCGACAAACTGAACTGGATCTAAATAACAATTTTCATACTTAAAATAGGAAGTTTCACAAAGAAAGGGCCATGTCTAGCGGC
Source organism: Castor canadensis (assembly GCF_047511655.1). NCBI lineage: Eukaryota > Metazoa > Chordata > Mammalia > Rodentia > Castoridae > Castor > Castor canadensis. Next base: position 21,101,165 of record NC_133405.1, read on the forward strand.
GTCAGACAAAGACCATAAATGTCTGAAATCATTACATTAAAGACTGACAGGGAACTTCCCAGTAGAGGAATCACACTCACCACTTGAATCCAAAGATCAGCCATTATGATCTATATGATATGACAGAGTAGGGAAGATGATACAGTCCTACCTGTGAAGGATTCTTACCCCTCTCAAAGTTGAAACTGTATCTAATCAAGCCTTTACATATAATTCCCACTTTGAATAGAAATATGGAGGATAGAGACACAAGTTAAGTTGGCCCACAAAAAAACAAACAAAGAATTAGGACATTCTACAGGACAATTCATTCATTTTCTTTACCAAATCCATAACATACAAAACTATAAAACAACAAAGAGAGAGAAGAGGGATTACCCTGTATTACTTAAGGGATATAAAGAAACAAATGTAACAGGTGGTCCTCCGTTGGAGTCCAATTCACATAAATCAACCTTACAGAGAGTTTTCAGACAGTTTGGGAAATAGGAATGTGAACTGGATGTTACATGACACTGAGGAATTAACTGCTAATTTTTAAGTTGTAATAACATTGTGGTCAGGTAAGAAAATGTCAGATTAAGAAATATATCCTGGATAGGCATGGTGGTGCACACCTGTAATCCCAGCTATTTGGAAGGCTGAAGCAGGAAGACTGTAAGTTGAAGGTCAGGCTGGGCAACAGAGTGAGACCCTGCCTCAAAATAAATAAAAATTAAAATAATATTAAACCACGCATACTGGTAAACATCTGTAGTAGTCCTACCTACTTCAGAGGCCGAAGTGGGAAGATTGTTTGAGCTCAGGCAACATAGTCAGACCCCATATCAAAATTTAAAAAAAGAAGGAGAGGGACTGGAGCAATGGCTTCAGTAGTAGAGAACTTGCCTAGCAAGCTCCAGGTCCAATCCCCAAACCACAAAAGAAAAAAAAAAGGAAAGAAAAAGCAAGAATGAAAAAGAAAAGCATACTAGAATTAGAGAGTATGGGGTTGGATGCAGCTCAGCAGCAGCAGAGCACCTGACTAACAAGTGTACGGTCTTGGGTTCAATGCTTAGCACCACACACTCACACATAAAGCTGTACACTTGACTATGGAGAGGTAAAAAGATAGAAGGTCTGAGCTCTGCTTTAAAACACTTTAATCAACAAGTGATTAAAGGCACAGATGAAACAAGAGCTGAAAGTTCCTGATAACTACAAAATCAAGGTAATGGATAGATGTGTTGATGGTCATTCTAATTTAATATGTTTGAAATTTTTCACAAAAAAGTTGAAAAGATAAATGTTATTTGAGATAACTGCTATCGTAAAGAAACGACTTTGCATTTCATTGACATTCCATATTCATACGCTGAAGATGTCAATACTTCTCAAAGCTACTTCTTAGTAATTCAATATGTTTAAAAACATGAAACTAAAGGCTGGGTGTGGTAGCCCATGTCAGTAATCCCAGCTAATCTTGAAGACTGAAGTTCAAGGCTAGCACAGGCAAAAAAGTTAACAAGATTCCATCTCAATAAACAATCTGAGCATGATGGTATACTCTGTAATCCCAGCTACTAGGAGGCACTGGTGATCTGAATCTGGCCCTAGGCAAAAATTCAAAATCCTATTCAAAAAATAAAGCAAAAAGATCCTGGGGGTCTGTGTGTGGCTAAAGTGGTAGAGTGCCTGCCTAGCAAGTGCAAGGCCCTGAGTTTGAGCTCTTGTACCCTCTCCCAAAAGAACCCACTAGATTAAAGCACATTCTATAAATGAAACTTTAAAGTGATGATAAACATTTTAACAGTTATAACTGTTTATGTGTTCTTTAAACATAAGCTCCTTAAAAAGTTTTCCTTTTACTAAAAAAAAAAAAAATAAGAGTAAATAATATGGGGAGGTCCTCAATGGTATATTAGACTTATGAAATTTTTCTTTAAGCAAGCTGATACAACATAACATTTTAAACTTTATAAGAAGCACTGGAGGTGTGGATCAAGTGGTAGAGTGCCTGCCTAGCAAGCACAAAGCCCTGAGTTCAAACCCCAGTACTGCAAAAAAAAAAAAAAAGAAATGACATTTCATAGAAAGAAAGATAAGTTTCAATAATATCAGCATCTTTTATCGTATTACAAATGTATACTTGGCTTTAACATATGAACTACTTTATATTATTTCTTATGACTGAATAAATTTGAGATGTGCTCTAAATTTCAAGCAGAGAATCAAGAATAAAAACCACAGACCATCCTTTTTCCTCGCTTAATCTCCTGAAGGACAGTTTTAATATCGAAATCTCCAAACTCTGCTCTCGATGTTGTTGTGAGCTGGACAGTGCCAGAAGAGAACAACTAGAGAAGAAAGATGCAGGAGTATTATCATTCATTGTCCTCACAAGAAAAAGATTCAACAAGATAATAACAAATGTGTTATATCACTGTAATCCAGGGCAAAACCTGATTTTTTCATTAATAATCAAATACTAACTCAAATATTTTAATATATTATCTTGTTACAATACAACCCCAAATAAGGCCACTTTAAAAAAAACCTAAGATTGCCAATGGGAGCTATGTTTAAATACCCTGCTTTAAACAATGAAGATTTCAACGATATCACCTTGTTCTATTTTACATTTACACCAAGTTTTTAAAAATAGTTTAAATTGCCAAATTTCAACTAGTGATGCAGATCAGAAACACCTGTGGGTTTTCGTTTTAAAAACAGACATGTCTAGTATCTATTCCACAGGGGTCCTAGGTACACTTTTTTAGGGAAAAAAAACAAAGGTAAATCTGGTATGTACTTTAGTCAAGAGCTTCTTATATAAATAATATAATTTTAAAACCTAATTATGAATGGGTTGAATAATTCAATACTGTATAACTCAAAAACTGTACTGTAAGTCAGGTCTGGATCTAAGGAGGAAAAGATAAACACTTAGCTTCATCTTATTCTATCTTCAAGGAATTTAAGTCTATTAAAGAAGATAATTCATAAATAAAAACTTAAAATACAATGTGTAAACTACAGTAACAGTGGTATTTATTAGGTTGTAGTGGAGGTCTAAAACATCTTTCATGACATTTATAAAGATGAAATTGTTATAGTTGTGAAATAATCATGGATTATCTTCAATATGGCAACTAAAATTAGTATTATTTCAAACCCTACTAAAATATAAGGGCAATATTTTTAAATCTAAAGTTTATTAATATTTGGGGTCATACAATGTTACTATTCATAAGCCTTAGTCACTAATGCTGCGGGGGTGACGTGCTATACTTGGTGCTGTACTTGGTTACTAACTAAATGATTTTCAAAATATTGAAAACACTTAGGCTTAAAAGCACATAAAAGAGCCATACTTACCATGCACTTATAATGTGCAGCTGCCTTCTTGGCATTAAATATATGCAATTTTCCTCTTGCTTCATTTTCTTCCTCCCCTACATGACAAAATCCACATTTAGGCCTGGTGTCACTAGGGCTACTTCTGTGTGGAGACCTATCTCTCTGCAAACATAAAAAAAAAAAGCTTAAAATGTTAGTATTCCATGCTTGTTTTACATTTCAAATGGTAAGCCTTACCTAAAAACACAGTTTCAATGAAATATTCATGTTGCAACAACTTTCTACTTACATAGGAACTACTTTCCATTTCATCTGTTCCATGGGAGGACGTGGACCTGGTGTCTTCAGACAACCCTTTAAAATTAGTTTTCCTTGGTCTTCCTTTGCGACTTTTCTTTTTACTTTTTGGGGATGAGGGCTCCAGTTCATGTTCATTAAAACTTTCTTCTAAATCAGCTGCATACAAATGAACAAAGATTCATATGAACCAATCTTAAAATGAGTATTCATGGGTCCTTAGGACATGTTTTCCTGTAGAATGAAATTGCCTCCAGAAATGCAGAGACATGGTTTGTGGTATTTTCAACATAGCACAGTCTAATGTTTCAGATAAATTCAACAAAAATCAAATACAAAAGAAGTTTTATTGTAATCACTGTAATCCTATTTCCTTGGAGTTTTTATTTCTATAAAAATGAGTTTTGTGATAAGTCTTTTCCAGGGGTGAAAACCAGTGGGAGGAGGGTGGGCATAAGGAAAGGGTGAATGAGGGTGAATATGGTGGATGCATTTTTTTATTTATATATGAAAATAGAATAGCTGGGCACCTGTGCCTCAGGCCTGTAATCCTAGCTATTCGGGAAGCAGAAATCAGGAGGATCTGGTTCAATGCCAGCCCTGGGCAAATAGTTCTTAAGACCTATCTCAAAAAAAATCCATCACAAAAAAGGGCTGGTGGAGTGGCTCAAGTGGTAGAGCACCTGCCTAGCAAGCACAAGGCACTGAGCCTGAGTTCAAACACCAGTAATTCCCCTCGCCCAAAGAAAATAGAATAATAAAACCTGTTGAAGTTGTTCTAAGAAGGGGGGAGGGGGAACAAGGGAGAATGATGGAGGGAGTGAATCTAACTAAGATATATTGTAAGCACATATGTAAATGTCACAATGTACCCTCCTGTACAACTATTATATGCTAACAAAAATGAGTTTTATGATCTTGATTTGTGGCTTTTGATGATTAATTATGAGCTATCTTCAATATGGTAACTTCAATATGGTTATAATAAGATAAAAACTTAAGTTTCTCAGTCACACTTAGCACATTTCAAGAGCTTACTAGCCACATGGGGCCAGTCGCAACAGCGTTAGCACAGATATGGACTGTCTCTATCACTGCAGAGGAGTTCTGTTGGACAGCATTTGTCTAGATAGCTCTTCAACCATCATGAAAACTGAAGGAACAAATTCAATAAGGAAGTCATCTGTAATTGAAGCAACCGACCAAGTAATTAGACAAATATTAAGTAAAAATGGAATTTCTAACACAAGTGATAGAAAAGCTGTGTCACAAGTTAGTCGTGTATACTTTAATGGAGCAAGCAAAAATCACATAGAAATTTCAGAGCTACATTTCCTAGCAGTTTGAAAAGAATTGTCTACCATTAACAGAAGGTATTTCATTCAGATGTTCACTATAAATATTTTATTTATTAAAAGCCTACTAAACAGAAGGTAATGCATTTAGTGTCCGCAAACACCGCATTTAGTGTCCGCAAACACCAAATGTTCATGGTCTTAGGGTTAAACTAGAATGGTTTCAGACACAATCCTCTAATAACTTCATGGTTTTTCCTTTATCATAGTACTAATTATAATTTTAGGGACTAATTTCTCAATGAGAAAGCATACCAGCTCCTATTCTCAGATGTTAGTATCTTTCCTAAGCACATTCATTATGATAAGAAAAGGGTAACTCAAATAGTATTAGAACATATATAAACTCAGTGAAACTCCAAGTATTAGTTTACTTATAAAACGGTTAATAACAATTTACATGAGTACAGTTTCACATAGCTATGATATGAATGGAGGGAGCTAAGGGAAAGAGGTATAAGTTATTGGAATGTTTTACAGGAAACAAGACAAATTCATATTTAATAACTTCCTGTGAAGATAGGGAAGGCAACTAAAAATGTTTTGTAGCCTTAACACTACAGCAAATTTCATTATCAGAGCACACTACCTACTTTAAATATTCAAGCCAACAAATTTTAGCATATAGAATTTCATTAAAGCTGTTAGAATTACTTACACTTGCCAAAAACTAAAATTTCTTAAAATGAAAAGTCATAACCAAATGTTTTGATCATTCTGACATTTATATATGTGTATATATACATAAAGCCCTTCAGTTACATATGTGTATATAACATACCCAGTTATCTATAATGAAAACAAGTATCATTAGCACCATAACACTACATTATTAAACACCTAGAAGAAGCTACTTAAGAACTGATTTTATTATCAGGCCAACATGATTTGTTTTTCACATGGTGTAGTTGTCCAAAATATGGAATTATTCAGTAAAAAAAGTGTAGGAACTTTAATAGTAATAGTAAAATCACAAAAGATTCATGGATTTAACTATATTAGACTTTCAAATTTCTGGAAGGTAGAAAAAGTAGTAAGCTAAAAAGCAAACAACAAGTTGAAAAATATCTCCTATATCTATGATAAAGGATTAGTGTCCTTACATGATGTTTATCTATGATTATGACTCCAATAGATCAAGAAGGTATCAGAAAAGTCACAGAATATACAGTTAATAAACATACTTTAAGACTATTTAATTTCTCCAGAAAAAAATACAAACTATGTGATATGTCATTTTCACCTATCAAAATGGCAGATTTTTGTTACAAAACATAACAATAAACCCAACAAAAATGTGTTAGAAATGAAAGGACAAAAGTTGTCTCTAAATGTAGAGAAAGGTAATGACCAAAATCAGTATTAGAAAATTGGTTCTTGCTAACTTAATTTAATAAAATTCCAACAAAGTAAGTTGATTCTGGTTTTTGGGAAAAGTAAACAGACAAGAATGAAGAAGAACATCTTTTTATTTTTGAGATGGGGTCTCACTATGTTAACCCAGGCGGCCTTAGTCTCTCAAGTAGCTGGGATTATAGCTCCATACCACACTGCCCAGTTTAGTAGTATCTTTTCAAAAAAGATATAAAATATACTATAAAGTAACAGCATTTAAAATACTGGCATGAGTAGCCAGGCAGAGTGGTGTTTGCCTATAATCCCAGCACTCAGAAGGCCGAGGAAGGATGCTCACGAGTTGAAAGCCAGCCTGTGTGACATAGTGAGACCCTGTCTCAAAAAACCAAGGGCTAGGGATGCAGCTGAGTGGTAGAACACTAGCCTCACATGCATAAGGCCCTGGGTTCCATCTCCAGCACTGGAAAAAAAAAACTGGCATGAGGATAGACATATATCAGTGAAAGAGAAGAGCAAGTCTGAAAAGACTAATATGCATATGATAATGGTGGCATTTCAGATGAGTGGGGAGAAGAAATGATGTCACAATTGCCTACCCATTATTTTAAACAATGAAAAAATTATGAGATTAATTTTAAAATCTAATAATAAAATAAGCTATCAATACCACAGAAGAAAATAGAATTATTTAATATCAGCTTGAGATTAGGACACATAAGTGTCCATAAAGGTGAAGACTGTGAGATGCGACTAAAAATTAGTAACTTCTATATAGCAAAAGGCATTGCAAGGCAAGTTAAAAGACAAATAAATTGGCCTGGATGTGTAGCTCAGCAGTAGAGCTCTTGCCTAGCATGTGCGAGGCCCTGAGTTTAATCATCAGAGCTGAAAAAAAGAAAAGAAAAAATAATCAAATAAATTGGGTAATGACTTGCATATAGCAACAAAATTAACCCCTATATTAAAGAGAGTGCCTATAATTCAATTTTAAAAAGACAAACCCTCAAGAGAAAAATCACACAGTCTAGGAACGAGCAATTCACAGAAGAAATAAATGACTAAAAAATATGAACAGAAGCTCAGTCTTAGTGATAATAGAAATGAAAATTAAATGGAGATAATCAGATTGCCAAAAATTAAAGACTAATAATAAACCAGCCAGGTAAAGGCTATTTTTACCTGCTTACCCTTTACCCTACTATCTATAATGTAGTGTCTACACTGTGGACAGGAACACGAACTGGGTAAATGGTTTCAGAAGCAGTGTACTTATTCCCAATGTTAAAAGCATAGAACCTTTGATCAGAAAGCCCCATTTCTAGGACTTTATCCCATAGTCACTGTATTAAGTACATAACTATATTTGTTCAAGGAAGATTGTTGTAGTATTATTTGTAATAATGAAAGAAATAAACATAGCCTATTTTTTTGGTGGTAATGGGATTTGAACTCAGGGCCTTACACTTGCTAGGCAGGAGCTCTACCACTTGAGCCACTCCACTAGCCTGCCTATTTTTATTAATAGACAAATTCTTAAATAAGTTATGGCCCTAGTTATTCTATGGACCATAACTGTTAAAAAAATAGAGTAGATCTGCATGCTAACAAGGAAGGTCTGTGATATATCACAGAGAGAAAACAGTGAGTTGTATAATATTGTGTATACATAACACTGTTAGATTCAGAACAGGCGTGCAACTGCATATATATCTAAGTTTGCATATTAAAAAGATTTTGGAGAAATATATGTATACCAGCTACTCCCAGAGAACATGATTTGAGGTAAGGAGAGAGCTTTTTGAACTATTTTAATTATATTTTTGTACTATTTAATGTTTTAAACAATGAGCAATGTGCCACTTTTGTAATTATAAGAATTTGTAATATTTAATGTGATGAAGAGGGGGGATGTTCATCCATCACTGATGAGAATATAACCTAGCATGATTTTTCTGGAAAGTAATAATAGGAATGTATACTAGGAAGCTTAAAAAGTTTATATCCTTTGGGTAACAGAGAGGGTGAATATGATTAAAGTATATTACATGCACACATGGAAATGTCATAATGAAGCCCATCACTTCGCACAATTAATATATGCTAATAACAAAGAAAATAAACATATTCTCAAAAATGTATGTACCCTTTGAGCCAGTGATTTCAGTTACAAGACTTTATCCTAAAAAGTAACTGAAAATGTGACTACAAAGCTAGTCACAGGACTTGTATTTAATTTTTTCATGGTTGCAACCTATTGCTTTTTTCTCTTCAATTCAAAATTGTAAAAACTTAATATTTAAAAAATTTTTTATTATAAAAGAGCTAGCTGCATAAAAGAAGTAGAAATTCTCTGTTCTGCTTCCACCTGCTGTGTACATCCAGCAGGCCCCCTAGCCAGTCTCTGCCCTCCCTCCATGGGAATTAACCCCTGTTAACCACTTCCTTTCACAGCCTCAGACTCTACATACCCTAATTCAAATTTTGGATTGGCTATATACTGAACATCTTAGATCTGGGACCTATCTCAGAAGATTCTTGAATAAATTGCATGAGTTAGTTCATATACAGTACTTAGAACAGTGCCTGGCACATAGACATACTCAATAAATATCAACTATTATTCCCTCTGACGATACAGGTGCTTTTTAAAAGACTTTTAAAGATCTATTGTGTGTATAACAAATGACATATGAAGTTTACTATTCTGCATCTTTCCTTTTCTATTTAAATGTAGTTTGACAACTTTCCATGTCAATAGTACAAATCTTCTTTGTGAGAGCTGATCGTAATCCATTGTATTTAACCAGCCCCCTTTTATACAACTTGTAAGTTATTTTCATTGCTTTGCTATTTGACAGCTTTCATTTGTAAATATATATTTAGGTATCTATATGTATTTAAATATTCATTATATAAGTTTTTGCTATATGCAGATGTGCTATGCAGTTTGCAAACCCATAAAGTTGTATCAGTCATCTTCCCAACTCCCTACTTTAAAGATAACAAAATTCAGAAAGATTAAGTAATTTTGGCCAAGGACATGAAGCTAAAGAGTGGGATAAATATTTGTCAATGAGTAACTACAAGTATGCTTTTAAAATGGTAATACTTATTGTCACAGAAATACACATTTTCATATGCTCCTGAAAATTAGAAAAAGGACAGCTATACATATGTCTATGTATACAATGAATTGCTCTAGAATGATACATTAAAAAACTGACAGTACTGTTTACTTTTAGCAAAGGAATTTGGAAACTGAGACACAAGGGTCAAGATGAGAAGAAAACCTACTTCCAAGTGTGTAGTATTTGTACTGTTGATCTTGATATTCGTGCACCTATTCAAATAAATGAGTACCATACAGCTGTAATTTCTAAAAATCCAGGTTGATAAGATCCTGTGCCACCAAACATTCCTGGCCTCTTATGGGTACAGCCCTCAGAAGTCTCTGTCACTTTACAATGGCCAGATCCCTCCCTCTGTTACCCTTCACTTTGCCTCTGTTATGGCGCCTATGGGGCAGAGAAGCCACTAACCTACTAGGACTCAGCTCTCCTCGTCCTAGCACTGTGAAGCCCTTTCTGTCCTTTAACTGACTCTCTTCTTATCTAATGTATTCCTCAGTTTATATCTCCCGATACATGCTCCACTTCTGTTCTCCTTCTAAGGTTTCACACCAACTAATGGTGTGAAACAGAAAGGACTTCCGGACAAAAAGTATAAAATTGCCATTCACTATGCCTTAACTTGGTAAAATTGCCTACCCTTTACAAGACAGTCTCCTCATGTGTCATACAGGACTAATAGCAATACCTTCCTTACAAGGTTGCTTTAACAGATGACTTGGAAGTTGGGTGTGGTGGTTCACATCTATATTCCCGGCACTCAGCAGGCACAGGCAGCAGGATCAGGAATTTGAGACCAGCCTAGGCTACTGAAGAAGTTTAAAGCCATCCTGGGCTACATAGTGAGACTCAATTCAACAAAATCAAACAAAACAAAAAACCAAAACCAAAACCAAATGACTTGGGGAAAATGATTTGTAAACTATAAAGCTCTATTAATTTAGTAGTTATTACTCCTGACATAACATGTTGATTGTAAGCTCTTTGCTTACCAATGGATTCTTTTCTAAATTTCCCAGGATGCCCACACCAAACAGGCACTCAATAAACAGGCAATAAGGCTGAGGCAAGTATCATCACCTCTGCTTTGCACTTTTATAGCTGCTACAAAAGGAAAATGGCAGGTCCCTTGACCTGCCTTTTCCAATGCAGTTACAATGTGCATTTGCTCTGGATGTTCTGTGTTGGTAGTGAACTCAGCTTTCTGCTTCTTCAGGAAAGCATCAGTATTTTATACATAATGTATCAGGCATCTACATATGTATATACAAATATGTAGCAGACATCCAAAGTACATTATTCTTCAGTAAGTGTGCTGAAATAAAATATGATGCCTGAAATTTACTTCAAAATAACCAGATGGGGAATGATCAAACAAGATTGGCTATGAGCTAAAGATTGCTGACTGGCTGATGGGTACATGTTGTTCTGTCTACTTTTGTGTACATTTCAAAGTTTCTATAATGAAAGTTTGTAGGGAATGCTAAATAAAAGATGAGCATATATGGTGCCGAACAGTCCTGTGTACATGGGTGGTCAATAAGTCTGGTGAATCAAAAAGAAAATATGGAGTCAATTCTACATGATGCAAAGACTACAATATGAATATGTTACCAAAATTCTCCAAGTTAAAGCAGAAACACAATTTGAATTCCCTTGTCTTCCAAGGAAGAGTACGTGAAAAGATGAGTAGTAATAAAGGTAGGGAGAATTTCAAAGGGATGACAACAATGATATACAGTATTTACTAAACACTTACCATGTGCCAGGAATATTCCTGAGAGCTTCACATGTATTACTTCATTCAATCCTTGCAACAGTCTACGAGGAAGGTCCCCCCACCCTGTGGAGGGGATAGAACTCAGGGCCTCCCACAAGCTAGGCAATGCTCTACCACTGAGCTATATCCCACGCCCTGTTATTTTTCAAGTCCCCATTTTATAGATACAGTATCTCTCATCTGAGAGATATCAAGTAATTTTCTCAAGATCATGTGACTGGAACATAACAGAGCTAAGATTCAAACACATACCCGATTTTAAACCCGTACTCTTAATCAGTGTATGATACTGCCTTCCCAACACTTTATAAGCGCATTCAATACTACTAAGCTTAAAGGTTTTTTAAAATTAATATTTTTAATTCTTTTTGATTTTTTGAGACAAGGTCTTACTATGTAGCACAGGCTGGCCTCAAACTCACCTATATAGCCCATGCCTAGCCCTGAACTCTCAATCCTCCTACCTTGGCTTCCTGAGTGTTGGAATTATAGGCTTGTACCACTATACCCAGCTATACTTTTAATTTGTAATTAATACATAGTAATTGTACATATTTATGGGGTATAGTGTGACATTTCAGTATACATTAGACAATGTGTAGTGATCGGATCAAGGCCACTGGCTAAACGTAAGAATTTTAAAAGACTTTAACAACCACATTAAAATCTGTCTAAATTTCCATTTAATAACAATAATGAAGACCAGAAACTGGAACATATTCTAAAGAAAAGGACAAGGGGAAGAATACACTAAGTGAATACTAAAGCAGGCAAAAACTTCCAATCTATATAAATTATAATTTTCAGGCTAGGGATGTTGCTTAGTGGGTGGCGTGCTCAGCTAGCATGCAAAAAATTGTGACTTCCTTCCAACATACTTCCATAGTGACCTATTTCCTGAAACATATATGGAATTACATTATTTGAGAAGCAATCTTTAATATAATGTTTCAGAACTATCCATTAGGGAATTGACCAGGTCTTTGAATAAAATTGAGACTACAATGACCAAGGTAAGGCACAAAAGATTCCTTTACACTGTCTAAGAAAGTGTAAGGTTTTATGGTCTCTGTAATTTTAGCACTTACCACTACTGCATGTTTTTAAGTAATGTCAAACTTAATACCCTTCACTTAAGATTCCATACATGATAATATTTTACTACATCTGCTTTTCATTCATCCTGTCTCTATATACATAGACTTTTTTTTTCCTGAAAGGTAATAAGAGTACCGTGCAATATTATATCCTTTTATCTCTAAATATTTCATGTATTATCAAGTATTTTTAATCAGTTGGTTGGACACATTAAATTATGTCCTCCCCTGGCTCCAAAACTGAAAAATTGTTTTGTTAACTCAATTTGCTCTAATAATACCTGCACTAGAGAAGCTATGGGAAAAGGAAAGATAAATGACATATGAGACATTATTCTTAGTTTCAAGTCAAAGAAACTGAAGAGGTTACACGCATTTTTTGAGTGCCCATTATATACTGGGTAATTTGAGAAAAATAATACGCTACAAGTTCGGTTCCTTATGAATTCAAGAATCTACACTGACCTGCAGTTATGTTTGTGATCATGACTTTCATTCTACATACTCTTTTTCTTTGTGGTGCTGGGGACTGAATTCAGGGCTGTGCACATGCCAGGTAAGCACACTCTACTGCTGAGCTACATCCCTAGCCCCATTCTACATATTTTTGCTGTGAACAGTTATGCCTAGCATCTACTCTACGTATTTTCCTATCTCATCACAGAATCTTTTGCTCAACACAAATTGCTAAGTATAAGGGCCTTAACCTTTTAATGAAAATGATTTTATTTATTTATTTATTTAAAAAAATTTTTTTATTATTCATATGTGCATACAATGCTTGGGTCACTTCTCCCGCCCACCAGAAAATGATTTTAAATGAACTACTTTTCATATCTCATCACAGTTCCTTGCAGGTACTCAAATATTTAGTGACAAGCTATCCTATTAAAGTAATTCTATAAAACAGAGACTAGTACTATCAGTTATAAGATAGAGCGATTTGTTATTAGCAATATTTGACATTTTTGAAATATTGCTTTAAGAAAAGGTAAAGGTGTTTGAGGTGTGGCTCAGTGGTAAAGCGCTTGCCTATCATTCGTGAGGTCCTGGGTTTAACCCCCCCAAGCAGAACAAATAATAAAATAAAATAGGGCAATTGGAACTGTGGCTCAAGCGGTAGACCATCTGCTTTGCAAGCACGAAGCCCTGAGTTCAAATCCCAACCCAACCAGAAGTGTTTTTAAAAAAATAAAGGTAAAGAATATAAGATGTGGGAGTGAATTCTGGTGATTTTTGTCCATTTTTAAAGTATAAATTCCTTATTATGAACAGAAAAGCATGACATCATTTTAAGTACATTAGCCAATAAGCACATGTGGCTAGTAGCTACTACACTGTAAGATGTAAAGAAGGAACATTTCTATTACCAAGGAAATTTCTACTAGACAGTGTTGTCAATGCATTAGTTCTCTATCACTTTGTAAAAGGGCATGCATCTTTGAGGTCCACACCATTTAGCTAAACCACTGTTTCTCAAACTTTAAATACAGACCACTGGGGATCTTGTTAAAATGGGGACTGCTATTTAGTAAGTCGGGGTAAGGCTTGACATTAGGCATTTCTAATAAGGTCCCAAATGATGTCAATTCTGCTAATCTACACTCTGAGTAGAAAGGAGCTATGCTACCATTTTCTCTCCTTGTTGCTAACAAGTACTAACTCCCAGTCATTCTACCTCATGCATCAAACTATCTTTAATGAAGTCCACAGCCCTTTTCTTTATCTCAACCTGTCTTCATCCTGGGTGATTTCAACTGTCCACATAGACAATCAAACTAACAACTAGACACTCAGTTCCTTGATCTTCAGTGATATCCTCCAACAACCACTCAATTCCTATATTCACACTCAGACACCTTACAATCACTAAAATGGTTCTCCCTCTGAGGTCCCTTTATCGACTTTGGGACCAAAATATTGGCTTTCCCAAGTATTTTCATCTCATTGTTCTTTGACCTCACCAGATCTCCAGTCCATTCCTTCCTTTTTTTATTCTCCTGCCTTCACTTCCCTCCTTCTAACTCAGATTTCTCTCTTACAAGTACCTTAACCTCCCTTATCCCATTACTTATTCATTGAACACACTTGAAAAATCCCAATAATTCTAATTCTAAGTTTAATTCTTCTTATTCTTCTTCTTCCCCTCCTCCTCTTTGGTTTGAACTCAATAAAACCCCAATTCTGAATTAACCAACTAACCACTTTCTCTATGTCATATCCAGGATCTTAAATTGCTGGAGGAAAAGTCACAGAACCTGATTGTTGGATACCACAACATGAACACCAACCTCAACTGGATCCACAATCCAGCCTGAAAACTTTACATTTCTCTATACAAACATCCTCTTTCACTTTTCAAAGTTTTTCTTTCGACCACCTGTCATTCACTTCCCACCCTCATACCTCTCCCTATATTCTCCTTCCCAGAGAAGACAGACCAGATAGGAGCCACCTATCTTCTTCCTTCCCTTCTATTACAATGGAAATGTCTTCTTATCACAGGCAGATCACTTTGCTTGTGGGCTAAATCCTCTTTCTGGTACCTTCACTCTCTTCCTCATAAGGGTGTGTGCTAACTAAGCCCCCTCCCCTTACGAATAAGAGTCAACTAAGTAAAAGAAGGTAATATGGAAAAGCTATATACTGTATAATTCCAAGTATGTGACATTCTGGAAAAGGTGAAACTATGGAGACAATAAAAATATCTCTGGGGAGTTTTGAGGGAAGGAAAGAATGGTGGAGCAAAAGAGCTTTTTAGGGCAGTTCATCTACTCTGCATGATCTAAAGGTGGATACATATCATTATACACATGTACCACACCAAGAGTGTACCTTAATGTAAATTAGGAAGTTTAGGTAATAATGATGTGTCACTTCAGTTCACTGATTGTAATGAAGGTAACCCTCTGGCATGGGATGTTGACAATGAGGGGGCACAGGCAGGAGATACATGAGAACTCTGCACTTCCCATTCAATTTTGCAATGAATTTGCAACTGCTCTAAAAATTTAAGTCTAAGGCTCAGGGTATAGCTCAGTGGTAGAGTGCTAGCATGCACAAGGCCCTGGCTGGGTTCAATCTCTAGCATCACTCAAAAAAGTATAAATTCAGGGGGAAAAAAGCCATCTTTCAACTTCCTTCAACTGTTCACATGTCCCTTTACAAGCAAACATATTAGAAAGCTTACCTATGTTCTCTCTCTTTTTTTTTTTTTGGCAGTACTGGGATTTGAACTCAGGGCCTCATGCTTGCTAAGCAGGCACGCTTACTGCTTGAGTCATTCCTCCAACCCTTTTCCTGTGATTTTTTTTTCCAAGGTAGGGTCTAGAGAACTATTTGCCCAAGACTAGCTTTGAACCCCGAATTATAGGCGTGACCCACCAGCACCTGGGTGATCCCTATCTCTTAAGTACTCACCTCGCATTTGCTCTAAGTTACGTATCCGTATGGCTTATGGCTTTCGTTCCTACTACTACACCCAAAGCATTCTCTAAGGTCATCAATGGCTCCATTGTCACTGAATCCAATGGTTGCTTTTCAACGGCATACTAAATTGACCATTTAGTTTCTTCTGGAACTACTTCCCTTAAATCCTAGGACCTAACACTAACCTGACTTTTCACCTACCTCTCTAGCCATTTCCCCTCTCTCCCTTTTCAGGCCCATCTTTTTAACTGTAAACATTCCTCAAGAGACCCAGGCCTGGGTCCTCTCCCCTCTCCTCTTCTGAACTTTCTCCTTAAGAGATTTTTCCTCTTTCCTCCACTCACAGAGACAAACTTATCTACACTCAAACCTGGAAATTTTTTATCACTACCCAAGGCTTATATTCTGAAGGCAAGAACCATATAAGCCATCTACTTATATGATATCCCCACTTGGATAGCTTAAAAGTATCTCAAACTGGCACATTATAGGTAAAATAAATTTACTGATCTATGTATAATTCCAGAGTAACACTATCCTTAGCTGTCACCACTGACAGGGGAGACATTTTCAATTAGAAATGCTCTCTTGCTTACTTCAAATCATTTTACAGGTAGCCTATCTGAGGCCATCACCACTAACAGGTAAACATATATAGTTCCTAGAACTGGCATTCTAATAATCTAATGACATAGTGACAGCTCAAAACTTTATCCAAACAGCTAAATACTTTGGGACACAGATTTAAAAAAAAAAAACAGTGCTTTCACAAGTTTTTGCAGTCAAGTTTTTTCTAAAGCAAAAAAAGATGACATGGGTTTTAGGTATTTAACATTAAATAATATCTTGTTTTAAGATAGGAAAATTAAATTGTTCTATTATGCAGCTATTCTTTACTATTTCAATTATATAAAGGTAACGTGACAAACTGAAGCATATAGCATTTAACATATATTAAGTATCACAAGCACTGAGGAACAGATGGCAAACGATCAAGAAATTGCCACTAGTATCAGTTTCTGTGCTCTAGAGACTAATACAGTACAACTCTCAAAGACAGTCCCTGAAATCCAATGCTATAACCCCTCATCATAAATCACAATCATAAAGTCGAACGTGTTTCCCATCAGAACAATTGGAAGTTGTTTCTGCCAAAGCACTCAAAATAAAGTAAGCTGAGCTAAATGAATGTGAATAAAAGTCAAAATTCTAAGTACATTGTATACATGTATGAAAATGTCATAATGAAACCCATTATTTTGTAAAATAAAAAACTAAAAAAGAAGTATACATTAAACCCAAAATTAAAACGAATTCTTATCTCCAATTTAAAGATGCAGTAATCCTACCAGTTAATTTAAAGAAAAGTTGCCATGAATAGTATGAAATCTGATCTCTCTCACTAGTTTCACTGAGCAAAAAGGCAAGCAAAATTATTCTTTACAAAGTCTGCAGTGACTTTTCTCTACCACTAGATGGTAGTATCATCTTCAGAAACACAAAAATTACAATGGGAGCTGGCTATAGTAATTAGTACATATTAATCACCCTTATCTCAAATGTCTTATCTCAGTATGCTCATCTACTTGCATTAATCACAACATGAGTCTTGCTCCTCAGCTGTTAATATATATGGCACTACAATCTCAAAAGAGTATCACATGAATATGCCACTAAGTTCTGAAGAAATAAAAGGTAGGAAAGCTTACACATTAGCTTTTTTTTTCTTTTGTGGTGCTACGGATGGAACCCAAGGCCTGGTGCATGCCAGGCAAGGGCTCTACTACTGAGCCACACCCCCAGCCCCTATTTATAACCTTTCACAAAAGATTTTGGGTCTGATTCTAGGGTTAAGTGAAGAAAAACAGAAGGAAAGACGTTTAAAGATTTTCAGTCTACTTTATCACTCCAAAAGCATTTTGTTCTTTCAGTTTACCTTAGAACAGTAAAAAGACTGAATTTTTAATTTGATTTTAATTGTACATCTATATAGGGCCAGGTATAATTCAATATTTATATAAAATATGTAATGATCAAATCAGGGTGGTTAGCATTTCCATCTCCCAAATCACTTCTTTTTAGAATTTTTGATTAACACATAATGACTGTACATACTTTTGGGGTACAGTGGTATTTCAATACAATATGACTGTACTTTTAAGCCAGCAGGCTAACGTAGCTGGATAAATCTGGAGTTCAGTACTATAAAAGCCAAGTCTAGAGATCAAAAAGAGGCATCAATTTGATTACATTAACACCAAAAATTATGTAAGTCTTTATAAAAGAAACAATGTCCTAAAACAATATGCTTAGTCCATTTTAATTTTAAGCAGCATGTTTTCAGAAGCTAACAAAAAAAGTAAAGATCTCTAATCTAAATGAAGGAATAGAACAATCTCAGGTTAAATCAAATCCATCTTATATTTCTACTGAAAGTTTCAAAACCATCTGTTCAAAAAGGTTTGAAATAAGTCAGAATTCAACTGAGAACTTTCCCATACCTTTTAAAGACCAAGTACAACTTGGCTAACTATAATACAAACATGACTAACCTGATTTTGTATAAATTTAATTGGAAACAAACTATAAATTAACTTCAAAGATTTCTATTTTAAATTTAGTTACTTGTTAACATGTCTATTTTTTTAAGTACAGTAGTCCCTACATACCAGTGAGGACTATGTTTCAAGATCCCCACCAGTGGATGCCTGAAACCATGGATAGTACTGAACCTTTGTACACTACTTCTTTCCTATATATACCTACTTACGGTGAAGTTTAATTTATAAATTAGGCACAGTAACAATAATAACTAATAATAAAATAGAACCATAATAATATACTACAATAAAACTGATTTAAAACTTATGAATTGTTTATTTCTAGAATTTTCCATTTAATATTTTTGAACTGCAGCCAGGAGTAACTAAAACTGCGAAAAGTAAAACCATGGATAAGAGTACTATAATGTGATTAAAAATTTAACAGAAAGCCTGGTGATCATAAAATATCCCAGTATTCCTAGGTTCACATTATCCATATTATCTGATGGAAGCAGGGATTCCCATCATCACCCTTATAGGAACATGCTACTCCTAGCATCATTTTTTTCTAAAGTGAAATAAATTTTCAACATATACTTTATAAGATATTCAGGATAATATTTTTTTCTTAAAAATTTAGTTCTTCACTATGTACATTAGTTTAGACTGATGCTTTTCCTAATTCCTCTAAATGTATTTAATATTGATATGTCTTATGGTAAAAATGAATATAAAACTAGTACTCATATTTTATTCAAACTCCTTTTTGCAACTGGGAAGTGGTTGAATGACATACCTTCAGAGTTATGTGCAGTTTTCTTGTGTTTTCGACAATAAACCCTATGAAAAAAATGAAATATAAAAAAATTACAAGGTATGCAAACTAAATTAAATTCATTTTTCAAATTAGGAAAATGAGAAATACACTTTACCCCATTTGCAAAGTAGATTTAAAAAATCTTATTATGAAACTTCCTACACCACTTCTTTAAGGATTCAATTCCTTATAAACACCCTTTATGATGATGATGAAACACTTTGAAATGGGAAGAATATTTTACAAGAGCATATGATTGTTTACAAAAACTTATGGACAAGTTGAACAATTACATGTAAATTCCTTGTGAAGGTTTCTCTCGGATTTGAGCTTTATCATGCAATGCACAGTGGTAGTGGTATGTCCTGTGACATGTTTTCACATCACAACCAATTGTTGCTCCAGGACAATGGCACAAAGAACACATCTATAGAAAAACAACAAGAATAGTATTATTAGTATGCAATTTTGCTAAGAATGTGATTAACAGGTTAGAGGCATATCAACTGCTGTCAGGAAAAAAACTGATTACTGGAAATTTTTGTAATTAATGTTATTTTTCTTATTTTCCCTTCTAGAAGTAATTTGAATAAAATTATTCCGATGGTATTTTTCTTATGTTAAACACTGATGAAATAACTGGAATGCTAAGAGAAAACTTTTTCCCTCCAAATGTCCACTTAATCAAAATCATCACTGAGAATCTCAGAAAAAAAAAACCTTTAGGAACCTGGCAAAATTAATTTGAAGTGAGGGAAGTAAAGAGGAAAAAAGAAATAGTTTTTTTAATACCTCAAGCTCTGAGAGTATTTTGTGATGTCATGTTGATTACACTGCAAAAATACGCTCATCTACTTCAATTTAATCTATGTTTCTTATCTCTTACATTATGAATTCAGGTAAACAGAGAGAAGAACAGATTCTTTCGACATATTTTAATAAGCCTTACCTTCTGAATTTATTGGATAATTCATACTGATTAATTGGGTCATGTTCTCTATTTAGGAAAAATTATTTTTAAAAAGTATACAATGATTGTTCATGGTTTTGGTTCACATATTTTAATGTACTGTACTTAGTGGACTTTTAATGAGGCTATCTCCTAAGCTATAAACACCATACAAAAATAAATTCACAGTAAGGTAAAACTAAAGAACTGCTGTTGCTAGATACCCTGTTTTAAACTCTGGAGTATGCTTGTGATCCCAGCATTCAGGTGGCTGAGGCAGTGGGATCACAAGTTCAAGGACAGCATGGGCTACATAGTGAAACCCTGTCTGAAAACCAAACAAACAAAAAACAAAACGAAATCTCAACATTTACTATCCTAACTTTTGGATTACTTGGCACCTAAGCAATTTTGGTATACTAATATAAATTCTAACGAAATTTTTTACATTTCTCTAAGCAAATCAAATATTCAAACTCATCCAAAATATCAAAATGTCAAAAGCAAATACTCTCAATACAGGTACTTCCCAGAAAACATGAGGGCCAGGGCCCATTATTAATACTTCAGAAATATCCTACTTCCTCAAATAAATACAGAAACTTCAAAGTACTGCTGTAAAAAGAAATATCGTGCCAAATTATCAAGCATGGAAAGCTCTTGGATGGCTTATAAATTCTTAAGGAAGTAGAGCAGTTGTACCATAGCTTAATTATGAAGTTTTACTATTTTAGTGTATTACATGTTTGATTAAAAATATACTTACTATAAAATTCTGCAAAACAGAAAAGAGCACAAAGAAAATTTAAAATCACTCATACTCACCAAGCAGAGAAACTTTACAGTGTTGCAATGCTTACATGAAAGTATTTTTCTTTTTTCTTTCCTTGTTTTTATTTATTTTGTGTGTGTGTGTGTGTGTGTGTGGTGTGGTGTGGCCCAGGGCCTCAACACATGCCAGGCAAATTTTCTACCGAGCTAGCTACACATTCCGAACCCCATGAAAGTATTTTTTATGTAATTACATACATACTGCTTCATAATCTAAGTTTTTAACTTAACAAATCAGAAATTACTCCATTTCATTAAGAACTCTACTGCAAATAATTTATTTGAAAGTATACCTAAAATGGGTTTAAATGGGTAGACTTTCAAAAAATATTTTCAATTAGCAAGCAAAAGTGAAAGAAATGCCATTAACAATACTGTACTGAGATAGAATAAGATACGTACTCTCCTATACTGGAGACTGGAAAGCAATTCACCTTAGTTCTCAGAGAACTTTTTCAAGTTTATATATATTTATATATAGAACTTTTCCAAGTTTATATATATGTATATACACACACACACACATATATATATACACACATAAATATACATGTGTATATATACACATATATAAATGTACCTCCTCTGATCCAGTAATTTTACTTCTATATATCTAGTCAAAATATAATCAGGCTCAAATAATTTATACACAAGCTCATTTATTACAGATTTAGAATAGTCTCAAATGAAAATCACCTATGGAAAACAACTGAAAAATACTTAAATAAACTATACTATATCCACATGAAGGAATATTCTACAGCTACTCTTTTTTTAATTTTTATTTTTGAATTAGCATACATTAATAATACGATGGGATTTCACTGTGATAATTTCATACATGAGCACAGTATACTTAGAACAAGTTTACCCCCCCATTGGATTTTCATTGCACCCCCAGCCACTCTTTTCAAAGAAAAAAAATGTTCTTGCTTTTTTGAGAGAGGTTCTTCCTTTGTAGCCCAGGCTACCCTCAAACTGGTGGTCTTTTCTACTTTAGCCTCCCAAGTGCTGGTATTTCAGATGTGTGCAACCATGACTTGGCTTCAAAAAACTTTTAATGGCAAAAGCTTTACGCATAAATGGAAAAGTTTTATGTATAATGTTAAGTGGAAAACTGAGACAAACTATGTGAATTACAATCATAAATGCAATGCTTCCAAATGTCTTCAATACTTGTCTCTCAGTTTGGTGAGAATAAGGAAACTGAAAGCTCCAAGTATCTCGAAATGTATTTAGGCTGGTTACAAATGCAGATCTGCTCAAAGATCTGGTTTAAGTCACTATGGTAAAAATAAGTCCATTTTACAAATAACCAGTCAACTACAGCAATTGTAACTTTTTGAGTGAATAAAACTTTATTATGTTTTATTGTCAGTTTCATTCAAGGAAGAAAGAAAAAGGAAGACATCAATAAAAATACTGAGTGGAAAATTCTTCTCAAGGAATAGAATTTATTTATTTTTTTGTTTTGTTTTCTGAGACAGGGTCTAACTATGCAGCTCAGATTGGCCTGGACCTCACAATCCTCTGCCTCAGCCTCCTGAGTGCTGAGATAACAGGTGTGCACCACCACGCTCAGCAAAAGGAATTTTGCTGAATTAGAATTCACAGGATCTATTTTATGCAACGTTCATATGTAAGCAGTGAAATTTCTGGTGAGACACTAACAAAATAGCAGAAATTATCCATAACAATACTAACATACAAAATTTACATTTGCTATACTTATAAAATGCAAAAAAGGAAAAAATACTATAATCTTTAAGTCCACTATGCTATATCCTACCCCTTGAAATAATCCATTTTCCTGAAATCTTGTGCATCAAGATATACAGTATTTATTCGAGTTCTTACCATTTCACTCCTTTCTATGACTGATTACTTTTATATATGCATAATTTTATCCATTAATTCCTCCTAGACTGAATCATTCTTCTTTGTGTTGCTAGGGATCAAACTCAGGGCCTTGCACAGGCTGGACAAGTATTTTAACCTGAGCATCATTCCCAGTCCTAGAATGAATTCTGTTAAAGACTAACATTGTGCCTTACAAAGTAGGAGTCAATTCTAAGTTTACTCTGTTACTGAAGATTTGAATCTTGCACTATATTTTTTTCTCATTCATATTTCTAAAACCTACAGATTTTACAAAATTATCTTCAGATGCTCCTAAAAATATCTATAAGCCAGGCATGGTAGGCACCCCAACACTGCAGAAGCTGAGGTGGTAGGATCAAGAGTTTAAGGCCAACCTGGGTTATATAGTGAGTTTGAGGCCAGCCTGAGCTACACAGGGAGACCCCATATCAAAAAAGAAAAACACAAGCCAAAAACCTTATGAAGTGTCTGATCTAGGATTGGGAAAGGCAAAATTAGGGAGAACAGTACAGTGGAAGGAATATAGAATGTGTGGTGGCAAGAATAATGTTTGTGAGGAAAAGGTTAGCTCTGCTAGGAACAAGTTGGAGAACTAAGAAATCAAAAAGAAAAATTTTACAAGTGCAGAAATAAGACAGGTAGCTAGTACAGTTTTTTAAAATGCTATGGGAAACAAAAATTTTAAAGAGCCCTGTCTTGAAAAAGATTGGAAAATGGGACCCCTCCAACCACCACCACCATGACAGTAAGGTATCAGCTGGTTAGACCCAAATAAAGGTTTGCAGTATTCCCCTTTTCATAAGATTACTGCTCTTCAATTTGCCACAGTCCCTACTAGTACTAGTCCCTCAGAAAATGAGGGTCATCTCTGTCATTCATCACTATGCTTACACTGTACCCATGGCTCCCTCAAATGAAGGAAAATGAAAGTTAACCTGAGAGGAATGTGTTCTTTAAGAACAATGGTAGGCCTCCTTCCCTAACCTCCCTCCCAAAGGACCTGACCCGCCTATCAAATATTCTGTTGCAAGCTAATTTCCTTCTTCCAATGTAGGTATGAATGTTAGTTCTTGGTTTATCCTGCTTATACCTTAATTTCATAGTCTTGTTTCAGACACAGGTGAAAACTTCTTCACTGCTAGATTTTTCTTTACTCTCCTACTCATTTTGCTCCTAATAGATCTGGTAAACTTCAATCATTAATTATCAGTTCCAAACTGGGTCTATTGGAATCGACAGTCCTGTCTATTACAGACAGTTGCATGGCATCTCTATAGTGTGGTCAGATGGTATACTAACTTACATTAAGTGGGGCCACATAATCGGTCTTGAGGAGCTGATCTACAGATGAAAGAGGAACTAAGTCATACATGAGAGAGGACACATGAGGAACTCAAAGACTAAGACTTAGCTAAAGTACAGAAGGAACCAGAGACTGGGACATACCTGCTCTTCAATCAATTCAACCAGGCTAAGACTGAAATTCAATTTGCAAAAATGTCTGAAGGAACAGTTGGGTGCCAGTGGCTCACACCTGCAATCCCAGCTACTCAGGAGGCAGAGATCAGGAGGACTGTGTTTCCAAGTCAGCCTGGGCAAACAGTTCACAAGACCCTATCTCAAAAATACTCAACACAAAACAGGGCTGGCGGAGTGGCTCAAGTGGTGGAGCACCTGCCTAGCAAGCATGAGATTTTGAGTTCAAACCACAAAACTCCAGTATCACAAAAAAGAAAAAGTCTTAAGTAACAAAAAGAAAGCCATCACTTTCTCAGTAGCTTTGGGGAGTTAAACAAAAAGGATGTTGCCAAGTCCTAGAATAGGCAGAAAGGAAGGAGAAAAACTAGAATGTGATGGCCAGATATAAGTTCCTACAGTTTAGCTTTGTCTAACTTACACTGTGGTATGTGTACTATACAAATCGCTTACTAACAGACTATAGATACAAATTCTCACTGCAAAGCACTGTAGTTAACTACTCTTGATACACTTGCTACAAGAAAACTGCTATGACTACACAGAGAATGCAAAGGACACAAAAGGAAACTGTGTTCTTGAGCCTGTTAAGGCAAAGAAAAAAATGCCAAAAGCACTTGGAGAAAGGACAGGGTACACAGGATATTTTCACAGGAGCTACAAGCCAAAACTAAAGAATGAACAGCTCACCTTACATAGTTGTTTGTCTCTTCCTTTTGGTTTTAATAAGATAGCATGATCTCCAATAAAACTATAAAGCAGGACTGTGCAGTTGGGGCAAATTTTCAGAGATGCCCTCAAAACATTTATAACTACAAGTCTATCACTTTACAGTAATATACCTCACACACCCAACATAGTTAGAGGACAGAATGGCCTCTGACCTACCTACTTACCTGACAGCTGTCCAATTTATTTGTTAAAAATTCCTTTTAAAAAAGCTATTTCAAATGCAAATGAAAACCACACTAAGATTCCACCTCACCCCTGTTAGAATAGCCATCATCAGCAACACCACCAACAACAGGTGTTGGCGAGGATGCGGGGAAAAAGGAACCCTCTTACACTGTTGGTGGGAATGTAGACTAGTACAACCACTCTGGAAAAAAATTTGGAGGCTACTTAAAAAGCTGGACATCGATCTACCATTTGATCCAGCAATACCACTCTTGGGGATATACCCAAAAGACTGTTACTCCAGAGGCACCTGCACACCCATGTTTATTGCGGCACTATTCACAATAGCCAAGTTATGGAAACAGCCAAGATGCCCCAGCACTGACGAATGGATTAAGAAAATGTGGTATCTATACACAATGGAATTTTATGCAGCCATGAAGAAGAACGAAATGTTATCATTCGCTGGTAAATGGATGGAATTGGAGAACATTATTCTGAGTGAGGTTAGCCTGGCCCAAAAGACCAAAAATCGTATGTTCTCCCTCATATGTGGACATTAGATCAAGGGCAAACACAACAAGGGGATTGGACTATGAGCACATGATAAAAGCGAGAGCACACAAGGGAGGGGTGAGGATAGGTAAGACACTTAAAAAACTAGCTAGCATTTGTTGCCCTTAATGCAGAGAAACTAAAGCAGATACCTTAAAGCAACTGAGGCCAATAGGAAAAGGGGACCAGGAACTAGAGAAAAGGTGAGATCAAAAAGAATTAACCTAGAAGGTAACACCCATGCACAGGAAATCAATGTGAGTCAATGCCCTGTATAGCTATCCTTATCTCAACCAGCAAAACCCCTTGTTCCTTCCTATTATTGCTTATACTCTCTCTACAACAAAATTAGAAATAAGGGCAAAATAGTTTCTGCTGGGTATTGAGGGGGGGAGCGGGAGGGGGTGGAGTGGGAGGTAAGGGAGGGGGTGGGGGCAGGGGGGAGAAATGAACCAAGCCTTGTATGCACATATGAATAATAAAAGAAAAATGGAAAAAAAAATCAAAAAAAAAAAAAAGCTATTTCAAGGGAGGGTAGAAAATGAACTCATAGCTGCTTCTGTTTGATCCTATAGCTACTATTATGCAAAAGCATTTTGAAGGAGGTCTCACATAAATACAAACTTAATACTACTTATGAGAACTAGATGGATAGCTAGGAAAAAAACAAAGAAATTTGAAAGCTGTTAAAAGTGAAGAGTGACAGGTTGCTTGAAACATAGACTAGGGCCTTAAATTCCAAGTGCTTCGAAAAAATAGGGCCACTGAAAGTACTTGTAAAGTTTTTACTAGAGTAGCAGACTAAATCTAAGCAGTTACTGAACAGATCACTTTGGAAATCTTGGAAATTGGAGGGAAATAAACCAAGCCTGCCAAGCTCTGGCTTGACATAATCTCCTGACCTTCCTCTGAGTATCACATATTCCAACTCCAACTTTCTGAATCATGACAGATGAGAAAAATAAATTCTCTTATTGGAGCTTTTGAAGTTTCTCTTTGGTTTCCTCTGAAAGATTCATACAGACATTTTCTAAGTACAGATCTTTTTGTTTAGGTTCTTCTCAGACATGGGTCTTTCCAGTCTTGGGTACTGTAAACCATCATGCTGCCTGCTATATCTAATCTGTGAAGAATGCCAAATGCACAGACATGCTCAAGTACTAAGACATCCCTCCAAACCAGATACAAATTATTTTACGGTTTGGGGTTTTTGTTTGTTTTTGCAATGCTGGGGATTGAACTCAGGGTGTTACACATGCTAGGCAATTTTATATTATGGGTTTTGGTTCTCCTCTATTAGTGTAAAAAAATGAGAATTATATAATAACATAAAGTTATGGCATTCCCAAGTATAAAAAAGTATTATATGAAGGCAAAAAATGTGCACTTAAATAAACTTATTCAGTAATAACCAAAGACCCAATAATTCTCTCTACTAGACTTGAAGTTTCTTTGTCCTTACATTTGTTCTCCTTAATCACCTCCAAAATAAAGCACTGTTTACTTTAATGTAAATTTCAGATAAAATAGCCAGGTGTCGTTGGCTCACACCTATAATCCTAGCTACCCTAGGAGGCAAAGATCATGAGGATCACAGTTCAAAGCCAGCTCATGCAAACAGTTTGAGACCCTATCTCAAAAAAACTCTTCACAGAAAAGGGCTGGTGGAGTGGCCCAAGGTATAGGCCCTGAGTTCAAACCCCAGTACCACAAAAAAAAACAACCAAACCTATGAACATTGAAATTCCCACTTATCTGGGAATATATAGTGACATATATGATAGTGAACAAATCTTTTTTTTGTTTTTTTGAAACAGGGTCTCACTATGTAGCCCAGGCCAATCTCAAACTGGATATTCTCCTGTGTCTGCCTCCTGAGTGCTGGGATTACACGTGTGCACCACTACTACTGACTAATAATGAACAAATCTTCATGAAGAAAATTTACTTCTTTTCCTCCCAAAGCACTCTTAGGGTAGATGCACTGTGGGCCCAATCCAGTCTACCAGTTGCTTTTTATTTTCAATTTTTGAGGGCAGTACTGGGATTTGAAGTCAGGGCCTCCCGCTTAGTAGGCAGGTGCTCTACCCCTTCAGCCACTGTGCCAGCTCTACCACTTGTTTTTGTAAATAAAGTTTAATTGGAATACAGCCATGCTCATTTGTTTGTGTGTTGTGTGTGATTATAATTGTGACCACATGTCTGGCAAAGCCTTAATATTTATTATATGGCCATTTATAGAAATAGTTTGCATGGTAGAAGACACCTGCAATCCCAACACAGGAGGTCGAGGCAGAGGATCACAAGTTCATGGCCAGTCTGAGCAACATATTTAGACATTGCTTCAAAAACCAAAGTTTGGCATTCATCAAAAGTCACTGGGGGGATGGGGGCTGGAGGTGTGGCTCAAGTAGTAGAGCACCTGCTTTGCAAGCTCAAAGCCCTGAGTTCAAACCCCAATTCTATCGAAAAAAATTAAAAAGCAGAAAAAAAATTCACTAGGGAACATTTTTCAAAAGATACTTGTCTGCAAACCACCCATTTTCTGATTTAGTACAGCTGACTGGTCCCACTGCTTTAAGGACTTGGATACCCCAATAATCACTTGGTATCTTATGCTTCTGTAGAAAGCAAGAGGCAGCCCTGTGGCTGCTCCACTTGGCCCTTAGTAAACTCTAAATGAACCATACACTCTATACTTTAACACTAGCCTTCAGTGCTAATTTAGTATTTTTCACCACACCCTTCTTGAAACTCTTCCTTCCTCCTTTGACTTCCATAGCATTGCTTCTCTGGTGGACCACATTTCAAATGTCACTTTCTGTGGAGCTTTTTGATTTCCTAGGTGAATCAGCTATGGTCTTCTTTCCCAGCTCCCCTGTGACCTTATTTACTTCTAACACTAACCTGTATTTGTTCATGTTTATGTCCAAATGTTTATGCTTGGTGCAAAGTAGGCACTCGAGTATTTAATAGACAGATGGATGAATTTTAAATTTTAATTGACAAATACAACACCACCACATTTGGAGAATGAAGGCTGAAGAAACATGAAAATCCTCACAGCTCTCCACTATCCTGAAGAAATAACCAACCTGATTCTTCCATCTAGATCTCTCTTCCCCTTTGCAAACTGCTAAAGCTGCAAGCAACACCAAAACACTAATCAACAAAAACAAGAATTTTATGTTATGCTTTGATTTTCCTGGTCAATTTATACCTCAACCATTATTAAGACTTCACAATTTATCCAACTGAAGCCCCTTTTCTTCTTGAAATTGAACCAACAATAAGTGCCCACTTACTTATTAGAACGCTATTGAGCACAAAGGAGACAACAAGCACCATGCTAAGTGTTTCTCATGTATTGCCCCCACATAATCCTATGCTAGGCAAAAAGAATATAGCCTTTACTCTCCCAGAGTCCATAATATGGTGTGGCAGAAAGACTTGTGTATGTGTGCCAAATGCACTGCATACTGTGCATTTGTGCTGTACTGTATGATATGACAGAGGCAAGCTTGAACTCTGAGCTGGACCTCAAAAACAAACAGAATTTTTGTGAGACAGCTAAGAGGGAAATGGAACCACAAACAGGTGAACATCAGTACATGCAAAGCAGAGGGGGCAAGCATGTTTGAGAAATCAAGAAGGGAGAAAAGGTGTGTTAAGACAGGATTTCTCAATGGTACACTGAGGCTTCTGGAAATTACTTTGCATGTAGTAAGGAATCATTGAAGGTTTTTAGTTAGGGAGTGACATTAGAAATTTCGGGCAGTACTGGAGTTTGAACTCAGGGCCTCATGCTTGATAGGCAGGCACTCTATCACTTGAGCCACTCTGCCAGCCCGACATTAGCTCTTAAAAGCAAGGATTAAGTAACTATCAGCAGTGTATTTACTGGACGGTTGGAAGAGGAAAAGTGGATCCAGGGTAGCATTAGAAAGGAGGCAAAGGCATCCCAGAAATAGAATCAGGTTTCAGGGTGGGGAGGTTATGAATACTGGTTCAGACAGGCTGAGTTTGAGACGCCAGCAGGACATCATGTAGCGCAGACAAGTATGCTGCCATCACTGTACTTCACTCTGCACAGTGCCTACTGTATAGCATTTGTCTCCTGAAAAGCTCTGCTTTGCTCTTCCTCATTCTTTCCAATCTGAGTTAAATTTCCTGTCTGACGTTTAAAAGACCCTGCAATCTCCTTAGTCTACTTCACTCTAATCTATTGTTGCTTATCTCGATGCCCATTCTGGTATGGCTCGCCTATTTCCTACATTCATTCCATTTTTTAAAACCTTACTATCCCTAGGAAGTAGTTTTAACTTCAAAAACAGGCAAGACTCCTATCAAACAGAAGAATAAAAAAGTGTACCCCATGAATTGTCTTTTATGCACATTCATGGCATGTCCAACGTCTAGACAATAAACTCTCAAAGTCAGATACACTGTTTCTCTGGTACTGAGCAAACAGAGTATGGAGAATTATTTGTCATATTTTCATAGGGTACAAAAATATCTTGAGGATAAGAATCAGAATATTCTTATAGGGTGTCTAGGGTTTCTGTCCTAAAAATTAGCAACATAACTTTATTAATAGAAAATACTAATTACTGGAGTCTGAGGCATATCCTAAATTGAGCACCATTTCCATCTGTATTAGAAAACTACAAAGTTCTAATCATTATACTTTTTAAATGGATTTTTGGTTGGCTAGCTTAAAAGACAGTCCAGTATAACCTGGTAATTAAGAGCTGTGGCACTGGATAAAAACTGCAGCTCTGCCACTTCCTAGCTATAGGACCACAGTCTGAGCCTTAAATAAGAATGAATATTCTCCTAGCTCATAGTATGATAGTGAGGATTAAAAAAAAGGGTCGCATATTTAAAACATTCCGCCTAGTCTTGAACACATATTAAGTGTTCAATAAATGTTCAGTAAGTGTTCAAGAAATTTCTACTACTAGAAAAGCTAGAAAACGTTCAGAGGATTTCAAAAGATGTTTGTAAAATTTAGTTTGAAAAAGAGAACATTTGGGAGTCATGTGAGGATGATCAAGTATATGACAGATTTTTTTTTAAAAAAAGAAGAAAAACCAAATACTTCTTTAATGGAAGGAAACAGACCTACAATAAATGCCTTTAAATTAACAGATACTTGAGTTACACCAAGATGAAATTTTCAACTCTGAAAGTTGTAATATATTACCGGTCTTGTTTCATGTTCCTTGGGTAGAATCACAATTTCCTGACATATTTAAGAACAGAGCAGACAAAAATATTATCTTGTGTTTTATAGACAATCTTGCCTAGGACTAAGCAAGGTAAACTAAATAGATGGCCTCCTGAACACTTTTTGTTCTTGCAATCTGTGATAGATCTGACACAGGTACCAATTAGTAAAAGCAGATATCCATGTAAACCTTTTTAGTGACTTTGCCAACTAGTTTCATCCAGAAAGCATATATGCTTCAAATATTGCTCAAGTGTGTTCTTAGACAAATTCAATACAGCAATGGTAACTCATGATTTTACTTGGAAATCTGCATTTCTTGTCTAGATGCTGGAAAATAAGAACAGAAAGTACAGATGTAGTGTCTTCATATGGCTTCAGTGGGAACTGGAAATCATTCTAGAAAAATATATGTCTAAACTTCTAAAACAGGGCCTCAAATGATAAGAGCCTTTGTACTCTGCCAAATTTTTCCTGGTTCATCTTGGTGCTATCCATTGACAGATGATGGAAAGAGATTAATATTTTCATGCAGAATAGCATTCCTCTTGTGATCCTTGAGGCTCACATGGAAACCTTGGGAAACTGCCTATAGCTCCTCTTCTCTGTATTCCTTTCTATGGGGCAAGTAAGCACCTTTGGAGCCCACACCAGATACAGATTGAAATCTGTCTTGAAAACACATAGGAGCCAGTGCTCCTGTCTTTGATTATTTTCAATAGGTATTCGTGATCTACTTTTCACCTAGAAATCCAGATGAACAGAAGCCAAGGCAAATAGGCTCAAGGGATAAAATGTCTTAAAAAGTCAATTATATGTAGTTTATCTAGCTACATAAAGCTCTTCATTTTTTTCTCCCTTCCTAGTTGATTTATGGCCCTTTTATTACTTAGACAAATCTACACAGGGAAAAGTAAACTAAAATCTAGAGTTCTAGTTACTTGTAGCACTTCTTGAAAAAAAACAATATAATGGAAGAAACAAAACTGGAGGCTAAAAGGAGTCTTAAAAATCATTTCAAAGTGAAACGTATAAACTCTGCCTTCCTATTCCCTATGTAAGTTACTTAAATTCTGACATTTAGAAGGAAGGAATGGAAGCAAAATTGTATGTCTAGGCTTAGAAGTGCTCCCCTTTGCCTCTCATTCTTGATGCTAGCTGCCCACAGCATCAAACAGATTCTGAAACAAGCCATGACTCTTATTTTTTTAAAGCAGTGCTGGGGATCAATCCTAGAGCCATGTGCAAGTTAGGGAAGTGCTCTACCCTTGAGCCAAACACCTAGCCCTAAGAAAATTCTTTATATGTCTTATAGCACTTTTTAGTAGTGCAACATCACTGCATAGTAAGCAGTGATACAGCGTTATCTATTGACAGTTGGCAAAATGACAGTAAGTTTATGACTTATCTAAGGTTACATAATATGTCCATGGAAGTTATTTAAAAAATATGCCTCAGGGCTGCGGGAGTATCTTGGTGGTAAAGTGAATGCTTAGCATCCAGAAAGCCTTGGGTTCAATCCCTAGCATCAAAACAAAACAAAAAAACATGACTTGCTTTTCACTAGTCTTCAAGGGTATTAGCATGACTTTTTATTTATAAGTGAGACCTGTTGAAACTGTTCCAGGAATGGGGGAAGAGGAATAAAGAAGAATGATGGAGGGGGTGAATTCAAGCGTGATGGATTGTAAAAACTTTGGTATGTCACAATGTACCCTCAGTACAACAATAATTTTGAAAAAGCTAAAATAAACAAATAAAAGTTGAACTGAAAGACAAAAAAATTTCAAATAATGAAACACTTGACTGAAGGTACATTTATGGATGTAATTATAATAAAGGGCTCAAACAGGAAAAAAACCAAGCGAAAATATATCTTTCAATTAATTGTTTCAAAATAAACCATGTACCACAAATACCAATTAGGTGACACTACTTTTCCAATAGAGCAATACAGTATCTCGTTGATCTGATTACTGGTAGTGAAGAATAACTACAGGAACATCGTTCTAGCATGGCTTCAGAAAGACTCCTGTAAAATTCACCAAAAGTTATCCAAAGGTACAAATGCTGAACCACAGTAAAATATTTCATTCAGCATGCACTAAGAGGGGGTCTGTCACCTTTGTTTGTAATGACCATAATAACTTTATCGATAGAAGAGAAAAACATCCCAGAATTATGAAAAACATATTTGAATAAAGAACTTAACACATTGATACAAATTAGGCAAACTGCCTGTTTTGTAAGTAATCACAGCCTTTAAGATTTTAATTCTTTTTTGAAAAGAAAAATATTTTAATAATATAAATATTGATTCATTCCTTCCTGTTGAGGTAAATCAATTAAGCACCCAGGCCTACATTTTTCTGGCTAGGGGAAAAAAGCCTTCAATTTAAAATTTTACTCAGTTAATAATGCAATATACTCTAAAATAAGCAATTTCCTCCTTAATGAATCTAAAATAATTTTTATACTCAAGAGGCAGAAATACCAACTTACCAGCTTCGTGCCTCTTTTAATTTCCTTTTGGACATCTTCAATAGAAAATCCACCAAGACTTTCATTATCAGAGTGTGATGATACCAAAGCAGATGAAAAGAGCTACAAATTACATTTAAAAAAATTAAGGTTCATATATAAATTAATTACAGTAAAACAACAAAAAAGATGTTAAATTTTAAAAGAAATTTTCAAGTAAAAATGGCATAGCATTAGTGTCAAGTCATATTTTAAAATTTTAACTGAGTGGTTTTATTCACATTCAGAAATATTCCTGTTATTAAGATTCTTTCTTGTGAACGTTTCAAGGGCTTTTGGTCACTGCCCATGTACTTACCATGCACTTATGGTGTGCTGCCACCTTCTGGTTTTCAGATACTAGCAACTGTCCGCATTCCTTGTCTCTATTTGACTTACAAAAGCCACATTTGCGCTGTCTTGTAGGCCCTTTTTTCTGTTCAATTGAGCTTGACATGATTTTTAAATTGCCTTTAGAATGCCACTTTAAGCCTCAAGAAATGCTACAGAGAATAAGAATGGCAACAAAACAGTTAATTTTGGTTTAAAATCATATTCATGTAAGCAGTTTAATGTTTGGCCTAGGTTTTAATATATACACTTGAAATGGCTACTTAGTATAGATAAATTAATATTAAAACCCAATACGGTATACGTATGTATGGGGAAGGAGGTGGGGAAGATAGGGGGAATAAATAAGGAAGAGAGGAAGAGGACGGGACTAAATGAAGTCTAGACTGAGAAAAATCAAACTGCTCTCAAATTAGGGAATATGTGAAATAATTAGAACAATTTCTGTGTGAATAAAAATGTACAATGTAGCTGGGCATGATGATACCCGTCTATAATCCAAGCACTTAGGAGGCAGGAGAATCAAGAGTTTGAGACCAGCATGGGCTATGTATTGAGTTCGAGGCCAGCCTGGGCTACATAGCAAGACCCTGTCTCAAAAAAAACAAAACAAATACAGGTACAATTTACAATATTAAATCATTATCTGCTGGCATAATTAATGAAAAATATTTTTCAAGTACAGTTAGGTGCCCATCAAGGAGACAAAGAATTATATATGCAAGAAGAGAGCAAAAACGACTAAGAAAACTATAAAATATCCAGAGGGAACAGCACTCTACAATTGCTCAATTTCTTCAAGTTCACATATTGATCATATGATAAAAGTAAATCAGTTTACTTAACCATGACTTTGGAACACTTATTTTAAAAACCTGAATTATTTCCAAGATTAAAACATTCATGTATATGATTTTTAATACATTAAGTTTTGCTATTCTATTCCTTATCTAAATAAAGGAAAAAAATTAAGCTTCTGTAAGTCTATCCAAAAAATGCAGTCTTTACTGTATGACTGAGATTGACCCCAAGTCTGCTTATTAATTAAAGCCACAAATTGAAAGTGGTTTCTAAATGCAGTGACTTCTATATGCAAAATAGTACTATTGTTCAATGGAAGAAAATTTTTTCTGAATGAGCCTTATGTTTGATCAAATTATATTATAAGAAAAAGGAAAGTTGTAACATAGAAGACTTCAGATTAAAATCATCATTCTCAACATGGATTCTTAAGAACACTAAACAAATTTAAAACCAGTTATTTGATTTGTAGTTTTCCCAAGTCAACAGACTAAGCAATCAAGACTCAGGATGCCATAATATACAATCACAACCAATAAAATCTCAAACTTTCATCTTAAAATTAATTACTAAATTCTTTACATTTTCCTATACATATGAACATTTTCATAACACTATGTCAAAACAACTGACTCTCTAACACAACACTGCAGTTTTCTGAGAAGCATTTGTTCACCAAGCTCAGTAGTAGCAAGGTAATACTGTCTCTACAAACCATTCAGTGCCATTCAACAGAGAAATTCAGATACTTAAATAAAATTAAACGTGACGTCACAAAGGAAACATGTCTTCTCATTAATTTATATGTAGTATTTTTGGAGAAAACGCCAAAGGCCCCAACAGTCCTTGCTTTGATAGGCTTAACGAACTCTTAATGCTATCTATTATTTTAAATACCTCAGTCCTCCAAGTGGTATCTGATACTTTACAATAGTTCTGAATTCACAGCACTGACTATAAACTGAAACTGATTGAAAACAAGCAGTAAACACTTTTAGGATTAAGGAAAAAACACATTACAGAAACAAAAGGGGAAGTATGTTTGCATTTGCTCAGGCAAGTGTGTGTGTTGAGTTGCTTTATCAAGAATATAGCTGTCCAAATTTTCAGAATTAACTATGCAAAACACCAAGATTCATAAATAGCACCAAAATTTGCTATTTAAGTTCTAAATTAGTTTTCTTTCCTACTATGCAATAAATAATAGGCACTCTGAAGTCACTGTAATGTATTCAGCATTTTCCCGGTCATCCAGGCCAGTTAAAAGGATGGCCTATTATAAATTTAATCTTCACAAACATCTTTAACATGCAATTTCTATACAATCCTTGCAGTGGCTACAAAATTGACTTAAGTGAAATTTCTGGAGTGGAAAATCACTGTTTATTCTCAAAATTAATTCTGAAATTGTATCCCCCAAATTCTATCCATATTGAAATCTGCCTCTTTCAATTAATAAACAGGTAAATTTCTCTTCCTAATTTTGAGAACCTGCTTTTCTAGATACCAAAGACTCCAAAATCTGAAAGAGACAAAAAAAGGTACTCTTTATTTTGCATTCAAAAATATTCTGGCATGTTTTTCTGTGATCAATTTAGATTTAATTTGTAAAGTGAACAGAGCCACACAAAAAGTGCAACAAACCAATTAAAAACTTTCCCCAATATGCAATGACTAAATGGATTTTTCCACTAAAATTCAAATAATGCATCTGTGCGTATCTTGCTAATTTTTTTACAGCCTCCTTATGAAACATGAAGTAGAAACATCATGGAAACAATGACTCCTAGCAAAAAATGTCTATCCTAAAAATGCAGATTTTTATCTAATGCTGTCACATCTGTGGTCTCTAGTTAAGTAGAATACGGGCATTCCAAGGATCATTACTAAGTGGTTGAGGTTCATAATGATCCACAGCCACATGTATTTTAATTTCCAGGTTACAAAGGTTTTTCAGGATTTGCGAAGATCAAAGTTTCATACTTTCATCCAACAATGAAACCGTCTCCTTAAAAGAAAGGTAACATTATAGGTATTATTACAAAGCAGATTTAAAGAGGCAACAATAACAGCACGAGAAACATAATTTAAATGTCCGAGAGCATACAAAAGACAGATTAGTTAGGCTGAAGCGATCGATACTGTTTCTGATTTTCCAAGATGCTGTGAAGCACCAAGGTAGAAATAACCTGAAACATCAAGGACGGCATTCAGGAACCAACTCGAGAGCTCATTCAATGCCTGGTATCTGAAAGAACATTTTCACAGAAAAACAAACAAAACAAAACAAAACCTGCAGTTCCGGGAGACGAAAACATTCCGCAAGCAAGCAAGCTGAAATGCACATCAAAATATATAAACGCGATCCTCAAAAAGATGCAGTATTTCTGTCAGGAAAGTTGCCGTGGAGAGAAATAAACGAGTAAGCGATGTACCGGAAGGGCACCTGAATTTGGTTGCACGATATTGTTACATGCTTCGCACTGCTTTTTGCGGTTATTCAAAAGGAAACTAAAGGAATTTTCCAGTTGTTTCAAACCCACGGTAAGGAAAGAATTTGAGCTGTATGAATAAGACCTGATATTAAGTAGCAAGCAGATGAACATAAGCAGATTTTTCAGAAACAAAAGGGTTTTTAACTTCCACGCAGAATATCGAAACGAATGGAAATCGCAAAGGAATACCGTGCTGTTCGCCCATATAATAAAGGATTGTACATATAACATACCCGATCCTCTCCGTTATTCCTCAGTAACACGCTAGACTCCAAGATCTCCCTCTAATCAAGGCGCTAGATAAACTAAAAAAACTATCTTCCTCTAAAACACTTCAGCAGGTTCTTTTCAGTCGTAAAGTCAGGGTTCTCGATCGTCCTTTTGCAATCCTTTCGAATCCAGGAAAATACCCTCCTACCACTTTCTTTACGCCCCCGCCCCCAGGAGTTCGTCCTCTACCAGTCTTCCTGGTAAGCTTCGCCTTATACATCAGTTTCACCCCCAATTCCCCCCACCCCCGAGTTTTTCCTCATTCCGTAAGGCTAACCCTCATGCCATCCTAACAATTCTTCCTCTTACACTTCCCAAACTAGGAGTCACCCTCCTTCCCAAATATGTTCTAAGCAACAGCAAAGACTAAAAATTCCCGGGTTTTCCCTCCTCAAATGTTATGTCCCCTCCCCCGAAGTCTAGGCTTAAACCTAACGCTTCCCTCAGCACCTCCAGAGCACTTTCTCAGCAGCCTCTCTGCCAAGTGCCTACAATGAGCGGCGCTTCTGGGGTCCCTGACAATAAAGCGAGACCACCAAGAGTCCCCCCTTAACAACGGGCAGGGGCGGCGGCCTGGCCACCGCCATCCTCCTTGTCTTCTCCCGCCGGGCAGAGAATGGGGGGCCCCTGGGTTCTGTGGGGACTCACCAGCGGGACCCGGAGGCGGACGGCAGGAGAAAAGCGCCAATGAGGGGAAAGAGAAAGAAGTCGGTCTCTGTTCTCCGGCAGTGCCTGAGAGCAGAGATCTGTCGCCGGAGGTTGTTTCCTTTCATTCGAGGAGAGACGGGCTCGCGGAGCGCCCTTACGTCGCCCCCCTTGCACGCACACGACCCACATAGCGTTGATACGTCCTGAGCGCGCCGCGGGCTCTGATTGGCTGCAGAGAAGGGGCGGGTGAAGCCGCAGGGCCACAGCGCATGCGCCTAAGCCGCCCCCGTACGGATCAGGGTGGCAGGCCCCGCCTTCTGCTCGCGCGCGTACCTTCTATTCTCCGCTCCGCCGCTCCAAGTGTGAGGGGGCAGGATCTGAGGAGATAGAGAAAGAGATTCAAAGCTATGGCTATGGATTGGGCGGAGAAGGGGCAGGCTTTGGGACTAGAAACCGTTGGACAGGGGTCCTGGGGAACCGGTTTTCAACCGCGATTCAAAGTGGATAGGCCTTAGCCCTTGCACTTGTTCACCGAGGCCTTTTCACATCCATTATTTCATTGTACTCTCGTGGAATCCCTTTGAGGTCCTCCGTTCGCCTCATTTCACAGCCAAGAAAGACAGAAGCTCGTAGTGGAGTTAGCCTGGCTGCATCTCAATCCTTGGGCGAGTCATTTTAGCCTCTGAATCTTAAATCTTTTTTGTCTTTAAATTGGGGATAAAATAATATCTCGCCGGTTTATTGTGAGAAGAATGAGAGAATGCAGCTAACGCGTGCATTATGGTCCCTGACACATAACAGGCTCTCTATAAATCCTGGGGTGCCATTATCAGAAAAAAATAAGTGATTTCCTTTATAACACACGCAGGTAAATCTGAATCAGCGCTTTTCTTTAAGGTGTATTGGAGCCAGGCTGCTTGGGTTTGAATCTCAGCTCCCTCACTCCTTGCTCCATGACCTTGATCACGTTATATTTCCTGTCTGTGTCTCAGATTCATTTCGTCCAAAATGGAGAGCATAAATGGTATACATCTCAAAAGTAGATGTGAGAAGGGCTGGGATGTAGCTCGGTGGTACAGCGCTTGCCTAGCATGCGCGAGGCCCTGGGTTCGATCCCAGCACCAAAAAAAAAAAAAAAAAAGAAAAGTCAAAAGTAGATGTGAGAAATTAGTTAATACATGTAAATCACAGAGAATACCGCTTGGGCACATAGTATATCCTATGTAAAGGTCAACTTTTGATACTTTCTTCTGGCCTCCCAGGCTGCAAGCCAATTTTTTAAAAAAGAGAAGGGAAAAAGATGCCTAAAAAACTAGTAAACATTTAAAGATGTTCTTCAAGTGGCTTTCTTTTTTCTTTTTTGCAATGAGGGTGGATTTCCACCGCTTTCATCCAATGCTGTTTCTACTGTTTAGTCCATCTTTTATTTTTTTCTCTGCAATGTCAACCTTAAATAGTAATCCACAAGAAAACAGTGACCATAGTGGTGTGACACTGATTCCCTTCAAATAGGTGCCCAGTAAAAGCAGATAAATCAGTCATTTAGCTGCAAGAAACCCTTAAGCCCTTTTACTCAGGTTCTGTGCTGTGAAAGGGCATAGCTAGAGATTTACATAAGAAGATCCAGAATGTTTATTTCAGACACTTATGGTGTATATGGAAACAGGTCTCCCGACTTCATTTTCCACCAACTTCATAGGCTTACTGATGAGAGAGATGATTATGTAAGCAAAAATGTAGTTCCTCTGCAGTATGTCATCTTTCTATGTTACCCCCCAAATCCCCACATTTTTCTGTCTTTTATTCATTCTTTAATCCTCACATTCATTTCAGTAAAATTTGATTCAATAAACATTTGCAAAATTACTAAGTTTCAAACACAAAGGAGACATAGACCGATACAACTCAACTCCTATCCTTCAGCTCATGGTTTAAAACCGGAGACTAAAAGGCAAACAAAACCAATATGTTGTGCTAAACACTGTTTTAGAGGTGTATGCCCAATACAGACATCTCCTGCCTATTATGTGCAAAGCACTATGCTAAGGTACGACACCACAGTGAATAAGGTACAGCCCTTCCCTTCAATTATCTGATAGGAGCTGCACTGCATTGAGTGCCTTAAATGGTGAAAAGGAAGCTCAGAGAGAGATTTCAGGAGAGGGAGAGATCAGTGACTTAAGTTACTTTCAGGCCCAGATCTCTTAGCCAGTCCCAATTAGCATGACTGACAGATGCAGCCTGTTATTTGGAGGGTTGCAAAAATAAGTCAGATTGTGATAACATACTCTTACTGCCTGGGAAGACAGTGTGGATTTATTAATCTCTTATTGATTCACCATTCGCTCCCACCAATAGTCTTCTAGCCTTTTACTTCAGATGCCAGATTCTGCTTTTTGTACTTCATTCTTAGCAAAGGCTCTAACTTCATAACTTACTTAAAAAAGGACCACCAGAACTAAGCTACTTTATCTTGTATACCCACCCAGTTAGGCTTCCTTCAAGACTGAGAAAGACTTCCTTCACAACTCCAGCTTTCTAAAACTAAAGCTGTGCTTTTAATCACATCTCTTCCATGCTCTGGAAGAACTGATTCCTCAACTCAGCTCTCCTCTGCCTTCAAATACACAAGACTCACTCATCTACTTTTCACTGCCAGGCAGTGCCCTTTGCCTACAATTGCTTTCCAGTCATTCATTCAGCAGGGATTAACACACATCTTCTGTGTGCCAGGTATTATACCAGACACTGGAGATTTGAAAAGGAACAAGATATAGGTCCTTATCAAAGCATCAAGTTGAGGCCAGGTGTGGTGTTCCATGCTTGTAATCCCAGCACTCAGGAGGAAGAGGCAGGAGGATTGAGAGTTGAAGGCCAGCCTAGCCTAGGCTACATAGTGAGACCTTGACTCAAAAAAAAATCAAGTTTATACACCTTAAATACATACAACTTTTATTTGTCAACTGTATCTCAATAAAGCAGGGGTGGAGGGAGAAGAGATGGAAATAGAGAAAAAGACACAGCTCCTGCATTTAAAGAATTTTCTATGTAAATTAGGAAGATAAATTGATTTTGCCGTACAATGGGTAAACTGCTATCATAGAATTACAAACCCTCAAGGATTGTCAGACTCTGTCCATCAGAGTCAGAAAATACATCACTGGGAGGCAGTGTTTGGTGTTTTTGCTTGTTTTGTTTTGGTTTTTTGGTAGTGGTGGCACTGGGGTTTGAACTCAGGGCCTTGTGCTTGCTAGGCAGGTGCTGTATTCTGTCTCATAACTTCACTAAAAATATGTTTAAAATCCTCATTGGATCTTTTTTTACCATATTCTCCATCTTCCTCCTTGACATCTCAGTTACACGTGACACTTTTGTTCATCTACTTCGTCTTAAACTTTCGCTATCCAGGACTCGCAGCAGTGCCCTGACTCTGGCATCTATTTCGGCCTCTTGTAGGTTTCCCTTCTTCTCATTTTATGATACAGTACAGACTTTTCCCAAGACACAGTCATCTACCCTCGGCCAGTCTGGTGCCCTTCCAAGTTCTGCAGTTCTTAAACCCTGGAGTGAGAATTACCTTGGGAGTCTGTTAAAAATACAGATTTTTTTGGCACCACCTCCTGGGGATGCTGAGGTCTGGGTCCAAAAATCTGCCTCTTAGATTTCTCATATGTTCTGTCAGAGATCTGTAGAGGACCACAGAGAAGAAATCACAGTGAAGAAACTACGTTCTTTTTGGAGAATTGATACAATGTCTCAACTTGACTTTCCCTGCCTCTGCTTTGTTCCTGCCTGTGGTCTGTTTAGATCAGACCTGCCTTTGGCCTTCGGTTACAAGTCCAGTACAAGCAAATTTATTCTCTTTGGCTACCAAGGAACAACTCCTTTGCCTACCTTTAGTATCTTCATATAGGATACCAGTAAGATTTCTACTCCCACCTAAACCAAAGGCTAAATTCACCTATGTGCTGATGACCTTCTGGCTGTAATCAACACCAGTGGATCACTCATTCATTCACCAAACACATATTAATCATTTATATGTTAGATAAAAATGGACATGGCTCATTTTGATTTAGTGGGGGAGACAGAATTAAGTAATCATGTAAACAAATGTAAAATTGCAACCATGATAAATACAAAAAGAAATACCACTCCTTTTAAATTAGATTTAACTTTTAAAAAACAGAAAACTTAAATAGAACCAATCTATTTGCTTTTTTGTGGCACT
This sequence comes from Castor canadensis, assembly GCF_047511655.1. Classification (NCBI taxonomy): domain Eukaryota; kingdom Metazoa; phylum Chordata; class Mammalia; order Rodentia; family Castoridae; genus Castor; species Castor canadensis. Next base: position 21,143,441 of record NC_133405.1, read on the forward strand.
CTACCACTAAGCTACATCCCTAGCACTATTTACATGTTTTTTGAAGCAGGGCCTTGCTATATAGCCCAGGCTGGTCTCCAACTTGAGATGCTTCTACCTCCATTCCAGCTTCTGTCCTGGGATTACAGGCATGTACCACCATGCCTGGCTCTAATTTTTATATTAAATACACTTTATGGTTCTAATTCTTTAGTTTCAAAGTGGATGAATTAAACATTTAAAATATTTCTATGAACAAATATGCTTTTTTTATTTGTATGAAATACAGCATGCAGGAAAAAAAGGCCTGGGTTTGAATCATCAGTGTGACACTAACTAGCAAAGTGACCTTGGGCATCCCAGACATTTTGAGCACCTCTTACAATGTCATGTAATTGACCTTTTGGCTCTCAGCCTTTGGCCTCTACACTCTTCTCCTTAGAAGGAGAAGAAGTATTTGGCCTCTACACTCTTCTCCTTAGAAGGAGAAGTATTTGGGGTATGGGGGTTGAACTCAGGGCCTCAAGCTTGCTAGGCAGGTGCTCTACCATTTTAGCCATGCCCCAGGCCTTCTCAGTTTTTGTTATTTTAAAACTTCCACTGAGCGTATTGCTGAGGCTTTGTATCATTGCTCACTGTCAGGTCTGTGGCGCTTACTAAGGTATCTGATTGACAAGCTAGGTTTCCTAGTGGGCCTTTTTGCTGATAGATCTTCCTTATTTGCATAGTTTCACTGCCCAGGAAACTAGCAACTGAGTCAGGGGGAATGATTTAGAAACTCATGAACATCCCTAACACTTTGCTTGTTGAAGTTGAATAAGCACAGAAGCTTAACTTAATTTTAACATATTCATAGTGATATTGGAGAAGTAACTAAAAATCATAGCATCAAGTCTGTAAGACCATAAGGCCATGAGCAATGTAACAGGCACCCACTGAACTATCTGTACATTATCTTGTACATCCGCATCACAGCCTCAGGAGGGGTCAGGGCATGTCAGTCCCATTTTACAGAAGAAGCAATTGTTGAGCAATGAAGTAACTTGCTGAAGGTTACACAGTTAGGAAAAGAAAGGTGTTTCAAGTCTACAAAATTAGTTTTTGTCTCCAGGGCCCAAGCTCTTGATCACAACGTTGCAATGCCTCTTTCTTTCTTTTTTTTTTTATTATTTTATTATTCATATGTGCATACAAGGCTTGGGTCATTTCTCCCCCCTGCCCCCACCCCCTCCCTTACCACCCACTCTGCCCCCTCCCTCTTCCCCCCACCCCCTCGATACCCAGCAGAAACTATTTTGCCCTTATTTCTAATTTTGTTGTAGAGAGAGTATAAGCAATAATAGGAAGGAACAAGGGTTTTTGCTAGTTGAGATAAGGATAGCTATACAGGGCATTGACTCACATTGATTTCCTGTTCATGTGTGTTACCTTCTAGGTTAATTCTTTTTGATCTAACCTTTTCTCTAGTTCCTGGTCCCCTTTTCCTATTGGCCTCAGTTGCTTTTAAGGTATCTGCTTTAGTTTCTCTGCGTTAAGGGCAACAAATGCTAGCTAGTTTTTTAGGTGTCTTACCTATCCTCACCCCTCCCTTGTGTGCTCTTGCTTTTATCATATGCTCAAAGTCCAATCCCATTGTTGTGTTTGCCCTTGATCTAATGTCCACATATGAGGGAGAACATACGATTTTTGGTCTTTTGGGCCAGGCTAACCTCACTCAGAATGATGTTCTCCAATTCCATCCATTTACCAGCGAATGATAGCATTTCGTTCTTCTTCATGGCTGCATAAAATTCCATTGTGTATAGATACCACATTTTCTTAATCCATTCGTCAGTGCTGGGGCATCTTGGCTGTTTCCATAACTTGGCTATTGTGAATAGTGCCGCAATAAACATGGGTGTGCAGGTGCCTCTGGAGTAACCTGTGTCACAGTCTTTTGGATATATCCCCAAGAGTGGTGCAATGCCTCTTTCTTATTTGTTTATGTGTTTAGTATCTGTCTCCCACTACAGTGGAGCTTCGCAGAGGCAGGGCTATGTTTGATCATGATCAGTGTTCTAACTGCAGTCCCTGGAACACTGTGTCTGGCCCATTGGAGAAACAATAAATATTTAATGAAGTCAGACCATGGAGAAGGAAGAGAAGTGGAAGTTTAATGGAATGGAATCACTTCAGAAATTGGTTAATAGTAGAGCAGCTAAGCCCCACCTTACAGATGTAAAATAGGGACCGGCATGTGTATCTAACAAGCAACTCAGTAAGACCGTGATACACAGGACAGAAGAGTTTGAGAACCATTGGCCTGCAGCCATCAAGGTACAAAAAAATATAACTTGGACATCTTATCTGAAAGCCCAAGAGACTTCATTTGGATTGGTATCATTCTGAGACATATTTTAGTGAGGGCACTCACTAATAACTGCCTCAATACCTCAAGTATTATAATAAAACTAAGAAATAGAGAAAGTAGTCTAGACTGAGCAGTAAGGAACCAAAAAACCTGTACACAAATCCCAGTTTAGAGTTAAATTCCCTTTGCCTTAATTTCCTCTCTGTAAGCTAAGATAATGGGGATACATTTCTCAAGGATTTTTATAAGGATCATGTGAAATAATCCACATAAAGCCTTTAACACGGTTTCTGGCCCACATAACTCGATAAATATTCGCTACAAGAGTTAACATTATAGCAGTGATATGAAGTTGTTTTTATCTTTTTTTCACTTATGAGCAACTATCATCTCCAGTTTTTTTCTGATAAGTGAAATAGAGAGACTAAAGGCCTTTATTTCCCTATTCATGCATTTTTTTTTTGCTTCCCAGACCTCCTTTTCATAAATTTCTTGGACTAGTTAACATCTAGATGTCTTCAAGATTCATTTCAAGTGTCAGCCCTGAGTGTCCCAGAATCGATCTGTTAGCCTTCCATTGGGTGAGCTCTCCTCCTCTTAGTTTCCATACCATCCTGGCCATGCCTTTATCTCATCATTTACTGTGTTATATTGAAGTTATATGTACTTCGTTGTATCTCTCCGCTGGACAGTGAGATCTTTGAGGAAAGGGACCACATCTTATTCTTTTTTATATCTGCAACAGCTAGCACAGTGCTACCCAATAAATGTCTGCTGAGCTTTCTCAAATGAACATGTGATGGTCACTACTTTTGGAAGACTTCTATATGGGATTGCTGCCTTGTACTCTGGGTCTCAGGACCCTTGACCTCCCTGTTGCACTTACAGTCATGCAATGAAACTTAGCACTTCATTACATACCGCACACTCTATATTATTCTCCAATTGCTTCATATGTTAATCCACCTCTTATTTCCTCTTCCTGCAGGCACTAAGAGGAGAAATGATTATAAACTGAAAGTGGCTAGTCCAGCTGTAAGCCACACCTAGCTGTCAGTCAACTCTGCTAGTAAGCAGATCTACCCAGAGCCCTGTGAGCACTACTCCTAGTTACCAGACGTGAAGGCCAATGAAAAAGCAGCATGATTTCTCATGAGGGCCTAGAACAGTGCCTTCACATAGTAGGCATTCAAGAAGTATTTGTTGAGTGAATGAATGATTTAGTGATAAAGAACTGTGTATTTGCTTAGTCTAGACACCAGATCTAGATCTCTGTCACTTCATTTTGAACTTTGAAAGTCACTTCACCCTTCTGGGTCACACTTTATGTTTTATAAAAGAAAAAGGAGTCAGACTAGATGATCTTTAAGGTGTCTTCCAATTTTAATAGACAATTACTTCATCAAATGATTCAAAAATTCCTTAAGAGAAAGCGTGATATGCATCTAATACTCTTCATACCACCTGGCACAAAGCTGAGCACACAGGATTTGATAAATATCCGAAAGGTCAGAGCCATCATCCCCCATAGTCACCCTTACCCCAAATCAAAACAAAGCCAAACAGCCAATGGACAAAAACTCTGATCTAAAACATGCCTCATTTCTACAAACAGGTCCTAAAGGAAATCTCTTCTAATTGTTTTATTTCAAAGTCTTTAAAACAGTTATGATTTTAAATCTTAACTAGGAACTGAGGCCTGGCTCAAGTGGTAGAATGCTTGCCTAGCAAGCATGAGACCCTGAGTTCAATGGCTAGTACCTCCAAATAAATAAATAAATAAATAAATACCAAAACATAAAATCTTAGACTGGAGGCTCACGCCTGTAATCCTGACTACTCAAGGAGGCAGAGATAAGGAGGATCACAATTTGAAGCCAGCCTGGGCAAAACAGTTCATGAGACCCTATCTCAAAAAAAACCCTCCACAAAAAAGGGACTGGTGGAGTGGTTCAAGGTGTAGGCCCTGAGTTCAAAACCCATTCCTCAAAAATTAATTAATTAATTAATTAATTAAAATAGAATCTTAGCTTAGGTTTTAGTTTACAACCAAATAGTTTCATTACTTGAGTGAGTAACTGTTGCAGTGTGATCTTAGGCTCTTCTCTGTCTTCTCTATGTAATCATCCATATCCATCACTTTATACAACACCTACTGGAACTGATGACACATTCATTTCTCTCTCCAGCCAGTATGTCTCTAGTCAGCATGCACTTCTTTGAATTCTATGACCATACATTCAACTATCTATTTGTATTTTTTTCAACTGCGTATTGGAAATTGCTTCATCATCCCAAAGGCATCTCAAACTCAGTGTGTCTGAAAGAGAATGCTTGATCTTCTCCATATAAAACCAGTACTGGTCCATTGTTTCCTTACTGAATGACACCTCCACCCGCCAGTTCTGCAGGTTGAGAAGCACGGAGTTTTCCTTGAGATTACCCTCTACTTCTCTCCCCACCCACCACTAACCTCCACTCTATCATTAATCATGCTGATTTTTCTTCCTATCTCAAATAAATTCACTTCTCAATCTCATCAGCATTTCTACCACCTCTAACCTGGATCACTCCACTAGCTTACTAACTAGTCCATGCCAATTCAATTCTTCTCGCCTCCAATCACTTCTCCACATTCCTGCAAGTGCCATTAATTCATTTAGTTATCAGAAAATATTTGTTGACTGCTTGCTAAGCACAGGCGATACTGTAATGAGCAAAATAGACAAAACCCCTATTGTCATAGGGTTTACATTTTAATGAGACAGAGATACACTACACATGATATGTAAAATACATAATATCAGAGATTCACTTCTGCCATGATGAACTAAGAAAGTTAACATAGCTTCTCCTCCAAAAGCAACCACAAAACTATACAAAATTGTCAAAAACAAGCCTTTTAGGATGATCAATCAGCCTGATTACCTTGGTACAATTCCCCTTTTTAATACTCAAAGGCCTCTGTTCTAGGAAACCCTTACCCAGGATACAAAAAAAAAAATCTCATTTTTCAGCAATAGTTGCTCAAGTTTTAGGGAAAGTTACCAAACCCATACTGTATCCCCAAAATAAAAGCTGAAAGCAACAGAGTCAAGTGGACATGGTTTACATTATCCGTAGTTTTTGTCACTGTTTTTAACCCTGACCACTCATGTTAGTAATCACGATAATAGGGCAACCATTCTTGCATCACTCTGAGGGGTGCAACTTAAGTGTCCGTAAGTGCATGGGAACATGAGCTCCACCATTGTGTCTTTAACTTTGCCTGCAGATTAACTATTGTGATTTGCTTAGAGATAGTGCTACTTCACTTTTTTTGCTTTTTTGTGGAGCTACTAGGGTTTGACCTCAGGGCTTTGTACTTCCGAGGTAGGTGCTCCACCTCCAGCCCTTTTGGCTCTGGTTATTTTAGAGTAGGGTCTCACTTTTTACCCAGGCTGGCCTGAATCTCCATCCTCTTATTTTAAGCTTCCCACTATTGCTGGATGACAGATGTCCACCACTGTGCCCATCACTTGGTTGAGATGGAATGTTGTGAAGTTTTGCCCTGGGCTGGACTTGAACCTCAATCCTTCCAGTTTCCCAAGTAGCTGGGATTACAGGTGTGAGCCACTGGTACCCAGAAACTACTTAACACTATGGCTATTAAGACCATGTGTTCCAAGTGTTCAGATAAAGAAAAGGAGAGTGACTACCATACCAACCCAAGTTTGACCCAGAAATCACCAAAAACAGAAACCTAAATAACCATGTCATTTTAATGACAGATGGAAGGATACATACAACTGAATTAGGGATGTCAATAACCAAAATAAAATATACTGAGAGACAAGCAGAAAACAGTTTGGGACTTCACATGGAAGACAGGATATGAAATCACATAGGGAACTGAGTTTCACAATTCCATGATGAGACAGAGAGATACTTATAAATCAATTAAAAGCCTTTGGTATTCAAAACAAACCCACTGAAGTTTAGTGGAAATCAGTTGTCACTAATTTGGCCTAGCCATGCCACACAAATAAATATGCATTATTGTATCATTCCCTTGGTTGTCTTATGAACCTGAATAAAGTTACAGTTCCTGTTTCAGACTTTGCAACTACAATTTCTTATGGATGAACAAAGGGGAAATTTTGATATGAGATGTGTTTGCCTCTTACAGTATAGAGCTGATTCTCTCCACTCATGCTTTCTGCAGTATGTAAAGTAGTGTTAAATCATTGTTCTATTTTGATTTGAAAAGTAAGTTTCAAGTCATCTTGATTTCTATGAAGATCATAATAAACCTGCAGAAAATATTAAAAAAAGATTGTTGATATCTTGCCTAAATACAAAATAAACTTTGCTCTCTATTTGCATATTTAGCAGACAGTGGAAATGTAAATTTTGGAAATCAGACAGCTTTAGAACTCAAAATAAAATGTCACCAGAAAAGGGCAATCAAGTCAAACAGGATTTTCTCACTTTCTTTATTAAAACTAACTTAGTTGAAATCTAGTTTTGATTTTATAATTTCAAGTTAGTTTTGTACTTTAAAACCATTTTTCTGTAAGAAAAAGAAAGTTAACTTAGGATAACACCCAACGTGCTTTGTAATCTGTAGAAATGAACATTCCAGGTACAGGTAAACCTAGATGATGAATTTATAGAGGCAAAGGACCTGATAGGCTAACAAAAGTAGTCTAAAGATGTCAAGTGAATAGACAATTTTCAACAGCTGGAAAGTAATTCCTGTATAAAAACCTATTTTGTTTGTGTGTTTGTTTGTAATGTTGAAGATCAAACCCAGGACCTCACATGTGCTAGACATGTTCTACCACTGAGCTACACTGTGGCTCAAATACTTTTGACAGGATACTTCTGCTCTTACATTTAGGCTGTTGATCTATTTTGGGTTAATTTGTGTAAATAGTAGGAGATAGGAAGGAGTCCAACGATACTCTTTTGAATGTATATATCCTGTGGTCCCAGAACCACTAGTTGAAAATAACATTCTCCCCCCGCCACACACACACACACACTGAATTGTCTTAGCAGCCTTGTTGAAAGTCAATTGACCATAAATGTGAGAGTTTAGTTCTGAACTCTCAGTGCTATTACATCAATTCACGTGTGTACCTTAGGTCAATACCACACTGTTTTTGATTATTATAGTTTTGTAGCAAGTTCTGAAATAAACAAGTATGAATCCTTCATCTTTTTTTCTGGTTTTTCAAGATTGTTTTTGTCCTTTGAATTTACTGATGAATTTTAGGATCAGCTTGTCAAATTCTGCCACAAAATCAGCTGGAATTTTGAAAAATGATTGTGTTGAAGCTGTAGATGGACTTGGGAGAGTAGTTCTATCTTACCAACATTAAGACTTCTGATGTGTGATGGGATCCTTTTTCAGTTTTTAGATTTTTATTTCAACAATATTTTGTAGTTTTCAATTTACCTGTCTACACTTGTTTTGCTTGATTTGTTCCTAAATCTTTTATTCTTCTTGATGCTATTATAAATGGTATGACCTTCTTAATTTTTCATTTTCAATTTGTTCATTGTTGTTTTATAGAAATCATAGTGAGTTTTGTATATTTGTTCTGTGTCCACCAATCTGTTGAACTCAGAAATAAGTTCTAGTAGATTTTTAGTGTATTTCTTAAAATTTTCTATCTACTAGGTATCTGTTATCTGCAAATAGAGAGTTTTACTTCATCATTTCCAATATGGGAGTCTTTTTCTTCCCTGCCAAAAAATGCCCTCACTATACCTCTGATACAAAGCTAAATAGAACATCCATGTTTTGCTCCTGACCCTGGAGGAAAAGCTTGTAATTGTTCACCATTAAGTAAGATGCTAGCTATGATTTTTTTTTTCACAGATGTCCTTTATCGGATTGAGAAATTCCTTCAACTCTTAGTTTGTTGAGTGCTTTAATCATTAAGGGGTGGTGAATTTTGTCAAATACTTTCACTGCATCTTGAGATGATCTTTTCTGTCTTCTGTTCTACTGATATGGTGTATTACTTTAATTGATTTTGGGACGTCAAAAGAACTTTGTAATCCTAGGATGAACCCCACTTGGTCATGGTATATAATTCTTTTAATTTGTTGCTGGATTCAGTTTGGGAGTATTTTGTTGAGGATGCCTTTTTGATTTTCACAAGGGTTATTGGTCTCTAGTCTCCTGCTCTTGCTATGACTTTGTCTAGTTTTAGTGTCAGAGAATGTCAGCCTCATAAAATGAGCTAGAAAGTTTCACCTTCTAATCTTTGCAGAAGTTTGTGAAGAAGTCCTGTCAATTCTTCCTCAAGGACTTGGTAGAATTCACCAGCACAGCCTTTCCTTGTGGATAATTTTTTAAGTACCAATTCAATCTCTTTTATTATATAAGCCTATTCAGATTTTTCTATTTTCTCTTGCTTCCATTATAGTTTGTGTATTTCTAGTAACTTGTCAATTTCATGTATTTAATTTGTTAGCATACAGTTTTTTATAGTATTCCCTTACTAGTCTTGTATCTTCAAGATTGCTAGTAATGGCCTGTCTTTCATTCTTGCTTTAAGTAATTTAAGTTTTCTTACTTTTTTCTTGACCAAGCTTACTAAATATTTTCCAGTTTTGTTGGACTTTGCAAAGAATCAATGTTTAGCTTTCATTGATTTTTCTTTACTCTTTTTCTATTCTCTATTTCATTAATATCTATACTATATCATTTATTTCTGCTTACTTTGTGTTTAGTTTGCTCTTTTCAGGTATCTTTTTTAAATTTCTTTTTTCTGGTTTCTTAAGATTGAAGACTAGGTTGCTCATTCGAATTGCCTTTTTTACAATTTTTGTTAGTTTTAGTTTTTGCAGTGCTGGGAAGCAACCCCAGAGCCTCACAGATGCTTAGTAAATGCTGAACTACTGAGCTATGTCCCTAGCTGCATCTTTTTAATGTAGATGGGAGAATGGCTCAAGTGGTAGAGTGCCTGCCTGGCAAGAATAAGGACCTGAGTTCAAGCCCCAGTACTGCCAAAAAGAAAATACAGTCTTTTTTAATGCAGGTGTTCATAGTTTTAAATTCTACTGTAAATCCTAGCCATATGTCATCCATTTCAACATATTGTGTCTGCATTTTCATTCATCTCAAAGTACTTTGTAACTTCTTTGTGGATTCTACTTTGGCCCATTGTTTACTTAGGGATGTGTTGTTTAATTTCTCTAAATTTGTAAATTTTCAAATTTCTTTATGATATTAATTTCTAATTTTACTCCCTTGTGATCAGAGATGATAACACCATATGGCATCAGTCCTTTTGAATGTATTAAAGCTGGTTTTGTGGACTAACATCTGCTACACTTTGGAGACTATTCCATGTACACTTAAAAAGAATGTGTATTCTGGGTTTTTTTTTTTGCTATTTGTTCTAGTTGGTGATTGCATTATTAAAGATTTCTATTTTAGCCAGGCATGGTGGCATATGCCTGGAATCCCAGCATTTGGTAAGTGGAGGCAGAAAGATTAAGTTTGAGTCCAGCCTGGGCTACATAGTGAGTTCAAGTCCAGCCTGAGCTACGTAGCAAGACCCTGTCTCCAAAAACCAAGGGCTGGGAATGTATCTCAGTGGTAGAGTGCTTGCCTAGCATGTATATGGCCTTAGTTTTGATCCTAAGCACCAAAAAAATGTCTATTTCGTTCTGATCTTTTCTCAAAGTTTTCTATTTTGAGGGTATTGAAATCTCTTCCAATAACAGGTACTGAATTTTCTGATTTCTCCTTTCACTTTTGTCAGTTTTTAAGAAATATTTTATTTTATTTTTATTAACATTCAAAAGTTCACCAGATTAATGTTGTTCTGTGTACTATTTCAACATAGCACTTCTGTCCGTTTTTAATGCATGCATTTTAGTGCTCTGTTGTAGGTGCATATATGTTTATATTTGGTATAGATTCTTGGTGGATTGATTTTTTAAGTCAATCCTTCTTTGTCCCTAAGTAATGATTTTGGTATTATGGGGTCTGTTTTTGCTTCATTTTGCTCTTGATATGGGGTCTTGCTCTGTTGCCCAGACTAGCCTCAAACTCTTGGGCTCAGCAATCCTCTGGTTCAGCCTCTTGAATAGCTAGGACTATAGGCACACACCACTACACCAGCTGTCTCAGTGTTTTATTTGCCTGATAGCCACTGGGGCTTTCTTATGGCTCCTGTTTACATGGTATAGCTTTTTCCATTCATAGACATGTGAATGTATTTCTGGCCCCCTTTTGCTCTGTTAATCTAGTTGTCTTTCTGTGCACAAATTCCACATCAGTTTTTGCACAGATTCCACATAATTTTTGATACGGTTATCTGCCCTATTCTTAATTATTTGTAGTAATTCTTTTTTTTCCTGTTTTGCTAGTACTAGGGTTTGAACTCAGGGCTTCGCACTTGCTAGGCAGGCACTCTAACACTTGAGCCACACTTCTGCCCTTTCTGCTGTGGCTAGTTTTTGATATAGGGTCTTGATTTTTGCATGGGGTGGCCTAGACTGTGATCTTTCTATTTATGCTTTCTGCAGTAGCTCAGATGACAGGTGCATGCCACCATGCTCAGATTTTTCTTTTGAGATGGGGTGGTCTCATGATCTTTTTGCCCATGCTGGCCTGGAACTTCAAGTCTCCAAATTTTCCCCTCCTGAATAGTTAGGATTAGCCATTGGCACCCAGCAAGGAATTCTTTATATATTTTGTATACTCGGTCATATAATTCACAATATAGTTTCCCACTCTGTGAATTGCTTTTTATTGTCTTCACAGTTCTTCTTAATAAGTGGAATTTGATGTAGTCCTATTTATTAGCTTTTTCTCTTACAGTTAATGACTTTTGGTCTCTTTTTAAGAATTTGCCTAGTAGGTTGACAGCCAGCTCCTAGTCAGCATCAGGGCTACCCCTCAGACCTCTTGCAAAGCTCAAGATCATCAAAAAAGAGGACCAAGGAGTTCATTTAGCAATAGTTGGACAGATATGTCAAAATTAAGCATAACTGGTGAAAATCCAAAGTCATTGTCAACAGGGTGCACAGAATATTAAAGGGCCAGATCTTGATTTCAAACACTGGTTATGGAATCAATGAGACAACAAAGCATGTGCAGCCTTGTGGCTTCTGGAAGTTTCTGGTGCACAATGTCAAGGAGCTGGAGTACTGTTGATGTACAGCAGATCTCACTGTGCTGAGACTGCTCTGTGCCTCTTCCCAGAATCGCAAAGCCACTGGGCAAAAAGCAGCCTAGCTGGCCACCAGTCACCAATCACAATGCCAGGCTGAAGCTGTGCAATGCTTTTTTCCATGGCTTTATTATGTGTGACAAACACCAGAGTCTCCAAACCCCTGCCTGAATCTTACAGCACCAGAAGACATCTCTCCTCTTTCCCCTTCCTTCCACCACTGCGCACCATTGGGAGAGATTAAAAAAAAAAAGAAGAGAAAAACGGATCTGGGGTTGGGGTGACAGTGGTAAGGCCCTCAGTAGGTGATCTGGTAAACCAAGCGGTGGTCCTGAGGACCCCATGACAATTTAGTAGGTCGTTAGAAGGTCATTGTAGCCATAATGAAGGAGACCTTGGAGACCTGGAATAACTTTGTTTCTGTGGATGGTGAGCAGGTTGACCATCCCAGTGCTCATCCCCCACTGCCATAAGAGAACTCGCACGTAAGGATGGTGACATCCTTACTCCCCACCATGTGCACCTGACCCTCAGTGGTGGGGCTGCAGCCTGTGCTGGCTGTTGACCAGGCCTAGTATCACCATCTTCCTAGGGGCTGGGGGACAGGCTTATGATCTGAGACTCCAGATGTCCACCCCCCCACCCCCTTCCCCATCCAGATGATTCAGTCTTTGACCGCAAAGCTCTCACCACCATTCAGGTGACCTAGAGGCCCCTGACCACACTCTGATCTCACAAGTCTCACATCCTGACTGTGCTGTCAGTGAAGTAGGTGAAGACCAACTTCTCATCCACCCCAGCGACGAGGTCCTTCAGGAGAGACCCTCAGCAGAGCAGTCCATCCCTATGGGGAGGGAGCTGCCATCTTCTACATGCTCATAGTGGCCAGGTTGTGGCCACCTGTGAATGGGGTTCTGCTGTCCATCAGCAATGCATGGGCCTGTATGCATGATTGCAGATGGCTCTCAGGGAGCCTATACTCAGCCACGTGGCCACCTGGCCAAGCCCTTGTTATAGGTAAATGCACGGCCTGTGAAGGTGCTCACAGTCATGGCAAGCCCGGGCTCCCTGTGTTTTAGCACACACATCTTTTGCAGGTTGTGTGGGATAGCAAACTTCTTGAATTACCAGGGCAAGGCATCCCGCCTCTTCCATGTGTCTTCCAAGTCCTTGGGGTCCCAGGACAAGAGCTTCAAACTGGATAGGCAATGCCAGCAGCCAGTGTTTAGCTGCTCTCTTCTTTATTAATTAACTAATTTTTGCTTTGTTTTTTTTTGAGACAGTTTCACTATACAACTCAGGCTGGCCCGAAATTCACAATCTTCCTGTCTCTGCCTCTGAAGGGCAGTAGCATTGTAATTTAATGCAATCCCATCTGTGCATTCCTTTTTACTATTATTTTCTGAGCTACTGGGGTACTAGTCAGAAAATCATTGCCTATACATACATCTTGAAGTGTTTCCCCTATGTTTTTCTTTAGTAGTTTCAAAGTTTCAGGTCTTACATTAAGGTCTTTGATGAATTTTGACTAAATTTTTTTAGAGACAGATTCCTTATGTAGCCCAAAATGGTCTTGAACTCCCTATGTAGCCCAGGGTGACCTTGAACTCAAGATCTTTCTGCCCCTGCCTCCCAAGTGCTAGGATTATAGGAGTGGGCCACCATACCTGGCTTGAGTTGATTTTTATACAGGGTGAGAGATAGGGATCTAGTTTGCCTCCTATATGTGAATATCCAGTCTCAACAGCACCATTTGTCAAAGAGGCTGCCTTTTCTCCAATCTATGTTTTTGACACCTTTATGGAGAATAAGTTATGGGTTTTTTCTGGATCCTCTATTCTATTCTATTGGTTTATGTGTCTGATTTTGTGCTAGTACTATAGTGGTTTTGTTTTGCTACTAAGGTTCTGTAGTATAATTTGAAGTCAGGTAGTGTGGTGCTTTGACTATTCAGAATCTTCAGTCCTTTCATATGAATTGTAAGATTGTTTTTTTCTAGTTCTGTGAAGAATGTTGTTGGAAATTTGATTGGAGTTGCATTGAATCTATAGATTTGGTAATATGGCCTTTTAACAATATTAATTGTTATAATCCATGAACACGGAGGGTCTTCCTACCTTCTAATGTCTTCTTCAATTTCTTTCTTCATTGTTTTATAGCTTTCAGTATAGAGGTCTTTCACCTCCTTGGATAGGTTTATTCCTAGGTATTTAATATTTTTGAGGTTATTGTGAATGGGATTGTTTTCCTGATTTCTTTCTCAGTGAGTTCCTTTTTGGTGTGTAGGAAAGCTATTGGGCTTGAAATTGTTTATCAAATCTAAGAAAATTCCGGTGGTGTTCTTAGGGTTTGTTTGTTTATTGGAACTGGGGTTTGAACTCAGGACCTCACACTTGCTAGGCAGACACTCTACTACTTGAGCCACCCTAGCAGCTCTTAGGGTCTTTTAAGCATAGGGTCGTAACATCTGCAAACAGGGATAATTTTATTTCTTCCTTTCTTATTTGTATCCATTTTAAGTCTTTCTCTTGCCTTATTGCTCTGGCTAAGAATTCACGCACTATACTGAGTAAGAGTGGGAGAATGGACATGCCTGTCTCATTCTGATTTCACAGGAAATGCCATTAGGTTTTTCCCCATTCACTGCAATATTTGCTACAGGTTTGTCATACATAGCCTTTACTATGTTGAGGTATAATCATTGTATTTCTAGTTTCTTCAGAGATTTTGTCATGAATTGGGTTTTGAATTTTGCCAAAAGCTTTTCTGCATCTATTGAGATGATCATGTGATATTTTTCCTTTATTCTGTTTATTATGTTTAGTGATTACCATGTTGTGCTATCCTTGCATCCCTGGAATAAAAACAACTTGATCACAATGTATGGTCTCTTTATTGTGCTGCTGAATTCAGTTCACAAGTATTTTATTGAGGATCGTGTCTATGTTCATCAAGGAAATTGGTCTCTAGTTTTCTTTTTTTGTTGTGCTCTGAGGGTAATACTGGATTTGTACGATGAGTTTAGAAGCGTTCCTTCTGTTCTCATTTCATGGAATAATTTGAAGAGCATCCGTGTCAGTTCCTCTTTAAAGGTCTGCTAGAATTTAGCAATGAATGTGTCTGATTTTCTTTGGTGGGAGAATTTTTAGGACTACTTCAATCTTGTTGTTACTTATTGTTCTGCTTAGTTTTTAATATTTTTTGGTAAGTCATATGTGTATAGAAATTTATCCACTTCTAGATTTTTCCAATTTATTGGTAGATAAGTTTTCAAAGTTTTTCCTAATGGTCCTTTGGATTTCATTGATATCCTTCATAATACTTCCTTTTCATCTCTAATTTTCAAGGTCTTCTCTCTTTCTTTTGCTCAGTTTGTTTTGTTAATCTTCACAAAGAATCAACTCTTTGTTTCACTGATCCTTTATATTCTTTGGGATTCTATTTCTTTAACTTCACTTCTGATCTTTATTATTTCTTTCTATCTACTAATTTTGCATTTTACTTGTTCTTGTTTGTCTAAGAGCTTGAGGTGCATCATTAGGTTATTTATTTGAGATTGCTCTGATTTTTTAAAATGTGGGCACTTATAGTTGTAAACTTTCCTCTTACAACTGCCTTTGCTATACCCCACAGGTTCTGAGATGTTGTGTTTCTGTTTTTATTTGATTCTAGGAATTTTTTATTTTCTATTCTAATTTCTTCAATGACTTAAAAAATTCTTATTGTTCAATACGCATGTGTTTGTATAGTTTCTCTTGTTGTTGATTTCTAGTTTTGCTCCATTAAAAGCTGATAAGGTGCAAGAAATTATTTCTTTTTTTACATTTGATAAGACTTGCTTTATGGCCTTAAATATGGTCTATTTGGGAGAAAGTTTCATGAGCTGCTGAAAAAGAATGTGTATTCTGTAGCTGTTGGATGAAATATTCTGTAGATGTTTGTTAAGTCAATTGATCTATAGTGGCATCTAACTCTGATATTTCTTTTTTGATTTTTTTTATCTGGATGACCTTTGTCTTGGTGAAAGTGCAATTGCATCTTTTGCTGGACTTATTCCTAATTATTTGCTGTTTTTCAATACAATTGCAAATAGTATCCTTAAGTTTTCATTTCATGTTTATTTGATGCTGATATATAGAAATATACTTTCATACAGGCCTTCTATGCAACAATAGCTTTGATAAATTAGGTTCTTCTTCTTCTTCTTTTCTGTCTCTCTCTCTCTCTCTCTCTCTCTCTCTCTCTCTCTCTCTCTCTCCCTCTCTTTCTTCCAGGTGCTGGGAATAGAATCCAGGGCCTCTCATGCTAGGCAAGTGCTCTACCATTAAGCTATACTGTTAGTGTTCTGTTTTGGATTTTTTTTGTTGTATTTCTTCCCTTTCCATCATGTATTCTTCATTGTTTTTTTTTTTCTTGTTTTATTGCACTGGCTAGGACACTTTAATGCACTGTAAAAGTAGTGATAACATTTTCTCATTCCAATTCTCAATAATTCCTCATTAAACACAAGATTTGGTGTTGATTGTTTATATAGATACACTTTGTAAGATGAAGATAATTCCTAGTACAAATTTGCTGTTTTGCTAATCATAAATAAATGCAATTTAAAGGATTTTTCTTCATCTATTAAGACTCTAAAGGTTTTTTTTAATTTTTTTGTTTATCTGGTGAATATTGATTTTAGAATGTTAACTTGCATATTCAGAATAAATACCTGTTGTTTATGAGTATTGTCTTTTGTATATAAATCTTGATTTATTTGTTAATACCGTATTTAGGAATTTTACATCTATACTCCTAAGAGATTTTTCTGCAATTTTTCTTTCTTACAAATCTTGTTAGATTTTGGTAAAAAGATCATTTTGATCTTATAAAGAAGAGTTTGGGTGTATTTACACTTTTTTTTTCTCTAGGAGTGTTTGTAAGGATTAGCTTTTTTTCCCTTAGATATCTAGAAGCACTCATGTAAGCAGCCATCTGGGTCCTGGGGTTTTCTTTGGAAAGGTGCTTAATAAGATGCCTCAGTTTCTGCAAATGATAAGTAGATTTTCTATTTCCTCTTATGTCACTGTTTTAATCTTTTGTTTCTTTTATAGTAAAATATCCTAGACTGGGTAATATAGAGAGAACAAAAACTTATTTCTCACAGTTCTGAAACTAGGGTAGTCCGGGGTCATAGGATTAGCAGATTGGTGTCTGGTGAAGCCTTGCTTTCTGCTTCCAAGATGCCATCTGTTGCTGTGTTCTCACATGGCGGAAAACGGAAGAGCAAATGGGTAGAAGGGAAGGAAAGAATGCATGTTGCATCCTCCTATGGCGTCAGGCAGAATTCTGAGTTCATAAGACCATTCATGAGGGCTCTGACTTCCTGAGTTAATTACTTCTAATGGTCCTACCTGATAAAACTATCACATTGATGATGAAGTTTCAACATGTGAATGGGGGGGGATACTTTTAAATGTATCCATTTAAAGCTATTAATATCCTTTTCATATTACTTGAAGCTGGAAATTTTGAAAAGTTGTATGCTCATTATACATTCAGACTACAGCTGTCATTTTGGTAAGTTGTGTTTCTTGAAAAATCGGTCATTTCATATAATTTGCCAACTTTATTGGCCTAAAATTTTGTTTAATATACTCTGATTTTTATTTTTGGTGGTACTGGGGTTTGAACCCAGGTCTTCACACTTGCTAGGCAAGTGCTGTACCACTTGAGCCACTCCACCAGCCCTATTCTGATTTATTTTAATGTTTATAGGACCAATAGTAATCCAGGGTTTTTCATTCCCATAATGATGAGTACCTTTCCTCTCTTTTTCTGTGATTAATCTTTCTAGAAAGATACACAATTTATTATTCTTTTCAGAAAACCAACTTCCTTTGACTTTATTTTTGTATTGTACGTTAGATTTTAAATTAGTGTTTGTCCTCATTTTTTATTATTTCCTTCCTTCTACTTTCTTTGGTATTTATTTGCAGTTCTTGTTTTAACATCTTGATATGGAAGCCTAGATTATTGGTCTTCAACTTTTCTTCTTTTCTACTGTATGCATTTAAAGCTATACATATACTTTTCGGGTCAGGGGAACTCAGACTAAAGCCAGCCCTGGGTAAAAATGAGAGACCCTACCTGAAAAATAACTAAAGTACAACAGGACATGGCTGCCCAGGAAGTGTGAGGTCCTGCGTTCAAATACTAGTACTGTCAAAATAAATTTTTGAAAATGTACTTTTCCACATTACTTGACTCTGGAAATTTTGAAATGTATGCTCATTATCATTCAGTCAAAATGTTCTCTAATTTCTATTGCGATTTATTCTTTTATCCATTAGTTATTCAGAAATATGTTGCATGTTCCCTAAGTGTAGTCATGCAGTGCACAATGATGTTTCTTTCAGTCAGTGACAGACTGAATATGCAATGTTACTCCCATAAGATTATATAGGTTAGTGACTTCCTAGCTTTCTCAGTTTAAGTACACTAAATGATGTTCAAACAATGATGAAATTGCTTAACAACACATTTCAGAATGCATCACCATCATGGCGTGACTGTAGGTGAGAATTTTCTAGTCGTATTTGTGTTCTGGATTTCTGGCTTATGGTGAGAGAACATACTTTAAATGACTTGAATCCTTTGAAATTTTTGAGGCTGGCTTCAAGCACCAGTATGTGGTCAGTTTTGGCAAATGTTACATTTGTATTTGAATAGAATATAAATTCTGTTGTTAGGTAGAATGTTTTAAGCAGAATTAAGAGGGTTTGTTAATTTTGTCATTTAGATCATCACCTAGCTGCTTATTGATTTTTTTCTATATCTACTGGTTATTAAAAGAAATATGCTCAGCCAGGCACCAGTAGCTCATGCCCGTAACCCTAGCTACTCAGGAGGCAGAGATTAGGAGGACCAAGGTTCAAATCCAGCCCCAGGCAAATAGTTCGAGATCCTATTTCGAAAAAACCAATCACAAAAAAAGGGCTGGTGGAGTGGCTCAAGTGGTCAGAGCACCTGCCTAGCAAGTATGAGGCCCTGAGTTCAAACTCCGGTGCTGCCAAAAACAATATGTTCAAATTCCTACTATAGTTGTGGATTTCTCTATTTTTTCTATTAATTCCATTAATATTTGCTTTTATAGGTAATGGATGTAAGTAGCTTTAAGATTTGATGTATTTCCCCAGTTGATTGATTCCTTTATCATGAAAGCTCCTTGTCTATCTCTATCATGTCTTGTCTGATATTAATACACCTTCATCAGCTTCTGGTTAGTGTCAGCAGGACATAGGTTTTTCCATTCATTTACTTTCAACCTTATAATGTAAGCTAGATCTTTTATAAGCTGTATGTAGTTGGGTTTTATTTTTATTCTGACAACTTTGATTGTTCAGTTGGCATATTCAGTTAATTTACTTGTAGAAACAGCTTTATTGAGATGTAATTCACATACCACACAGTTCACTCACTTCAACTGTACAATTCAATGTTTATAATTATGTCAGCATCACCACAATAAATTTTACAGCACTTTCATCACTGGCCCACTCACACTTGATGAAATCAGCAAGATTCGACTTTTATTTCCAGCTTTTTTTTTCTATTTGAGTCACCTGTCATATGTTCCCTTCTCTTTCCATTTTGCTTTTGTTTAAATTAATCTTTTGTTATTATTCAGAATTTCTCTTTTATTAACTTGGTTGGTTATACATTCTTTATTTATCCTTCTAGTGGTTTCCTTAGAGATTACACATGCATCCTTGACTTATTGCAGCCTAGTATAAATGATCTCTTTTCCACGTACCCAATAATGTTGTAATCCTAAAAGTCTCAACTCCATTTATACTCCATCTCGCATTATTGTATGCACATTTTAAGAAAAAGGAAAAGAAATAAGTTAATTGGGATGCATACTTGAAAATTCAAGTATGGCTGGATCCGGAAACGAATCCAGCACCATTCTCTCTCCATCTATCATGTCTGCTTCCTTCTCTTTGAGATTCATTTTAGATAAGCTATCCTACTGTTATGTTAAGATGGCCAAAGGAATTTCAAAGCTTACATCCTGACCCCCAGTGCAAAAAGAGTTTCTACAGCACAATACATCCAGCCAAAGTTTCTGGACTGGTGCTTGCTGATTCTTATGGATCCATGTTTGGCTCTATCTACCTCAACCAACCATCATGATGTTTTCTTTGCCAGGCGTGTATCACAGGCCCAACCCTGAAGTTCAGGACTGGGATCAAGCCCATCCAAGGCCATAGTGTTGATATTCACTGTAATTCTCTCCGTATATTGTAAGTTATGCTACACATTACTGCTATGGTTTTCTACAATCAAATCCGTTTGTTTTGTCCATATGTTTATCTCTCTGTTGGTCTTCATTGCTTTCTATAACTTTTAGTGTCTACACGAGACTGTTTCCTTTCTGCGTGAAGAATTCTCTTCAACACATGCTTGTTGACTACAAATTCTTTCAGATCCTGTTTATCTTGCAGATCTTTATGAAATCTTCATTTTAATGGTATTTTGCTGGTTATGGACATCTCCTTCAGTGGTCATTTTTTACACTATTCCTTTGGATTCCAGCTTCCATTGTTTCTGTTCAGAAGTCAGTTTTTTGGGGTCCTGGGGTGTGACTCAAGTGGTAGAGTGCCTGCCTAGCAAGTGTGAGGCCCTGAGCTCAAACCCTAGTATTTCCAAACTGTATAATTAAAGGGGTATGGTGTTTACCACCACTTTGGAACTGACACTTTTCACTCAAAATGTATTATTAGTGATAAATGTACTCAACATTTGACATCTGTATTTTTTTAAAGTGTAATATAGATTGCTTTGCCATTTACAGAAATTTGAGTTTATAAATCCATGTTTTCAAGTTCTTCAAAGTGGAACTCTTAGGTATACACCTCTATATACACTGTTTTGTGTTTGTGTATGTGTGCTTGCACTCTTTAGGTTTTGTCAATGTACTTCTTTGACATTAGACTTAGCTTGTTCAAAAGCAACACCATCCACCATTTCGTTCTCAGTTTTCTCCATTGTAACTCATCCAGTCAACCAGGATTAAAACTCTGAAATCACTTTTGCAATCCTTCTTTTCCTTCACCTATGATATTATATTAGAGAATAAAGAACGGGTCTTTTTTTTTTTTTTTTGGTGGGACTGAGGTTTGAACTCAGGGCCTCATGCTTTCAAAGGAGGTGCTCTACACTTGAGCCAAGAGAATGAAGGAACCAGAAACAGAAGTGAATCAAGAAAGATGCTTATGTTTCAACTATTTATTTTGAAGTTTGTAAAATTGAAGTACATAGAAAAGCAAACTTGAGGTAAAAAGTGAATGTCAGGGCTGGTGGAGTGGCTCAAGTGGTAGAGGGTCTGCCTAGCAAGCATGAGGCCCTGAGTTCAAATCTCTGTACCACCGGGGGCGGAGAGTGAATACTAATCCATATTTCTAGTTGTATTCTTGGTAATTAGGAAAACATTTGGCTGTTTGCATATCTGATTAGTGTCTTAATCTTTGCTGTGAGATAAAGATGAAGAAGTGGCTATGCTAGAGGCATGAAAAACATGTGCTCTGCCATTTTCCTTGTCTGAACATGCATTATTAGCATTTACTTCAACCCATGGATTCCTTGCAAGGATCTTCTGAAATCGACTTACATTTTGTTAGGATTAATTAGATAAAAGTAGATATTATCATGCATAAACACATTTAACCCTTATCTTAGTTCATTTGTGCTGCTATAAAAAATCTTGAGATTGGGTAGTTTATAAAGAATAGAAATTTATTTATCTCATTTGTCAAGGCTGGACCCGAAAACCAAGGCATCAGCAGGTTTGGTACTTGGTAAGGGCCCATTCTCCACTTTCAAGGTTGTGCCTTGGTGCTGCACCCTCAGAAGGTGGACAGGCAAGAGAGTAATCCTTTTTACACTGAGCATTTTTATAAGGCTGGTAATCCCCTTCATGAGGACTCTGCTTTTGTGATTTAATTATCACCCCAAATCCACACCTTTTAAGAGGTTTTTTTTTTTTTTTTGCAGTGGAAATTAAGTTCCAATGTGAATTTTGGAAGTGGCACCATCATTCAGACCATAGCACTCTCTGTGGTAAAATGCAAAACTAAAAGTCAAGGAGTATGGGAGAGAACTACTGGCCTGCCATTGACTTTAGAGAATATTCCTCTCACCAAAAAAATCCTTCAGGCCTTGCACGTGATTATCTGATATATGAGTCCCGGAAGTCTGTGATGCTACTTTGTATATTAAACATTAGTGACACTGACTCTGAAATTTTTCCTTGGATTAAGATACTTGTGGATAGAAGTTCTAATATTTTCTCATAGCATCAAAAGAAGTCTATTTGTACTTCTCCTGTACAGATACATCCCATTTTGGGGATCATTACTGTCCACTCTGCTGTGATGATGACCCATAAATGAGGGGTGTGAAACCTTCCACATCCTCTTCCTGCTTTCTATCCTAACCCTAAAGGGCTCAGTGCAAAGAAGAGGGAAGGGAGAACAAGAGGGAAAGGAGCTCCCAACTCTCCTTCAGACCATGCTGGGAACTCTGCCCTGCTCTGACTGCAGAGAGCTTGGATGAAATCAGAGTGCAGCTAGAAATCACCCTGACCTAATGCTAACTACTTATGTCACTCATGAAAGGGGACTGGAAACTTGTGAGAATGAAGTGAGATATCCTCAAGACCAGAGTAGCGTGGAACGTCCAACACAGTAGAACCGTAACATCGTGAAAACCAAAATCATAGGGCAATGTCCTATTTTGAGACGTCAGAAGCTTCCATGCACAAGTACAAAGAGCAGAAAGTAAAGAAATCAGGAGAAAAGTGAGTCAGGCTAGTATAGGAGTAGAGGAGGGCACGGAAGGAGTGTGACCAAGAGGTGTAACACAGATCTTACACATGGAACCTGTGAACAGGCTTTCCAAGGGTCTGTTTAGACAACCTGGTATAGACAGTTGTGGAGGTCATCTAACATCCAGAGCACAAGCTTCAAAGTCAGGTACATACTGGTTTGTATCTGGGCTCTGCCACATTAATCATGCTTTACCTCCTCAAGTATCTGTTTTCCAGTCTGTAAAATGGGAATGATAACAGTACTTGTTTTATAGGGCTACTCGTAGTGAGTCCCCAATTAGCATCATCATCATTAGCACCACCATCTTTTTGTCATCAGGTGGTAGAAGTTGCTTCCCATTTTGCTGAAAGTAAAGCATTTAGGACACTCTACTTGCTCTGCTGAAAATCATGCTTCTTTTTGGCAGCACTGGGGTTTGAACTCAGGGCCTTGTGCTTGCTAGACAGGCACTCTACTGCTTGAGCCCCATCTCCAGCCCCCTGAAAATCTTACTTCTCAAAAAAAGGCTGTGCTTGTGTGAGGGTGGGGGAGGGGTATGTGAAATCTCTCTCCTTTTTTGCTGCAAAACCTAAAATTGCTCTTTTTATTTTTAGCATATAATAGTTGTACACAGGGATACATTGTGATATTTACAAAAGTGCTTACCACATATCTTAGTTAAATTTATCCCATTCATCATTCTCCCCCCCACACACTTCTTAGAACTATTTCAACAGGTTTCATTCTTCTATCTTCATATATGGATAAAAGTACATCCACCATATTCACCCTCATTTCCCCTTTCTTTGTGCCCACCCACCTCCTACTGGAACCAGCCCCAGAAAAGACCTGTTTCACCCTCCTGTCCTTCATTTTTTTTAAAGTTAAAACTGTTCTTTTAAAAGTCTTTAAAAACCAAACCAAACCAACCAAACAAACACAAAAAAGGCAGTGACTGCTTTTCACAGAACTCCTATATCATAACGGATAACCATGCTAAAAGCAATTTTCCCATAATTGCCACACTCACCCCACAAAGAGGATACTGGCTACATTTTACAGATGAGAAACATCGCCCAGGTTGAGAGAGGTGAACTAATTTGCTCAAGGTCACCCAGCTTGCTAGAGATAATGCTTCTCACTGTGCACGGCTGTCATCCCGGAGAAGCTGTTGATAATGTGGAAGTGCAGACAGTACTGACAGAAAGTGACTGCATTGGAAGTGAATTGGAGTTATAGAGAAAAGAACTACAGGCATATCATAAACGCATCCTTGATTTTAGGCTGAGTAGATTTCAAAACGCTTGGAGGTGGGATGGAGACAACAGTGTTAAGAACTAGCTTGCTTTTTTGAAGATCTTAAAACCTCTGGCCGCTTTTAGGATTTTGTCTTTAAGCCAGGCGTGTTGGTGCATGCCTGTAATCCCAGCACTCAGGAAGGTGAGGCAGGAGGATTTCACGTTTGAGGCCAGCTTGAGCTATATGGGGAGACCCTGTCTCAGACCCTGTTCCCCCAAAAAGATTTTGTCTTTGATCTCTCTCTCTCTCTCTCTCTCTCTCTCTCTCTTTCTCTCTCTGGTGTGTGTGTGTATCATGAAGGTGGTTTACATAACTTCTCGGACATCGATACTCAGTTTAAGAAAATGCTCGCCCATGGTCTGTTTGAATACCACTTCAACCCTGTTTGTTCCCTCTCTTTTTCCTCTGGGGATGAAATTACTCATAGATATTTCCATGTGTCCACATCTGTCTGGTTTTTCTCTAGTTTTCTCTCTGTGCTTTGGTTTGGATGCTGTGTATTTAACTGTCTTCCACTTCACAAATCCCGTCTTCTACCAGGTCCATTTTAATATTTATAGCTTTCAACTCCCTGGTGAGTTTCTCCATCTTCTAATCTATTTTCTCCATTTTCCTCAACACATTGATCATCAATACACATATTTTTTTGAGATGGAGTGTCTCCGGTCCTAGATGAATCATTTAAAATTCAGTCCATATGTCGTTTCTGGGATGATTTCCAGGGCCCTGTCCTCTATCCCTCCATTGCCATGGTGCACACTTAAAGGCTTCCTCTGCGCTTTCTCAGAACTCGGGGCTTTACCTTTTTCACGGCACTTTTCACACTACAATGCAAATGTTTTCTCAGCTCTCACTAGACTACACACTCCATGAGGACAGGAACTGTGTTCATCGTGCTTGACACCATGCCTACCCCAGATGACATCTGTGAACATTGCTGACTGAATGAGTGAGGGATTTTTGAAAACAAAAAGGCCAGGACTTTTAAGTAAGGACAAATATGTTAATTATGAATAGTGACAAGAAAATCTCCAAATGATGTGAGATTCGTAATAAATGCTAAGAAAAAAAAGACCCTTGGAGAATTTATATTCAGTGCAGCAGCAGGAAGAATATTAAGAAAGACATGTATTTAGTGATGCAGCTTGATTGATGGTGTGCAGAAGGGATAACTCTTTAACTCTAATTGTGTTTCTCTCTCTCTCTCTCTCTCTCTTTCTTTCTCTGATTGGAGGAAAGAGCTATTTTCCTGCAGGAGAAGTAGACAAAGGAGCTTCAAGGAATGACAAGGTCATTACAACCAGACAACACTGTGATGATTCCTGGGTCTCACACTGCTATGTGGCTTTGGTTAAGTCACATAAACAATTCTGTCATTCCCAGTTTTCTCAATGTGTAAATTGAGTGTCTGTAACATGTGAACTAAGGATTTTTTTTTTTGAGACAGGGTCTCACTTTGTAACCCAGGCTGGCCTGGCACTCAAGATCCTCCTGCCTCAGCCTCCTGAATAGTTGGGATTACAGGTGTGTGTCACCAAACTCAGCTGTAAAGTAAGGATTTTTAACTGTACAATTCAGTGTCATTAAATACATTCATGATATTGTAAAACCTTATCCACTTCTGGAATTTCTTCATCATCTTAAACAGAAAATATGAGCTGGCTATTGTGGTGCACACCTATAATTCCAGTATTGGGAAGGTTGAGGCAGGAGTATTGCAAGTTCAAAGCTAAGCTGGGCTGCATAGAGAGACCCTGTCTCAAAATAAACAATCCCCCCCAAATCCCGTACCCATTAAATAAGAACTCACTATTTCCTTGTTTTTCTAGCCCCTGCTAACTTCAATTCTACTCTCTGCCTTCATGAATTTGCTAATCTAGGGACATTATACAATTGGAAATATACAATAGGGTCCTTTTGTGACTGGCTTGTTTCGCTTAGCATGTTTTAAGGTTCATCCATATTGTAGTATACTTCAGAATTTCATTCCATTTTCAAAGGCTGAATAATATTTCATTGTGTACATATACCACACGGACTGGAAACTGGTTGAATGATTGTACTCCAAGGGTGCTGAAAAATCAATTATGGCATCCTTGAAGGAAGCTTCTAGAGGTTTGCTACAAGGTCTTTCTGCCCCTTTCTCCTCATGGTGAATATTCTCAAGAAGATGTAGAAGGATGACCAACTCATTTGTACTGCAGTTGAATAAACATGGAAGAATGATGATTTTATTAGATAGCAAGATTAGAATTCAGAAAGACTGACAAGTTAGAAAAGTGGACTGAATCAAGAAAGATGAAATTTCACAGAGACACAATGTAAGGCTATATACTTGACTTCAAAAACCCACTGCATGAGCACAGGTTGAAAATGCTGTCACTTTAAAAGAGTAAGTCAAATGTGTGTTGATAATGTTAATTGTCACCTCTAAACATTAAATTAATGTTAGGCTGCATTAATGCAATTATGCCATTTTAAAAAGCAATGGTAGTCCTACTTTACTGTGTTTCATGCCTGAAATATTGGTGTTCTTTTCTGAGCTACATTTTTCTTTCTTTCTTTCTTATTTCCTTTCTTTCTTTTTTTTTTTTTTTTGGTAGGACTGGGGTTTGAACT
This sequence comes from Castor canadensis, assembly GCF_047511655.1. Taxonomy (NCBI): domain Eukaryota; kingdom Metazoa; phylum Chordata; class Mammalia; order Rodentia; family Castoridae; genus Castor; species Castor canadensis. Next base: position 21,169,726 of record NC_133405.1, read on the forward strand.
CAGGGCTTTGTGCTTGCAAAGCAGATATTTTACCACTTGAGCCATTCCGTCAGCAAAAATATTTTGTTTTATTTTCTTAGTTGACTTCTTTTTTGTGGGACTGGGGTTTGAACTCAGGGCTTTGCCTTGCAGAGGAGGTGCTCTTATCACTTCAGCCACGCCTCTTCTGAGCTACATTTTTAAGCATACAGAATAGTGTAATACGAACTTTATTGTCATGTTGCCTACTTCTAATTTCAGTTTCATTATTTCTAAATCTATGACTTTGGACAAGTGACTTAGCCTGTCCATGGCTCAATGCCCTTAGAGATAATAATTGGATTATAATGAAGATTAAATGAAGTAACACATAGCAACTACTCCACAATTAATAGCTTTTAAATGACTTAGAAAGCTGCAACCTGTTTTAAGAAGAGTAACCACTCACTCATTCATTTTAAAAATATTTTAAGCCCCTCTACAGCCATAGGAGGAACACCTAGAGAATCTAGGACTAGTCATCCTAAAGCGGCCATATGTGGAAGATATGAGAGCTGCCTTAATGTCTTTGTGGAAAAGGCATTAGACTTTTTCTGAATGACTTCACAGAATAGAACCAGAAATAATGGGCAGAGGCTACAGATTTTGGCTTGATGTGAGAAAAATGGAATTGTGTTCATAAGGTGTTTCTGCAGATATTTGATCAGAGGCTAGAAGAAAAGTCAGTGAGATTCTAGCATCAGATGGAAGATTTTAGATGACTTTTTAGGCTTCTTAATTTTTCTAGACCCAAAGAGTTTATGATATGATATGAAATGTTTTTGCTTTCTTACTTGAGAAATTGTACTTCCCACTTTTTCATCAAATCACCTTTGGAATTGAACAGAGTGAATGAAAGTCAAGTACAACTTGACTTTGTTTCCTTTTCAGTCAGTTTACAAGTGACTCTTTTGTAATCACATCATGAAAACCCACCAACTTCTAACTCCAACTCCCTTATATAATTGCTGATCAAAGTGGCCACTTAGATTTCCTGGGAACCAGAAGCTGGTGAATTATTAAAGGAAAATTTGGAAAGTTCCTAAATGCCTTTTAAAAAGAAGTGTGGAACAAGGTGATTGAACTTTGATCACAAGATAAAAGCAAGAGCACACAAGGGCGATATGAGGATAGGTAAGACACCTAAAAAATTAGCATTTGTTGCCCTCAACGCAGAGAAACTAAAGCAGATACCTTAAAAGCAACTGAGGCCAATAGGAAAAGGGGAACAGGTACTAGAGAAAAGGTTAGATCAAAAAGAATTAACCTAGAAGGTAACACACACGCACAGGAAATTAATGTGAGTCAAGTCCCTGTACAGCTATCCTTATCTCAACCAGCAAAAACCCCTTGCTCCTTCCTATTATGGCTTATACTCTCTCTACAACAAAATTAGAGATAAGGGCAAAATAGTTTCTGCCGGGTATCGAGGGGGTGGGGGGGGAGAGGGAGGGGGCGGGGGTGGTGGTGAGGGGGGGTGGGGGGAGGGGGCGGGGGTGGTGGTGAGGGGGGTGGGGGGAGGAGGGAGAAATGACCCAAGCATTGTATGCACATATGAATAAAAAAAAAAAAAAAGAAGTGTGGAAATGTTAACTAAAAATTCCTCCCTTCAGGAGGGGCACCTGAGAATAAAATGCAAGTTCAGTTGAGGTTTTTTGAAGAGTTCAGAATGGATAAAAAAAATAATGCTTTCTGTTTTTAAAGATTTTTATAGACTAGTGCTTAGGAAATTGTAGGCTGTAACTGGTCTAATGGGAACACTTTGAGTCAGGGAATTTTGATTTAGTAAATGACCCTAGGATTCTTTCATGTCATTTGAAATAAAGTTTGAAACAGAATGAACCCAAACACAAGGTTTCATAGAAAAAAATGTAGAATATTTTCTTTTTCATAACTTTCTAAGAAAAGAAGATGCCCCAGAGAACAAATACAGTATGTAAATCTATTAAGTAAATGAATAAATTATGACTACATTGGATCCTTTAGATGACACAAGAAGATCATATCCATAGAGATACATAAATAAGCAGGCAATTAAGTTGAATCTACGACATAGATTATCTTATATGAATGAAAAAAAGAGATTGAGTGGTAATGAATTTCCTCAGCTTTTGTTCGTTTGTGAAAATGCTTATCTCGCCTTTTTTTGAGACAGGGTATCACTATGTAGTCTAGGCTGGCCTGGAACTCTCTGTGTAGCCCAGGCTGACCTAAAAACTTGCTATATAGACAGGATGACCTTGAACTTGTGATCCTTCTGCCCCAGCCTCCCAAGTGCTGAGATTGCAAGCGTGCACTACCATGTCTGGGTTTCTCCTCCATTTTTGTAGGAGGATTTTTTTTAAAAAATTCTTCCAAAAAAAGGGGAGAAGCTGAGGGAACAATTTCAAACTCATTTTCCAAAGTCAGCTTTAAATTATAGGCCAATATCCCTGATAAGCATAAACACAAAAATTCTCAATAAAATACTAACAAAGCAAATTCAACAACACATTAAAGGATTGTACACAAGACCAAGTGAGAGTTAGCCCTGGGATGGTAGGATATTTGACATATGAAAATCAATAAATACGAAATACCACATTAACAAAGTGAAGGACATTAACTACATGATCATCTCAAAAGATGCAGAAAAAATATTTGGCAAAACTCAACATCTTTTCAAGATAAAAGCTCTTAACAAATTAGCCACAAACAAAAAGAAGGCCAAATATTACAAACCCACGGTAACAACATACTGTTTAAACATACAGTATAAAGCTTTTCCTGTAAGATCAGGATCAAGACAAAGATACTTACATTCACCACTCAGCTTTCTATGTCTTAGAAGGCCTAGCCAGAGCAATTGGGCCAGAAAAAAGGGTATCCAAACTGCAAAGGAAGATGATATTGTCTCTGTTTACAGTAGACATGGTCATATACATAGGAAACCATAAAGAAACTGTTAGAAATAATAAATAAAGTCAATACAATTTCAGGATACAAAATCAGTAGCATTTCTATATACTAACAAGGAACTGTCCTAAAAAGAAAACAAAAGCCATTTACAATAACTACCAAAAATTACTTAGGAATAAACTTAACCAAGGATGTGAAAGACCAGTATGCTGCAAGCTACAAAACATAGATGAAAAAAATTGGGAAAGATACCAATAAGTGGAAAGATGCATTGTGTTTACAGAGTAGAATTAATATTGCTAATAAAATGTCTAAGCTATCCAAAATGATCTACTGATTCAATGCGACCCCTATCAAAATCCCAATAACATTTCCCACAGATATAGAAAAAGCCTTAAAATTTGTATGGACTCACGAAAGATTGAAAAGCCAAAGCAACCTTGGGCAAATAGAACAAAGCTGGAGGTATCACATCACCTGGCTTCAGAATATACCACAAAACTGTATAACCAAAACAACACGATACCAGTGAGGTTGTGAAGAAAGACAAAGTGTTGGCAAGGATGTGTGAGAATGTAAATTAGTATAGCCATTATGGAGAATGGTATGGAGATTTCTCAAAAAGCTAAGAGTAGAAGTATCAAGTGATCCACTGAGCTCACTTCCGGGTATACATTGAAAAGAATAAAAATCAGTATGTTGAAGAGATGTCTGCATTCCCTTGTTCATTCAAGTATTATTCATAAGATCGAGGATATGGGATCAATCTAAGTGTTTATCAATGGAGGAACAGATTAAGGAAATGTGGTACATATACAAAATGGAATGCTATTCACCCATAAAATATAATGAAATCCTGCCATTTGTGACATGACTGGAATTGGAGATCACTACGTACAGTAAAATAAGCCAGGGTTAGAAAGACAAGTATTGCCTAATCTTGCTCATATTTATAAGACAATAAAAGTTGATGTCATAGAATATGAGAGTAGGATGGTGGTTAGCAGAGGCTGGGGAGAAGAGGGGAAACAAAGGATGGGGATAGATTGATCAATGGGTGCTAGGTTAATAGTAACATAGGAGTAAAAAGTTCTGTGTGCTGTTGCATGGTGGGGGTTACTATAGACCATTACAATGTAGAGTGGTAGTTACCAGAAATTGAAGGTGGGGAAGAAAGTAAAGAGATGCTGACCAAATGGTACAAAGTGTTAGTTAGAGTGGAAGAATAAATGTTGTGACCAATTGCACAGCATGGTGATCATAGTTAAAAAAAAAAGCAATGTATTTGTACATTTCAAAAATGCTAAAAAAGAGATTATAAATGCTCTTACTACAAAAATGACATGTGAAAAGATAATTTTATTAATTAGCTTGATATTAACAGTCATATATATATATATATACTGGTGCCTGATTGATTGTAACCCATAAGTATATGCAATTAAAATTAATTTTTTAAAAGAAACAAAAAACTAGGCTCTCGGCTCAAAAGCACTCCTTCTGTTGCAGCACAAGGCCAGTGGTTGCATGATATTAGATATTAAAAAATGCAGGCTTCAGTAAGACGGGGTTAATGTGGCCTGGTTGAGCACTTGAATAGCACATGTGAAGCTCTGATTCTACACCCAGCACTCCAAAAAAAAGAAAGAAAAGAAAAGATTGCTACAACTGGGGTTAATATTAGGTAATAAAATATCCAAAGATAAATATGTAAAAGAAGCCATAGAAGCAATGAAGATGGTTTCTTGAAATCTGGGTGAGATGGTGCATGCCTGTAACTCCAGCACTCTGGAGACTGAGGCAAGGGGATCGTGAGTCCAAGGCCAGCCTGGGCTACATAGCAATACCTTATCTAAAAAAAAATCTAAACATGCCCCAACAAAAGCTTCCTGAGAACCTTTACAATTATTGGAGCTCTGGCTCTGATCACGAGGTAGTAGAGCTTGACTGTAGAGCAGTGGGCAAAATATAAAGAGGATAAATTCTCCCTTGAATTTATCTAAAAGAAGTTACTTGGGAAAGAAGAGAGAGAGAATAAGCACAGAAATAATCAAGTAGTTGAAATTCGTGGATGCAGCTATCCTCAAAGAATTTTGCGTGCAGTTAATTAAACCTGAAACACACAATTTAAGAATTATTTGGTCTACAGATATATTGCTTTACAGAGATGTTTATTGTATTTATTAAAAATTTTAAATTAAAAAAGGAATGAAACAATGTGGATGAACCTTGAAAACATTATGTTATGTGAATGTAGCCAGACACAAAAGGTCACAGGCATGATTTCATTTATGTGAAATACCCCAAATAAATAGGCAAATTCACAGAGACAGAAAGTAGATTAGTGTTGACCATTGACTGGGGGTGTATGGGGAGGAGGGAATGGAGAAGACCTGCTTAATGGATGCAGGGTTCCCTTCTGTGGTGATGAAAATATTTAGAAGCTACATAGAGGTGTGGTTGCATAGCACTGTGAAAGCACTCAGTGCCACTAAACTGAATATATATATTTACCTCATTCAAAAAGAGAATAAGCCAAAAGAAAATAAATTTTGAAATGGAAGCCTTAGCCTTAGTATATTAGTATTTTATTAAATGTAAATGTAAGTACATCTGATGAAAACCAGAGATTGGCAGAGTAGATAAATTAACATTTCTCTACAAAGCTCACTTCAATATACTGATATAGGGAGGTTGGAAGGAAAAGATATATCACACCACCATTGATCAAACAGAGCAGGAGTGGCTATATTAAAATCAGGTAAAGCAGACTGCAGAGCAAATAGTACTAGGGCTAGAAGTGGGGCATTGAATAATGACAAAAGGTTCAATACACCAAGAAGACATAGTGAGCCAAACTCTATACCACAGAGCAGAGCTTCAAAATACATGAAGCAAAACCCACTAGAAGTGAAAGGAGAAATAGACAAATCCACCATTATAGTTGGGAACTTTAACATTCACGCTTGCAGCAATTGATAGAACACCTAGACAGAAAATCAGTACATCCACCAAAGAACCGGAAACACCATTGTGGTCACCAGAATAATATCTCTGCAAAGATAGTCATGTCTCAGTCTCCAGGACCCTTGAATACGTTCCATTACATGGCAAAGGAGAAGTAAGGCAACCAATGGAATTAAGGTTGCTTATTGGTTGGCCTTTAAACAGGGAGGTAATTCTTGATTGTCTGAGCAGGCTAAATGTAATCACAGTAGTCCTTAAATGTGGAACAGGGAGGCAGAAGGGGATGTCAGAGTAATGTGAAGAAAACTCTACCCAAGGCAGGCTTTGAAGATTGAACCATGAGCTAAGGATTGGACCATAAGCCAAGGAGCATAGAACATGGGTGTCTTCTGGAAACTAGAAAAGGGAAGATAACGAACTTTTTCCTGGAGATCCAGAACGGAATACAGCACTGGTATTTTTAACCTACTCAGACCCACGTCAGACTTCTGAGTGACAAACTTCCTTTTATTTTCAACCTTTGTATATCAGAGGATAAATTTGTATTGTTTTCAGCTACTATTTTGTCTGTGCCAATTGGTATAGCAGCAATAGAAAACTACTAACCATTAACCAATTGAACCTAATGCTCTGCCAAGCAGTAGCAAAATGTACATTATTTTCCAAAGCACATAGAACATTGACCAAAAAAGACCATAAAACAGATCATAAAAATCATTGAAAACCCTCAAACTTTTAAACAAATTGAAATCACAATATGTTCTTCTCTACCCATAATGGTTTCAAACTATATCAACAGCAGAGATAAAATGAAAGTCTCCAAACACTTTGCAACTAGGTAGTACATATTTAAATAATCTAGTGGTTTAAAGAAGAAGTCTTGCAAGACATTAAAACTATGTCAAGCTGAATGAAAAATGAAAATGCGACACATTAAAATTTGTGGGATGCAGCTAAGGCAGAGTTGAGAGGAAAATTGATAGCAAGAAATACTTAGAAGAGAGCTGTCGATCTATGCTCTCATCTCAAGATTCTAGAAGAGAAAGAGAAAAATGAACCCAATGCATGCAGATGGAAGGAAATGGAATTGAATAGAGGAAAAATAATAGAAACAAGCACTGAATTAAAAAGCTGGTTCTTAGGAAGCACAAATAACTAATATCAAAAATGAAAGAGGGGCTATCACTATAGACATTGCAGACATTAACAGGATAATAAGGGATTACTGTGAATAACTATTCATAGAAATTGGACAGCATAGATAAAATAGATCAATTGCTCAAAACCTACAAAATACTAATATCCATCCAAGACAAAATACATGAAGTTAATAGTTCTATAATCATTGTAAAATATGAGTTTGTAATTTTAAAACTTCTATAAAAGAAATTTCAAGCCCCTAACAGACTTTTATCAAACAATTAAAGATTTAATGTCAATTTTACACAATTTCTTCCATAAGACAGAGGTAGAGAAAACATTTCTCAACTCATCTTATAAGGTCAATATTACTCTGATACCAAAAATAGGCAAAGGAAGGAAGGAAGGGAAGGAGAGAGGGAGACAGGGAGAGAGGGAGAGAGGAAAAGGGTGAGAAAGGAAGGAAGGAAACTAAGTGGGGGCAAGATGGCGGTTAAGTTCTTCCAGTGAGCTCTCCCCCATGGACATGTCAAGTTGAAGAGTTATTCATGCACCAAAGTACCAGCACAAAACTAAGTAAATATGAAAAGACATGTTGAAGAAGGCAGGAAGAAAGGAGTTTACCATGCTACTCCCTATCCTAACCCCAAGCAGTGAACAGTGAAGACAGGTGCCTCCCACTTGGGAGAGGGAGAGACAATTAAGCACAGGCTTTACACTTTAGACCTAGTACCAGGCCCACCACAGTGAAACTTGATGTTGGGCAAAGCCCCAGGATCTCTACCAATAGGCCAAAACCTGAGGATATAGCTGCTAGAACTGTATTAGGCTGTGGCAGTGAGACTGCCTCCTCTATCTCTCCTCCAACCTCAAGTGGTGGAGCTGGGAACAGGACTCCATCTACAGGGGAGCAGGACACAAAGGCTAGCACATGGCTATGTCTCAGAGTCCAGTGCGAGGCCCACTGCAGTGAGACTAAGCACCCAGTAGAAACAGAATGCCTCGAAACTACCTCTGGCATCAGGCTGAGACCTGTGTACCTGCAGCACAGACTAGAGTTTCAGTGCATCAGTCATAGCCTTGGAGTAGCCCTGGGGACCACTCGCCTTCCTCCGGAGACTATGAAGACCCCTGCAGCTGTGAGACTCAGGTGCTATTTAGCATAGCACCAGCGTTTGATGTCCCCACTCCCGAGGAACTAATACAGAAACCTTAAAATGACAGAGGTTATCATGAGCAGGGAATCAGGAACCAATGTAAAGATCATTGAGTTAAAGATAAATCAACATGGGTCGTAACACATGGGTACATGGAAGCAATGCTAGGAATCTCTCTGTATAGCTATCCTTAACTAGCAAAAACGCTTTGTCTTCCTTATTATGCTTATGTCTTTTCTTCAACAAAATTAGTGATAAGAGCAGAACAGGACCTGCCTGGAACTGACGGGGGGGGGGGGGGGGGAGTGTGGGGGAGGGTGGGAGGGTGGAGAAATGACCCAAACAATGTATGCAAACAGGAAAAGTTCCCAAACCTAGAGAATTCTGCCCCAAGGCATAATTAGTTTTCACAGGTGAACAATAAAGAGAAGAATCTCAAGACTGTAAAAGAATATGAGGGGGAGGTACTAGTGGGGGGGGAGGGGGAATGAAGAAGATTAAGGTGAGGGTGTCAGGTTGATGGATTTCATATGCCTATATAAAATAGAACAAAGAAACCTCTTGCAATTGCTTTAAGTGGGGAGGGGAGGGGGTTCAGGGGGAGAGAGGATGGGGACGATATAACTAGCATACAATATAAGTCTAACTGGAATTGTCACTATGAAATCCCCCTTGTAAAACAAATATATCCTAATAAAAACCTTATTAGAAAAAGACTGGAAGAGAATAGAAGCAACATATAAGGGTGCCTGTATAATCCTGAAAACTGACTTCTCAGCAGAAACCTTACAGACCAGGAGAGAGTGGCACGAGATTTCACAGTACTGAAAGAAAAAAAGAACTATCATCCAAGAATACTAGTACCCAGCAAAGCTATTCTTTAGAAATGATGGGTTGATGAAGACTTTCCCAGACAAGCATAAGGTAAGAGAATATATCCCACAAGACCTGTTCTATAAGAAATGCTAAACAAAGTTCTTCAAACTGGATGAAAGGGCTGAGTGTGGTAGAACATACCTGTAATCCCAGAACTTGGGAAGCCGAGGCAGGAAGATTGTGAATTTGAGGCAAGCCTGAGCTATATAAGGAGACCCTGTCTCAAAGAGACAAAAACCAAACCAAACCAACTAAACAAAAAAATCTGAATGGAAGAGATGTTAAGGAGTAAAAAAAAAAAAACATAGGAAGGTATAAAACTTACTGGTGTGAGTATTCATTCAAACAAATGCTCTAATATTGTAAGTGTGGTGCATAAACTATTCATATAATTAGTACAAACCTAAAAATTAAATAGCTAATTAACATATTAAGCAATAGGCAATATAGGAAGATGTAAAATGGAATATCAGAAACTCGAAGTGGGGGGAGGGCTAGAATGCCACTGGGAAGTTTCCTTAGTGGTATGTGTTATCTTGTTCTTTTGTTTGTTTCTGTCATTATCCTTATGATCATGTGAAGTTGCTATCATTTCAAAATAGCTTGTTATAATCAAAAGATTATTTTTTTGGTAAACCTCATGGTAACCACAAAGCAAAAAGCTATAATAGGCAAACCTAAAATAATAAGCAGATAATTAAAACACGCTACTAAAATAATTCACTTAACCACCAAGGAAGACAGGCGGAAAGGAAGAAAAGAGGAAAGAAACGGTTACAAAACTAGAAAACAAGTTCCATAATGGCTGGAGTAAGACCTTGCCTACCATGTGAATGTAAATGGGTTAGATTATCCAATTAAAAGACAGAATGACTGAATATTCTTAAAAACAACATCTAACTACACGTTGCTTAAAGGAAAGCACTTTACCTGTAAGGACACACGTACACTGAAAATGAAGGGATGGACTAAAGTGTTCCATTCAGGGGTTTGCAGCTGCTGCCTTTGCTATGGGGTCGTTTTTGGCAACTGGGCCACAGCCATCCTGGTGAGTTTCCTTCAGATTGTGTGTGATCACTGGGTTCACATACTCATCCCTTCGGGACTTTTCCTTGGATGTTTTCTGTACAGAAAGAATTATGAAAGGTCAAATGCTTCTGAAACAAGAATATATTATATAAAAGGAAACTGAGGCCCTCATTGGAAGTTAACTGGAAGTCACAGGATGTTTACATTTTTTAAAGTTATGGGAGAAATAAAAACTTGGTTATTATTTAATTATGAAAGAAAGATATTCCATGCTAATGGAAGCCAAAAGAAAGCAGGAGTAGCTAGACTAATATCAGATAAATTAGACTGCAAACCAAAAGCAAGAGGAAATAACAATTCTAATATTGGAGCACTCAAATCTATAAAACTATAAAGCAAGCATCAATAGACCCAAAGAGAGAGAAAGACTCCAACACAATAGAAGTTGGAGATTTTTGCACCCCATTTTCAGCAATGGACATATCATTCAGACAGAAAATCAACTTAGAAACATCAGAGTTAAATTGTGCCCTAGACCAAAAGTACCTAATAGACATCTACAGAACATCCCGCCCAACAGCTGCCAAATATACATTTTTCTAATCAGCACACAGAACATTCTTCAGAAAATATATGCTAGGCCACAAGATGAGTCTCCACAAATTTTCAAAACTTGAAATCGCATTGTGTATCTTTTCTGACCACAATCCAGTAAAACTAGAAATCATAAACTACAAATACAAGGAAATTAAACAACTTAGCTTTGAAGAACCAATGGATGAAGGGAGAAATCAGTAATGAAATTTAAATTGAAAAAATGAAAATGGAAGATACAACATACTAAGATTTATGGAACACAGAAAAGATAGCACTGAGACATGTTTATAACAATCAGTGTTCACATAAACAGTAGAAAGACCTGAAAAACCATAAACAAAAATTCTGAAATTCAAAGAACTAGAAGACCAAAAACAAACTTATCCCAAAATTAGTAGAAGGAAAGAAGTAATAAAGATTAGCGTTGAAATTAATGAAACGGAGACTCAGAAAAATACAAAAGATCAATGAAACAGAGATGGTTCTTTGAAAAGTTAAATAGACAAACCCTTAGCTAGACAAACTAATGAAAGGACAGAGAGGAATCAAAGAAATAAATCAGAGCTGAAAAGAGAAACGTTCAAGTGACACCACAGAAATACAGAAAAGATCATTAGAGGTTATAATGAGCAACTGTGCGCCAACCAATTTAATAACCTAGAAGAAATGGACAAATTTCTAGACACACATGTCTTACCAAGACTGAAATATGAAAAATCAAGAACCTGAGCAGAGCAATAACAAGCCACAAGATTAAATCAGTAATCAAAAAGGCTCCCATCAAAAGAAAGCCTTACAGATTTTGTGCTGAATTCTACCAAACACTTTAAAGAAGAATTAATACCAATTCTCCTTAAGTTATTGAAATAAGAAATAGAAGAAAAATGAATTCTTCCAAACACATTGTACAAGTCCAGCTTTATTCCAATACCAAAACCAGATAAGAATACATCAAAAAAAAGAAAATTACAAACCAATTTCTTAGATGAACATAGACACAAAAATTCTCAGCAAAATTCGAGTAAACTGACTCCAACAGCTCATTAAAAACATTACTCACTATGATCAAGTCAGATTCATCTCAGAGATGTAAGGACAGTTCAATATACATGTTCATCTTGATGCAGAAAACGCATCCTTAGGCGTATAAGGAATGGACCTTAACACAATAAAGGCAATTTATAAGAAGTCAACTGCTAACATTTTAGTGAATGGGGGATGTGGAAACAAGTTCTGGAGCAAGGTGCACACCCGTGACCCCAGCACTCAAGAGGCTGATGCAGGAAGACCTCGAGTTTGATGTCAGCCTGGGCTACATAGTGAGACCTTGCCTAGAGAGAGAGAGAGAGAGAGAGAGAGAGAGAGAGAGAGAGAGAGAGAGAGAAGGAAATAGAAAGGAAAGAAGGGAGGCAAGAAGGAAGGAAGGAAGGAAGGGAGGGAGGGAGGAGGGACAGAGGAAAGAAAGATCTGGAACAAGACAAATATGCTCACCTTAGCTTTTATTCCACATAGTACCTGAAGTCCTAGCCCCAAGCAATTGGGTAAGAGAAAAAATATTGACCATCCAAATTGAGCAAGAGAAAAAATATCGGCCAATCCACGAAGAAGTCAAATTATCACTGTTTGTAGATGATATGATCTTATACATAGAAAACCCCAAAGACTCCACCATACTATCAGAACTAATAAATGAATTCATCAAAATTGCAGAATACAAAATTAACGTACAAAAATGAGTACTGCAGCTATATGCTAATAGTGAGTTATCTGAAATAGAAATAAAGAAAATGGTCCTATTTACAATATAGCTACAAAAAATAAAATACCTATAGATAAATTTAACCAAAAGGGTGAACAATGCCTACAATGAAAATTATACAACATTGATGAAAACAATTGAAGAGGAAAATACCTATTTTTTTCCTAAAACATTTTTCATTCATTAGTATTTTCAAGTTTTTCATACTGTACACATTTCTTAAGACGCATGATACCAGCAGCAACTGAAAATGAATGCGGAATTTGGTACACATGTGTTATCTACCTCAAGGTAACAAAGTAATGTGGCAAAACATACCACCCATAGTGCTTCACGGCGTGCACTTCTATTTAGCCAGCGTTTATCGTAGTGAACTATTCTTAATAAGATTCACTCATCATTTATAAATGTTCTGGTATTCATTCTTTATAGTGAAGCATTAATACATCACATCTTATTTATTTTAGCAAATCAGTATATTTTCTGTATTTAATTATAAAAGTTAACTTAGTTTTAAAAAATTATTTGCAACAACACTTTCCATTTGGCACTATGGTTTGTTGCCTACCTAGCTGAATATGGTGTCAGCTTGTCCTAAGGCTGTCCTTGTACTTAATTTACTCACGTGTTCATTTTAAGTAAAGTACTCACTGTGTATAGGAATTTGTATTTTGGAGGTGCTTGATCTATCTACAAAGAAAAATTAGGAATTATTATAAAATTCTCCTAGAAGTCTTAATTGTGTTTATTTTTAAAAACCTGTAATGTTAGACTTGTGTGCATGGAAGTAATTAAGGTACATCATTATTGTAGTTTAAAAGTTGTACATGATAAGACATTTTTGTTTTCCTGTATGTTTTTACTGAATGATCTATTCCCTGTCCCAAGGCAAGCATGAATAAAATTAGGTTAAACTTAAAAAAAAATAATAATTGAAGAGGACACAAAAAGTGGGAAGACTTACTGTGTTCATGGATTGGCAGAGTCAATATTGTTAAGATACCCATACTACCCAATGTTATTTACACATTTAATACAATCCCTATGAAAATACCTATGGCATTCTGCCTAGAATTAGAAAAAAAGAATTCTAAAATTTATATGGGAAGCAAAAATAAAACCCTAAATAGTCAAAGCCAATTTGAGCAAGAAGCTTAAAGCAAGAGGCATTACATTTCCTGATTTCAATACATGCTATAAAGTTGTGGTAATCGAAACAGCATGGCATTGGCACAAAAAGACACAGAACAGAGAACCTAGACATAAATTCACACATACACAGCCAATTGATTTTTGACAAAGGTGCTAAAGAGCACACATTGGAGAAAGGAAAGTCTTTTCAATAACTGTTATGGGAAACTGGATAGCCACGTACAGAAGTATGAAGCTAGACCCCTGTCACCAGTTACAAAATCAACTCAAAATGGATTGGATGTAAATTAAGACCTGAAACTATGAAAGTTCTAGAATAAAACCTAGGGGAAACACTTCAGGACATTGCAATGGGCAAGACTCCAGAAGCACGGGAAACAAAAGCAAAATAGGCAAAAGGGAATTGATTCCACAAAATGAAAAAGCTCCTGCATAACCAAGGAAACACTCAACAGAGTGCAGAGACGATGTATAGCAGGGGAGAAAATGTTTGCAATGTATGCATCTGACGAGGAGTTCACATCCATGATGGATAATGAACTCGAAAAACTCAATACCAAAACCAAATAACCCAATTAAAAATGAGCAATAGATTGAAATAGACATTTCTCAAAAGAAAACATATAAGTGACCAACAGGTATATGAAAAAATGTGCAAAACCACTAATCAAGGAAATTCAAATCAAAATCACAATGAGATATCAAATAACAAATGCTGGCAAGGAAGTGGAGAGAAAGGAAGTGTTGCCATTGTTGGTGGAAATGTAAATTAGCACATCCATTAGGGAAAACAGCATGAAATTTTTAAAAAATAGAACTACAATGTGTTCCCGCAATCCCACTACTGGGTACATATTCAAATGAAATGAAATTGGTATGTCAAAGAGACATCTGCACTCCCATGTCACTGCAGCATTGTTCCCAGAAGTGGAGAAATGGAAGCACCTAAGTGTCCATCAGCTGATAAGTGGACAATGACAACTGGTATGTTTACACGATGGGGTACTAAATAATGTGACAACATGGATGAAACTGGAGATCACTGTTAAGAGAAATAACTCAGGTGTAGAAAGATGAGTACGGCCTGATCTCACGCATATGTCAAATCTAAAAATGCTGATATCGTAGAAGAGAGTTACCAGGGACGTATAGGGGAGGGATGGGAAAAATTTAATCAATGGGTAATAAGCTACAGTTAAATAGGAGCGAGAAGCTGTGGGGTGCTACTGTAACCCACAATTATGTAACATAATTGTTACCATGGATAATAATTGTGTACTGTACATTTCAAAAGGCTGGAAGAGAAGATTTTTATAGTTTTCACCATGAGGAATAAATGTTTGAGGAGGTAAATATGTTAATTTCATTTAAACATTACATGGTGTGTATCAAACATTACATGGCACCCATTGATACGTACAACTTTTGTGGAGAGTTAGTATTCTTTCAAATTTAAAAAGGAAACTATAGATCAGTATCTTAGATGAACTTAGACTTTTTTTATAAAAACCTCAACCTAACAGTAGCAAACTGAATCCAGTAATATGTATGAAAAATTATATATCACAGCCAATTGGGGTTTGCTTCAGAAATACAAGAGTGGTTCAACATTTGACTGGTTTTTGGCAGCACTGAGGTTTGAACTCAGGGCCTCACACTTGCTAAGCAGGTACTCTGCCACTTGAGCAACTCCACCAGCCCAACATTTGAAGCCAGTGTAATCTACTGTATTAAGAGGCTAAAGAAAAAAAAATACATGATCTTATCAACTGATTCAGAAAAATATTTGACAAATTGAATACTCGTTTGTTATTTTAAAAAAAGATCTCACCCATCTAAGAGTAGTGGAGAAAGTTCTCAATTTGAAAAAAAGGAACATGTACAGCAAACCTACAGGGAACAAGTTACTTAATGGTAAAACAGCGAATGCTTTCCCCTGAGAACAAGAGCAACGCAAGGATGTCTACTCTTACCACTTATTGTAGTAGTACAGGAAAAAATAAATAAAACATACAGAGTAGAAAGGAGGGAATAAAATTTTCCCTATTTACACACGTCATATTATCTGAATATAAAATTTCATGGAATCTATAAGGACATACCAAAAACTTAAGTGAAATATCATACAAGGATCAAGGTCCGTGGACAAAAGATAAATCCATAAATACCAGTTGTATCTTTACACACTAGCAATGAATAAGTAGTTATGATCATCAAATAAAATGAAATAATTAAGTATAATTCTAGCAGAACATGTATAAGATCTGTGTGCTGAAAACTTCAAATAAGCACCTGCAAAAATGTTCAACATCATTAGAAATTCAAATCAAAACTATGATGAGATATTATTACACATCTATCAGAATAGATTAAATAAAAATACTGATGTTACCATGTGGTAGTAAGGATACAGAGAATATGGCTCTTTCAGACATTGCTATGGGGATCTAAAACGGTACAAACATTGTGGAAAAATAGTTTGGCAGGTTCTCATAAAATTAAAAATATACTTACTATACAATCAAGCAATTGCACTGGGATTTTATAACCAAGAAGTGAAAATTTACATTCCTAAAAAACTATATGGGAATGTTCATAGAGACTTTAATTGCAATCTTTAGAAGTGAAACAACCTAGAAGGCCTCCAGTGCTTGAGTGGTTACACAAACTGATACATTTGTATCTTGGAATACTACTGAGCAATGAAAAAGAAAGAACTTTTCACATGCATATAACTTGGCTGGATCCCAAGCACATTATGCTTGGTGAAGAAAAAAATGCAATCTCAAAAGGTTACGTATTGTATAATTGCTTAATTTATTTAACATTCTTAAAAGGACAAAATTACAAAGATGAGCACTATTACAATGTTTCTGAACTGCTTTTCGTGAAGATACAGGTTGGAAGGGACAGGAGAGGGAGTCACACATATCTGAATACACAATTTTGTAGTGTTTTGACTTTTTAAGTTATGCTAGAGTTGTTCATTTTCAAAGGTAAAATCGAACCAACAAGAAAACTGAAGACACTGAAAATTACCAGTCCGAGTAACTTTTGAATGTACATAAAACGGCATCCAACTCTTCTACTTGTAAATTTTTATTTACTTGTTTTTGGTGCTGGACAGTGAAACCAGGGTCTCACACGCTCTGGGCAAGAGCTCTGCTACTAAGCTACATCCTCAGTCCCCAGTCACCAACTCCTAAACTAAGTTTGTTTTATGCAGTAGTGTGAGGGCAGCAATTCTAAAAGGATCTTGCTTGCAGTGGAGTAAATGAGTTGAAGTTTTGGGGAACCAGGTTTTTCACTGGAAAAAGAGATGAAATCATAAAATGGAAGAATGTGAGAAGTACCTTCTAGGGCTACACTGGAACTGGAAGAATCAGCATGCACTCATGATTCCTCCAAATTCAAGACAAAAATGACTGTGAACACAAAGTACTCAACACACACACACACAGAGACATGGACATGCATTCTCTTCTACTAGGTAGTATACATGCAAGCAAGAGTTCTATAAAATTGCTGAGTAGGAAATGATTTTCATAAAGTTGTTTTCAAAATAACCAGCAATTTTGCTGTGTGCTGCTGCTGTTGTTTGTTTTGTCCTGCTGGGGATTAAACCCAGAGCCTAGTAGTACATGCTAGGCAAGAGCTCTACCACTTGAGCCACTCCCCCAGCTCTTTCATTTTTATTTAGCTTTTGAGATAGGGTCTCACTATGTAGCCCAGGCTGGTGTTGAACTTGCGGTCCTCCTGTCTCTGCCTCTGGAGTAGCTGGGATTACAGACATGTGCCATCATACCCAGCTGCTCTTCTCCTCCTCCTCTTCCTTCTTCTTCTCCTTCTTTAACTTTCTTTTTATTAAAAAAAAAACTGCCTTTCATTTTTGAGATGAAAATGTTCCCTTTATGTAAGAAACAATGTAGTATATCGGTTAATTAATTAATAAATTAATTGGTGAGAGTGGGGTTTGAACTCAGACCGTCACATTTGCAAAGCAGGTGCTCTACCACTTGAGCCACACTTCCATTCCATTTTGCTCTGCTTATTTTTGGAGATGGGGTCTTGGGAGCTATTTGCCTAGGCTGTCATCAAACTGCAATCCTCCCTGTCTCAACCTCCCAAGTAGCTAGGATTACAGATGTGAAATCAGATAGTCTAAATATAAACCCCATCTTTTCCAGACTGGGTGTGGACTAACCCACCCTGGGTAACATAACAAGTTTGAAGCCAGCCTGGTCAACATAGCAAGAACCCTGCCTCCAAAAATAAACAAACAAAAAACAAATAAATCCCAGCTCCTCCATATATTACCTGTGTGGTCTTGACCTAGTTATTTAATCTCTCTGGACCTTGGATACTTGGTCTGCATAATGAGAGTAATAATATCACTCACAGGAATGCAGTCCAATATCTGCCTATCTACATTTCCTTGTGGAGTCTCCATAAAGTCTACCCCAGACAGAGAGTAGAAATACTGCAGATTCTCCACACCTGATAGGAATAATCCAAGTCATACATTTCTCAAATATATGTTTCTCCTTCTGCAAATAAGAAAATACGTAGGCTTACAGCCTAATTCATTTACTCAGATCAGATAACCAGCAACATAGTGAAACCCTGCATTTAAAAACGCAATTTCATTTTGACTTTTCATCAGGATAAGTAAATCACTCTGTTGTTGCTATGAGGCTGTCTTTGGGAGATAAAGGGTGACAGCTCTAAAAATCTGGACGTGTTGTCTCTTCACAGGCTCTTTGTGAGGACCAAATGAGAAGCAGTGTGAACTTCTAAACCCTGTGGTGCTCCCCAGGTAAACCAGATGGCGTTATGTATTTTGTGGCCCAAATGTCAAAGGCAACAGAGGAAAATGGTTCTGGTGTAACTTGACTTGGTTTTATGTTTTTGTTACTGACTGACCATTTTGTTCTCCATGGGTATTCAAGAATATCTTTACAAGAGAGAACAATCTAGTTTATGAACTGTAGTATGCTTTTGCCACCTGCTACATGTGTGCCCAATATTTAACCCTTTCCTGGGAAGCACGATGAAATGAATTCTCTATTGACAAAAAGATAATTACTATGAGGGAAAAAATCATGCAAATAAAATCTCCTAAGATTTGTGTCAGTACAATAGCAATTTACTTACAAATAAAAACGAGTTTAGTTGCCAGACACCGGTGGCTCATACCTATAATCCTAGCTACTCAGGAGGCAAAAATCAGGAGAATCTTGGTTCAAGATCAGCCTGGGCAGATAGTTCTCAACACCCTATCTCAAAAATACCCTATCCAAAAAGGATTGGTGGAGTGACTCAAGTGGTAGAGCGCCCATCTAGCAAACGTGAGACCTGTATAGTATCTTGTACAAACAAAAATGTCGTTTTTCAAAATCAGAGAACAAGAAGGCAGAACAGGTCCTGCCTGGGGGATTGGTACCAGTGGGCAAGGGGAAGAGGTGGGAAAAGGGTTTGGGAGGGTGAATATGGTGCAAACACTGTGTACACGTGTATGTAAATGGAAAAATGACACCTGTTGAAACTGTTCCAGAAATGGGGGATAAAGGAAAATGATGGAGGGGGAGAATTCAACTATGATATCATATATTGTAAGAATTTTGGTAAGTGTCACAACGTACTCTCAGTACAACAATAGTTTTTAAAAGATTTAAAATAAATAGTAGCCTTAACCTTGAAAAAAAAAAGTACCCTCTTAGTGATTTTCAAATACGTAATAATTGTTATTGGCTATAATTGCCGGGTTGTGTGCTAGAACTCTTGAACTTGTTGTTGCTGTCTAATTCGAGCAATTTAAAAGCATAGTACACAGCAACAATGCCTAATGCTGATGTGGATGTGGAGGAAGGGGACCTCACATACACTGTTGGTGGGAAAGGAAGACAGTATGGCCATTATGGAAAGGTGTGGAGGTTTCTTAAAAATTAAAAATAGAACTATCATATGATCCAGCAATCCCATAGAAACAGAATTGCTATGTTGGAGAGAAATCTGAACACTCATGTTTATTGAGGTGCTACTCACAATAGCCAAGAAATGGAAACCATCCAAAGCTTTCATCAACAGACGAATGGATAAAAACAATGTGATGTATATACAGAATGGAATAGTAATTGGCCATAAAAAGAATAAAATCCTATAATTTGTGACAACATGAATGAACCTAGAGGATCTTATGCTAAATAAAATATGCCAGGCACAGAAAGATAGATACTGTATGTGCTCATTCGTATGTGTAATTGAAAGAAGTTGATGACATAGAATAGTGGTTACCAGAGGCTGGGGAGGGTGTGGGGTGGGGGAGAGGTTGACTAATTAATGGGTATGAAG
The DNA here is from genome assembly GCF_047511655.1 of Castor canadensis. Lineage (NCBI taxonomy): Eukaryota > Metazoa > Chordata > Mammalia > Rodentia > Castoridae > Castor > Castor canadensis. The sequence goes on from NC_133405.1 coordinate 21,189,670, forward strand.
TTACAGGTCAATAAGAGCAATCGGTTTTGGTGTTCTATTGCACAGTAGGATGACTATGGTTAATAATACAATATTGCATTGGGTATTTCAAAACAGCTAGAAAGCAAGATTTTTTGTTTTCCTTCTCTCTTCTTTCTTTCCTTCCTTCCTTTTCCCTTCTTCCTTCCCTATCTATTTATCTATCTATCTGTATCTATCTATACATATATATATATATATCTATATATCTATATATAGATATATAGATATATATATATATATATCTTTCTTTTATTTTTTGAGACAGTGTCCTACTTACTATGTAGCCCACCAGGCCTCAAAATCACAATCCTCCTTCCTCAGCCTCCTGAGTGCAGGGATAGCAGGTTTCCACCACCACAGCCAGCTTTGTAAGTGAGGATTTTGAATGTTCTTATCATAAAGAAATGTCAAACATATGAGGTGATGTATGTGGTAAACATCTTGATTTGATTATAAGACAATGTATTCGTGGGTCAAAACACCACATCACACCTCATAAATATATACCATTATTATGTGTCAATTAAAAACAAATTTAAAGGAAGTATAGTACTGGTATAAAGACAGACATACAGAGCAGGGGAACAGAATGAAGATCTGAGAAATAAGCCCACGAACAAACATATGCTCAACTGGTTTTTTAAAAGGGTGCCAGGAATACACAATGGGAAAAGAATAGTCCCTTCAACACATAGTCTTGCTTAAACTGGATATCCACATGCAAAAGAATAAAATTGAAGCTTTATCTTAAACAGATGCAAAAATTAACTCAAAAATGGATTAAAGACTTAACTACAAGACCTGAAACTATGAAAGTCCTAAAAGAAAGCATAGTAAAAAGTTTTTATATTGCTCTTGATTTCTTGGACATATGAGAGCATCAGAAATAAAAGGAAAAGTAGACAAACAGGACTACATCAGTCTAAAAACTTACTGCACAGCAAGTGAAAAAAAAATAACAGAGTGAAAAGGCAACCTATGAAATAGAAGAGCCACATATCTGATGAGAGGTTAATTTTCAAAACATAAAAGGAACTTTTACCTTGAAAGCAAAACAAACCCCAAAACAAACAAAAAACCCAACCACAACCAATCTCCCTCCCCCCTAAAAAAACCAATTCAAAATGGACAAAGGACTTGGACATGTCACTGACCAACAGGTACATAAAAGACACTCAGCATTATAATCACAGAAATACAAATTGAACTACAATGAGTTATCACCTCCCATAGGTGATAACCTCCAGTGGAACGGCTATTATTATGAAAAGGAAACATGACACCTGTCATTGAGGATGTAGAGAAATAAAGACCCTGTACATTCTTAGTGGGAATTTAGAGTGGGCCAGCACAGTGGCTCACATCTGTAATCCTAGCTACTTGGAAGACAGAGATCAGGAGGCCAGCCTGGAGAAAAAGTTTGTAAGACCTTATAGGTGGGTGAAGTGGTGCATGTCTGTCATCCCAGCTGTGCAGAGAAGCACAAATAGGAGGATTAGAGACCAGGCCAGCCCAGGTATAAAGTGAGACCCTGTTTTAAAAATACCAAAGCAGAAAGGGCTGGTGGTGTGGCTCAAATGACAGAGCACCTGCCTAACAAATGTGAGGTCCTGAGTTCAAACTCCAGTACCCCCTCTCCAAAAAAAAAAAATCTTTAATGGAATTATTTTGAATTCTTTGTCAGGCTAATCTTAGACCTCCATTTCCTTATGGTCAGCTATTTGAGATTTATTTTGTTCCATTGGTAATATAACACCCCTGGAGTCTGTACATGTCCTCCAAGATTCATGTGTAAGAAACTTAATCTCCAATTTAGCTGTCCTGCAGGAACAGGTAGAGGAATGGAGTTGGGAGTGTATCTATCACCCCTTAATCTCTTGTTTTCTTGAATAATTCTTGTGTTGATGTGTGTCAGCCAACATGGAAATCTCATGGCTCCAATGCTTGTAACACATTTTTGGCACAAAAAATGCTTGATGGTAATAGGTTTAGAAGCAGATTTAGACTTAAGATAAGGATAAGTTATGTCTGAGCTTGGTAGATGACAAAGATTCACCTGATATCACATTCAGGCAATAAATTTAGACAACGGGAAGATTGTAGCAAGAAATGAATTTGAAGCAGCATCAAAGCTTGTCCAGAAATTCCCCGGTTAATTGTCAGGAGCAGGCACTGATGAGTAAGCATAGGTAATGCTCAGGTTTGTGTTTCTAGACTTTTCAACACACTCTCAAAGAAGGGAAGAGAAACATGAAAAAGTTTAGGAAGTAATGCAAGAGTAATTCAGGCCACCTCCACCCTGACAACCCTAAAAGTGATCCATTCCTGTTTTCTGACTGCTACAATTGCTAAGATTTAACTTCTGGTTATTTCAACTTTTTGGATGAAGTTATTTCTTATGTTAGTTTTTATCAGGAATTGGTATTCCCTCTGCCCATCCTCAAGCAATAAGCATTTAGCTTAGCTTCAATAAATCCAACCTTTGAGGCTTTTTTAAAAACCGTACTTCCAAATGGCCAGTAAATACACGAAGAAGTGCTCAACATCCCGGGTTATAAAAGAAATGCAAATCAAAACAACAGTTAGATTTCATCTCACCCTAGTAAGATTAGCCATAATCAAGGGTAGCAACAACAACAAACACTGGCAAGGATGTGGCAAAACAAGAGCCCTTACACACTGCTGTTGAAAATGCAAATTAGTACCACCACTATGGAACGCAGCATGGAGATTCCTCAAAACACTAGAGCTAGAACTGCCATATGATCCAGTGACGCCACTCCTGGGCATCTACTTAAAGGAATGTAAGACAGGATGTAGTAGAGACACCTGTACATCAATGGTCATCAATGGGAGTGGGTAGGAGGTAAAGGGGTAAGGGAGAGCAATGAAAAGGATTGAACGGACCAAAGTAAAGCACACCCACAGGGGGCATACATTGAGACACCCCTTTGAACATCAACTTAAATATTAATAACAAAAACCCGGACTGTAAAATAGGCACAGTGTGTGCAGGGGGCGGGGTTACTAGTGGGAGGAGGGCAGGAGAAGGAAGGAGATTAAGGTGATGGAATATGGTTGGTGGACTTTATATACCTATATGAAACAAAACTAAGAAACTTCTTACGACTGCTTTAAGTGGGGTGGGGAGGGGGCTGAGGGGGAGGGACGATGGGAGCAATGTAAATAACATACAATGCAAGTCTAATAAGAATTGTCACTATGAATCCCCTGAATAATGTATATATCCTAATAAAAAATTTATAAAAAACTGTACCTTATGGGCCAGGGATGTACCTCAGTGGCAGAGTGCTTGCTTAGCATGCATAAGGCCCCAGGTTCAGTTACCCAGCACCATAATAAAAAGCCTATGCTCCAACCCAGTATGAAGACTTCATTCATAAAAATATTTTCCAAGGAGGTTAATTGCTTGGAAGAGGAAATAAAGAGATTTGAGCATAGGACCTGCCACCTCTATTGTTCTAATCCTCTCTTGCCTGCTCCTTTGTCTAGACTCCTATGTGTCATGACCTTGGCTAGGATCAAAGACGATGCACATTCATCAAAGCCCCCACTATGCCACTGTTCATCTGTTTCCTAGTATCTGATTTGTCATTGAACAATGATGGAACTAATTACTTTGTGGCTTAATCATGATATGAAGTATTTATTTATGACTGTCAAGTACCCATGAAGAATAAACAAGAAAAATGTATCACTCATTCACACAGTGCACATTTGTTCATAATCTACCATAAACAGGATTCAATCAGATGGCAAGATGACAATGTGAGATAATTGTTACTGAATTGGCAGGAAGCCTGCAAGCATTCACAACAAGTAAGTGAAGTGAGAACTCTTCACTGACTGGCAAAACTGTTGGCAAAATCATTACCCAGAAACCTACACACTCATATTCTCTCATTCCAGTGTAAAAAGCAATGCCATAATCACAAGTCTATGGAATTGAAATCACAGACTAGGGCATTCCACTAAACTGACATTGCATTTATCCTCATCTTTCATAAACCAACTTATGTGAGATTCAACTTCTTGCCAAAGACATGATCAATTCATTGGCATGTCTAGAGCCTAGCTGGAGATGAAAACTTTTTAGAGCTTCCTACGCATCTGATAGCATTTGGTTAAGACATGGAATAGAAAACATTGTGCTTTTAACAAATATTGTTAAGAAAAAATGTACTGCACAAGTTTCTGAAGACATTACTAAATTAATTATTAGAGGGATGTTTTTTAAACTTATCCTGAAGAGCCCTGGAGCATAGCCGTCCTCAATTATGTTACTACAATATGAAGCCACATATGTGGTTATAATAATTTGTTAATGGGTGCACAATATACAGCGATGTAAATTGTGACATCAAAAATATAAAACTGTGTGTGGGAATAAAAGAGTGGGTTTTTGGTATGTTATCAAATTTATCAGATTAACATAGCCAATTAGAACTATATGTTTATGTAAGCTTCATGGTAATAACCATGAAGAAAGAAAGAAAGGAAGAAGAAAACCATGGTAGATACACGAAATATAAAGACAAAAGAGCTAGGTGCTGTTGGTTCACACCTAATCCTAGCTACTTGGGAGACTGAGATCTGGAGGATTATGCTTGGAGGGCAGCTCAGACAAATATTACGTGAGACCCCATCTCCAAAATAACTAAAACAAAATGGACTGGAGGTGTGGGTCAAGTGGTAGAGTGCCTACAAGTGTGAAGCCTGAGTTCAAACCCCAGTTCCACCAAAAAAAATAAAAAAGACAAAAGAATCAAAGCATGCCACGACAGAAGATCACCAGATCAAAAAGGAATACAGGAAGAGAGGAAGAAAAGACACAAAATGTCTACAAAAAGTCAGCAAAACAATTAACAAAATGGCAGCAGTAAGTCCTTCCATATTAATAATTACTTTGAATGTAAATGGAGTAACTCTCCAACCAAAAGATGTGAAGTGGGTGAATGGATAAAATAGAGACCTAACTATCTGCTGTCTACAAGAGCTCACTTCACCTTTAAGGACACACAGAGACTGAAAGTGAAAGGATAGGAAAAATATTCCATGCAAATGGTAACCAAAGGAAAGCAGGAGTGGCAATGCTTACACCAGACAAAATGGGCTTGCCTTTTTTTTTTTTGAAAGTTTTAGCAAGGAGTTACTTTAGTATAACAGCATGAAGTAAGAAGTGGGGGAGAAAAGGGGAAGAACATTTCTTGCTCCTCCACACAGGAGATGGGAGTAAAGATTCCGAAAAGAAGCTTTAACTAAAAAAACAAAAAAGTCACAAGAGACAAAGCTGGGCATTACATAATGATAAAAGGATAAGTTCATCAGGAAGATATAACAATTATAAATGCATGTGCAAAACATAGAAGTATCTAAATATGTAAAACAAACATTGATAGAACTGAAGGGAGAAGTAGATGCAATACAGTAATAGTAGGGGACTTCAATACTGTAATTTCAACAATGGATAGATCATCTAGACAGAAAATCAATAAGGAAACAATGGACTTGAGCTACACAGACCAAATGGAGCAAAAAGACATATACAGATCATTCCATGCATCAGCAGCAGAAGACACATTCTTTTTAAGTGCACATAAAATAGTCTCTCCAGAATGGATCATTTGTTAGGGCCACAAGCAAGTCTCAACTAATTTAAGAAGACTGAATTCAAATCAAGTATCTTTTTCTAACTGCAGTTGTACAAACCCAGAAATCAATTCATAAATATGTGGAAATTAAATAAACATACTTGATCAACCAATGAGCCAAACAAGAAATCAAAAGGTTAATTAAAAATACTGTGAGACAAATGAAAATGGAATCAAAACCTACCAAACTTTATGGGATGCAACAAAAACACTACCAAGAGGGAGTTTATGGCAATAAACACCTATATTAAAAGAGAATAAACACCTCAAATCAACAACTTGATATCATACCTAGAAGAACTAGAAAAAGAACAACACACGATGCACAAACTTAACAGAAGGAAACAGTAAAGATTAGAGCAAAAAGAAAGAAAAGACAATAGAAAAATAAATATAACTCAAATTTAGTTATTTGAAAAGGTAAATGAAATTGACAAACCTTTAGGAAGACTAAGAAAAAAGAATCAAATGAGTAAAATAAGAAAGGAAAGAGGAGGCATTATAACTGATTCTGCAGTAATACAAATAATAAGACACTATAATAATTATATACCAACAAAACTGATAACCTAGAAGAAATTCCTAGATGCATACAACTTTTTATCCCTATTCTTCAGAGAAATGAACTAATGAAAGAGGTGTGTGTGTGTGTGTGTGTGTGTGTGTGTGTGTGTGTGTGTGTAGCTCAGGAGATACATTATAAGGAAATGGCTCACGTGATTATGGGGACTTACTCAGTCCCACAATGCAAACTGGAGAACCACATCCAGTACAGCAGTGGTGAATTCCTGTCCCAATCCAAAGGCCTGAGAACCAGGGGATCCTATAATGATCCCAGTTCAATAGCAGAAGACCAGAGGCCCAGCTCAAGCAGCAAGACAGGAAGAAAAGGGCAAATTCCTCCTTCCCCCAACTTTTTGTTCAATTCAGACCCTTTTAAGACTCACTATGCTAGCTAGGTGACAATACCTTGCAAGGCTGGAACAAAATTTTCTAGAAGGCTATAAATGCTCGGATTCAGTATTTGATATTTGGTAGTTTCTCCTATAACCAGGATTCATGAGGCCTGTACTCAAGGGATAGATTGGATATGCCCACCCACACTGGAGAACGTAACCTACTAAATTCACTATTTCAAATGCTACCCTCAACTAAAAACACTCTCATGACACACCCAGAAATAATGCTGAATTTGGAAATCCCATGGTGTAATCAAGTTGACAAATAAAATTAACCTTCATGATCCATCCTTTGTCACCTTGGCTCACATATGCATCTCATTAAAACATTTTTGATCCTAAAATAACAATAATAAAAAGGTTTTAATTTCACCTAATATAGTAAAACTACAACACACTCAATAAAAAAAGAGAAGGCAAACTGATTGATGTTTACTCTTCTTAAATGCTATGATGTAAAAAATATTACCATAAAGTCAATATATCTTATGTTATATGATGGGAGTGTAAGAGAGGAAAGAAAGCAAAGATACAAACACAAAATATAGAGAGATATATTGGTTCACACAAATGGATTCATAACAGTATACTCATGACCGTGGACGTGGTTCTTTGCTTAGTGGGATGACTCAAACCTTCATTCCTGAAGGGTCTTACATTAGAAATCCTGCTGGATTTGGCTGTTTTAATCATCCATTGACTTTAAACACAGTGCATGGACATAACAAGAGATATCCTAAAGGATCACTTTTATTCCAGACATACTCTTCCTGGCCTTCATTGAAGAGCAGCAGTTCAATTTATCCCATTAAGTCAGGACCAATCACCTCAGCCAACACTGTAACTCCCTTCTTAGGCTCCAGACTTAGAGTATGAGGACCCTGAAGTGGTTACATGACAATTTTAACTTCTAGCTCATGGTCCCTTTGGAATCAAGTCCTCCAGGCTATAAGAGCATGAAGTTGTGGAACAGGAAGCAAAAACTTTGGAAGTGGGTCTCTAGGGGTACTAGGGAATAGTCCCATGCCAATTTTTACCCTCCCTTGGGCTCTCTTTCATTCTTTTGGTTAGTTCAGCAAGCATTTGTGAATATTCTTTATCTTTTCAAAGAAGCAACTCTTTGTTTCATTGATCCTTTGTATTTTTTAGTCTTTATTTCATTGATTTCCAACTTTATATTTCTTTCTCTTTCCCAATTTTGGGTTTGGCTTATTCCAGTTTTTCTAAACCTTAAAGTGCCTCATGAAGTTATTTATTTGAGCTCTCTCTGATTTTTTAATGTACGTATGCATAGCTGTAAACTTTCCTGTTAGAACTGCATTTGGTATATCCCAATGGTCCTTGTAAGAAATACAATAAACATCAATTAAAGACAAATACCAAGCCATCAATAATCATAGGGAAAAAAAGGGGCAAAAATAATGTAGGAGTTATGATATTAAAGATTAATAAAAGAAAAATGAATAATAAGAAGAATAAAATAAAGGGGGCAGGAAAGGAAAAACTAAAAAAGCAAGGTTAAACTTAAGAAAGAAAAAGGAAAAGACTGTGAAGCAGAAAAGAGCAAGAAATTATTACAAAATAAAGAAAAAGGAGCAGCAAGGCAAGATGGCAGATGAGAAGATTCTTCAGTGTGACTGTGAATGGAAGAGCCAAGGTAACAGAAGAGCATCAGGAATCACGAAAGTGCTGACAGTGCAGCTGAAAAGCATGGAGAAACACAAAGGCAATGAAGTTCTGGCGACAACAGATGCACAGGACAAGCTCACACTTCCCACAAGCCTTAAACACAGTGCAGGGATGTGGTGTGACAGTGACTCCTCCTGCATACCTTATGGCGTGGTTGTGGTTTTGCCTTCCTCTCTCCCCAGAGACCAGGGTTAGAGCTGTGCACTCTTTCCTACTTTGCTCTGGGTCATATTTCTGTTTTTCTGTGCTTTTTAACTGTCCTGTAGTCTCTCCTTGTTACATTGACACTTCCATTCATGAAGTCACGCAGAAAAAAAATTCTAGCCTGCTAGCTTACCCCAGAAGCCTTTTTTTTAAAAGACAGAGTTTCACTATGGCACCCAGACTTGTAACTTTGGATCTCGAGTGATCCTTCTACCACAGCCTACCAAGTGTTGGGATTACAGACATGTACACTGTGCCTGGCTGTTCTTCACTCTTTCATTCTTTTTCCTTTTTGCTCCTTTTGACTAAATCATTTTGAATGATCTGACTTTGCATTCACTGATTCTGTTTTCTGCTTCATCTAGTCTGCTGCTGAAATCCTTTCACAAATTTTTCAGTTCAGTTATTAGTTTCTTCTGTTCTAATATTTGTGTTTAGTTTTCTAAAAAATATTTTCCCTTTGATGAAATTCTCACTTTTTCCTGAATGTTCTCCTGAGTTCTTTGGACATTCTCATGATGGGCATTTTGATTTCTCCATCAGACAATCCATATAACTCTGCTTCATTGCGTTTAGTTTCTGGAGATGTATCTTGTTCCTTTTTTTTAGTACCCTGTTTCCCTGTTTCTTAATTATTCTTGTCTGTTTGGGCTCATATTTGTGCATTTGAAAAAATTACCACCTCTTTTAATCTTCAGGGACTACAATTATACAGGGAAGTACTTTTACCCATCAGCTTGGCCAGAAATTCTGTGTATGTGTTTTGTGTGTGTGTGTGTGTGTGTGTGTGTGTGTGTGTGTGCACGTGTTCCCAAGTAGAGGGATTTTCTATTTATTTTTTCTGAGGTTTACAATCTCTTGCTCCTTGTGGTGGTGTTCCCATTTCTGTACTATATAGCTAGGGAACACCAACTTGACTCAGTTCTTATTTTTGTTCTTGGTGGTCCCTGGCATTTAGATTATGATGGGTCCTTTTTGGGCTTGATACTGACACAGGCCACCTCAAAAGTCTGAATGTTGGCTGTGTGTCTGTATTTTTTAATCATCCCCTCCCCCAGGAATAATCCAGGAACTGGTAGTTGTTCCAATTGTGCCACTCTGAACTGGGGTGAGGGTTTTGGGGGGTGCATACCTACACTAGTTTAATGATTCAATTCTAGTCTCAGTGGCCCTCCAGCATCTGGAATATTCCAGGTCCGTCATGGGTCTACAGCAGGTGAGACAGAAGCCAGACCCTCAGGTAGCCCTTGAAAATCAGGACTACCTATGCCAGTCCCCATCTTTCCCTCCTCAAAGAGAAGGTGGGATTGGGAGTTTTCACCCACTCAACTCCGCTGAGCTGGGCAAGGAAGATTATGATGAGTGCATTGTGCTGGTCCAAACTTATGTCTCTGTCCTCAGAAGTTCCCAGCCTGGGGTCATTTCTTGACTGTGTTCAGACTCAGGTAAGGCAGAGACTAGTTCCTGGGGTAGCCCTGAGAAAAGTCACAATGTTGGATATATGGATCAGTCTTTTCCTCCCCTCCCCAGAGAGAAGTTGGGGCTTCTGTGCAAGCATTTAGCACTGTGCCTGCTAAGCAAGAACGTTTTCACTCATTTCTGGATTTGTCACAAAAAGAATGACTCTGAGAACTGCTGTTGAATTAATGTGTCTGTGGGGGGAAGAAAGGTAGAGGGGCTTCTTATTCTACCATCTTTTGATGTCACTTCTTCAGCTCAGTGGATTTAGTCTAAAGTTGGGTAAATATCATCACGATGTAATTTTAGATAGAACATTTTCATCACTCTACAAAGAAACCCCCTACCCTACCCACTGGCAGTCCTAACCAATTCACCCAAACCACTAAGCCTAATTTACCACAAGTAAACGTTCTGTCTCTCTGTATACTTGCCTGTTGTGGACATTATGTAACAATGATATCATTCTTGGGCACGGCATTTTCTTTATCTATTCAATGCGTGACTCCCATATAGTTTGTTTTAATGTTTTGCATATTATGAATACTTTGAACATTCATAGGCAAGTTATTGTATAGACATATATTTCATTTCAGTTGGGTAGATTTAAATGAATGGAATTGCTGGGTCATGTAATAAGTGTATGCTTAATTTTTAAAGAAACTACCACCCTCTTCTCAACATGAGTATGCCATTCTATATTGCAACTGACAAAGTGTGAGCGTTCCAGTTTCTCCACATCCTCACCAACACGTGTTATAGTTGCTTGTGTTTATATATTTATTTACTTATTTTTGTGATGCTGAGGATTTAACCCAAGGCCTCATGCTATGCAAGAGTGCTACCACCAAGCTGGACCCCCAACCTCATTAAAGTCCTAGTTAAAATTATGTACATTCTGGTGTATATGAAATGGTGATTTTTTTCTTTGCATTTTTATTTGTATTTTTGTAATGGTTAATGAAGCTGGACATCTTTCCATGTATTTGCTGGACATTTGTATTTCTTCTTTGAAGAAACATTCATTCATATTTTTCTCATTTCAAAAATGAGTTTTTAAAATACTATTGAGTCAGGCACCAGTGGCTCATGCCTGTAAGTCTACCTGCTTGGGAGGCTGAAATTGGGAGGATCATGGTTTGAGGCCAGCCTGGGCAAATAGCTCACAAGACCCCATCTCCAAAATAACCAGAGCAAAGCGGACTGGAAGTGTGGCTCGAGTGGTAGAGTACCTGCTTTGCAAGCATGAAGCCCTGAGTTCAAACCCCAGTCTCACCAAAAAATAAAACAAAATACAATGCTATTGAGTTGTAATGTATTCTTTATATATTTTAAATACAAGTCCCTTATCAGATGTGTGGCTTACAAATATTTTCTCCCATTCCATGCATCGAATTTTTGTGTATACAAACTGTGGATTAACAGACACAATCTGCAGAGCTTTTCCTTCTGGGACACACCTAAGGGATAGCCACAGCAGCCGCAATAAGACATCACCTCACTCCAGTTAAAAAAAAAAAAAAACCCAGCTATTATCAAAAAGACTAAAGATAAAAGGTGCTGCTGAGAATATGGAGAAAAGGGAAACTTACATAGTGTGGGTGGGAATATAAATTACTACAGTCATTAAGAAACAGTATGGAGATGCTTCAAAAATCAAAAATAGAACTATATTATCCAGCAATCTCACTCTTGTATATGAAACACAATCAGTATGTTAGAGACATCTGCCTGCCTATGAAGACTGCAGCACTAGTCACAGTAGCCAAGAAATGGGAAAAACCTAGTATCCCTAGTGTCAGGTAATGAGTGGCTAAACACAGGACGTGTGTGTGTGTGTGTGTGTGTGTGTGTGTGTGTGTGTGTGACAACATGGATGGATCTGGAGTTCATTAAGTGAAGCAAACCAGGCACAAAAACTGATGCCATCGACACTGTGAGTAGAATAATGGTTAGCAGAGGATTGGGAGGAAGGGAGGAACGGGGAAAGACTGGTCAATGATTACTAAGTTCTAGTTAGACAACAGCAGGAAGTTCTGGTGTGTTATTTCACAGCAGGTGTCCATAGATAGCAATAATGCACTACACATTTTTAAAAGCTAGTAGAAAGGATTTTGAATGTTTTTACCATAAAGAAATGATAAGTGTTTGAGGACATATTTACGTTTAATCTGAATTAAACATTACTTGGTGTGTCCATGTATCAAATATTACATGGTTCCCCATGAATATGTATAACTTTTATGCTTTTATGTTGAAAATAAAAAATAATATAAATACAATTTAAAAAACAAGGTGCAGGACAATGTTGAGTGTGTTCTAGTTTTGTGCAACAAAGGAAGGAAAATATATATTTGCATAAGCACTGGAAGGACACGCAAAAACAGATAAAATGGAGTGAGAGGGGAGAGAAATTGAGATTAGTCAACGTATACCCTTGTGATTTCTGAACCATATGGATGTGTTAACGTATCCTCCAAAACAGGAGAAAAGACAAAGAAGTGGTTACCTATGAGGAGTAGACTGACGTTTTGCGTTTAGAAACATCTTTGGCACAATTTGACCTTTAAATCATGTGTGTGTCTTTTAGCAGGAGGATAACTCTCAGAAGAGTTTTTTAAAGTAATGATTAAAGATGGTTACTTCTAGGAAGTGTGTCCAAAAATGGAGAGGAGTTGGGCAAGGGATATTGCATTTCATTAAAAACCTAGACAATTTTATATTTTAACTTTATGCTTGTCTTACTTGGTTAAAAATTAAGATAGAACATTCTAGAAAAAAGGGCAGAAAGTGGAAATTTATAAGGATAAAGAAAAAATATCTACCAGTCACAAAGAAGGACTGTGTCTACTCTATAAGCTTTCCTAATAAATTGTGTCCTTAGTTCTCGGTGAAGATCATATATTTCATTTACTGAAGAATTAAGACTCAGCCTTTTTAAAGGAAAAGCAATGTCTGGTTGTGATAAAGCTATAATTAATCTTAAAGAATTACATATGCTGGCGACCATTCCATATCAGTTCCTATAGATTCATGTCACTTTCCAAGCTGCTGAATACATCCCATAGCGTGGACATGTAATTAAATATCCCCCTTTTGATGGACACTTTGGTTATGTCTACTATTTTGTTGTTACAAGCAAGGCCACAGTAAGCATTGTGCACATAATAAATCACTGAGCCGTGTGCAATAATAGATTTCTAGAAATGGAATTAGTTGTCAAAGAACACATTCTATTTTCTAGATTTTCCATAATGAGTATGCATAGCTTTTGTAATTAAGAAAAAGTACTAAAAATTAACTGTAAAATAAAGGTCCTGTTTTTCTAGCATTTTGTACTATGTAGAAAGAAGTTTCATTGGGTTTTTTTGTAGTACTGGAGTTTGAACTCAGAGCCCTTGCACCACTCCACCAGCCCTTTTGTTTTTAAATATTCATATGTGCATACAATGCTGCTTGGGTCATTTCTCCCTTCTGTCCCCACCCCCTCCCTTACCACCCACCCCCTCAATACCCAGCAGAAACTATTTTGCCCTTATTTCTAATTTTGTTGTAGAGAGATTATAAGCAATAATAGGAAGGAACAAGGGTTTTTGCTGGTTGAGATAAGGATAGCTATACAAAGCATTGACTCACATTGATTTCCTGTGCGTGTGTGTTACCTTCTAGGTTAATTCTTTTTGATCTAACCTTTTCTCTAGTACCTGTTCCGCTTTTCCTATTGGCCTCAGTTGCTTTAAGGTATCTGCTTTAGTTTCTCTGTGTTGAGGGCAACAAATGCTAGCTAATTTTTTATCCACCAGCCCTTTTTTTGTGAAGGGTTTTTCAAGATAGGGTCTCACAAACTGCCTGGGCTGACTTCACACTGCGATCCTCCTGATCTCTGCCTCCTGAGAAGCTAGGGTTATGGGTGTGAGCCACTGGTGCCTGGCATGAATGTTTTCTTGAACTGTGTCACACAAGCAAAACGCAAAGTAGATTTGACAGCTACAATGATTACCCTGGTAATTCAGCCAAAACACTTAGTTCTTGGATAAAATGAGAATTTTTTGCATTAAATGTTTCTAATCCTCTATGCTACCTAAATGCAAGGGATTGTAATGATGCCTTGCACTTGTCCTTTGCTCAAGACAGGTATTGCTGTGGATGAACAGGGTAATTTAGAATGGGGTGACCCACGAGCACCTTTTACATTCTCAGTTAAAATGCCATGGTGTGTAAGCACGTGTTTGTGAGGGCGACTTGGGACAGGGGTGACTCAGACCACAGCCCAGAAAATCAGAGTCTGGTGGTCTAGGCTGCAGTGGAAAGAAAATTTTAAAACATGTGAAGACCAACTACTGCCTTTGAAGGTCTTGCTAAAATAATAGCCAAAATAAAACAAGTAGGATAGAAGCACTAGAGTGGGTTATTCATGTTCCAAATTGATTCACATAAGAATGTCTGATCTAATTAAACAGAGGATAGCGTGTGAACCATAATAGTTATCAGTTACTAGTTTATCCAAAGTTATGTATATTTATGTTTAGTTATGTTGTTTTTAGTTGCCTAATTCTACTTTTTTGGGGGGGGGAAGACAGGGTCTCACCACATAGTACAGGCCTGCCTGGAACACACTATGTAGCCCAGCTGGCCTTAAACTTGTGATCCTTCTGCCTCAGCTTCCCTAGTGTGGGGATTACAGGCATGTACCATAACTATATCTGACCTAATTCTATTTTTGATAAGATTAATCATTAAACTTGGTTTTGTTCTCTGAGCAGACACCAGATGGTATGAGATATGTTAGTAACAGGAATACAAGTACAGAATTAAACTGGTTGATGAATAATCCAAGTAGAAAATTTACTTGCTCAGAATTAAGAACTGAGTTTCTATTAAAAAGCACAGAATTCCTCAAAGGGCTAAACCCATCCAACCCAGCAATTTTACTCCTAGAAAACTGAAAACCATATGTCCACACAAAAACTCATACATGAATGTTTATAGCAGAATAGCCAAAAAGTGGAACCAAACCAAATGCCTACCAAAAGATGAACAGATAAACAAAATTGGTATATCCATACAGTGGAAATTCTACAACAGGAATGAACCTTGAAAATGTAATGCTAAGAGAAAGAAACCACACACAAAAGGTCAAGTATTATAGGATTCCATTTATATGAAATGTCCAAGAATAGGCAAACTCAGGGAGACAGAGCATGCTGGTGGTCACCAGGGATGGGACATGTGGGGGATGGGAGGCAATTGTTTACTTGGGCATGGACCTTCCTTTTGGGGTGACAAAAATGTTCCCAAACTAGATAGTTGCGATGGTTGCCCAAGCTTGTGAATATACGAAAAAGAATGGAACTGTAAGCATTAAATGAGTGAATTGTATAGCATGTGATTTACATCTCAATAAAACTTTGACGGAAAAGGAAGGAAGCAATTAGCAGAGGTCAGGGGAGGCTAGCAGGTCATAAGTGATTTAATCTCACTGGGAGATGGGTCAGCTGGGACTTTCCTGGAGATAACCAGATTGATGGTGAGCCTGTGAGCACACCTCAGCTTCCTCAGTATAAGGTCCCTCAGGCCCTTTTTC
Organism: Castor canadensis; assembly: GCF_047511655.1. Lineage (NCBI taxonomy): Eukaryota > Metazoa > Chordata > Mammalia > Rodentia > Castoridae > Castor > Castor canadensis. The sequence goes on from NC_133405.1 coordinate 21,205,257, forward strand.
TTAGACCCGTGGGGTTTTGAAGCATCCACAGCAATGGTTGGCCAAGCATGTGAATGACTCCTGTAGTTTCAGCCTTTTACAGACCTCTGGAAATGTCTTGCGCTGGGAAAAGCAGGCTACTCCTTTTACATGTTGGTCAGCTGGAGCTCTGGCCAGCTAAGCCCATGGGTGGATGAAGTCAGCCACCCAGCAGGGAACATCAATCACTGCGACCTAAGAAATGGAAACCCCAGGGTCACGTGGGTCTCAGGTACCACCTGAGAGAAGAGCAAAACCCGAGGTAAGTGGAAGACAATACCTCATTTGAGATGCCCGCTGAATACGTGAGGAGTTTGTCAGTAACTGGACCTAATATAAGAGAAAGGCAAATACTAACTTCAAAATTATTAAAATAGAAAACCAGGTGTGGTGGTATGTGCCTGTAATCCCAGCTACTCAGGAGGCAGAGATTAGGAAATTGGTGGTTCAAGGTCAATCCTGAGCAAAAAGTTAGGAAGACCCCATCTCAGCCAAGAAGCTGGGCACAGTGGCTCACAACTGCAATCCCAACTACACAATTGGGTAGAAGGAATGAGGTCAGAGGCCAGCCCCAGGCAAAAATGCAAGATCCTATTTGAAAAATAACTAAAGAAAAAAACAAAAATGGACAGGTGACATGGCTCAAGTGGTAGTATGCTTGCCTTGTAAGTGCAAGGCCCTGAGTTCAAACCCCAGTACCACCAAAAAATTATTAAAAAATGAAAAATTTATACACGAATATTTTATTTGATATTAAAACCTATAGCTGTATACTTACTAATCTACTGGCTTAAGACCAGTTCTTTCTCCAGATGTGAATACACTGATGGATCTTTCTTATATAAAGAGCACGTTCACATTTTATGAAGTTTCCAGTTTCTATTTCTTTAAAATGAATAAAGAACTTAGAGACATGGGCAAAGAAGTCTGAGCGAAGAATCCTTCTAGATTTTTATCATTTTTTCCCACATTTTCAGGTGTCTCGACTACCAGTTGACAATGATGTTTCGGAGTCGGGTTTTTCTGCCATGCTGGGGACCGAACCCAGGACCTTGTGTGCGCTAGGCAAGGCCTCTACCACTGAACTACATCTTCAGCCGTACTTCGAGGCTTTTAACAATTTCTATAGCCTTAAATTCGAGTTTTATTAACACACCTGTTTCATGGTCACACCTCCTTTACTTGTGTTGTATTTAGCTCTAAGTAATGAACAGATGTACCTTGACTGACAACAGGGTCACCTTCCAGCAAACCCATCATAAATCAACCCAACCCACCAAACATCCCAGCTTAAGAGTGATCAGAACATTTGCTCGCCCCACCCTTGGGCAAAGTCATCCAACAAAAGTCTGTTTTATACTAAAGCATTGAATATCCAGTGGAACTGACCATGTGCTGAAAGCAACCAGCAATGGTTTTCCAGATACTCGCCATCAACGCACCCAGCAGGAGACACCAAAGGGTATCTTCTAAATAGGGTGGGATGTGAAAATGCAAAACAAGGTATCCCATAACGCTGGCCACCCAGCACGCTGTAGATTAGGGGTTATTTCCCTTGCTGATCACATGGCTGACGTGAGCTGTAGTTGGCTTCCACTGCCAGCCATCACCAAAGAGCGTTCTACTGCAAATGGCCGGCCCAGGAAAAGTCCAAACTTTGAGGTATGTTTTCTACTGAGTGTGCTTTGCTTTCAGTTCATGGTACAGTTGAAAAATTCTAAGTTGAACCATTGGAAGTTGGGGACCGTCTATGACTACAAACAGTGGTGTCAGGAGGATTGAGGACAGATTTGATTGACTTGTAGAAGGCCTCCACCCAGTGGGAGAGACAGAAGTACCCAGCGCTGGTAAAGAGAGAAGCCCATCTTCCCCTGTGCAGAGACTTCAAACACATGTCAGAGAGACGATAAAGCAACTCTTAGTCCAGCTTCCTGGCCCAGTGTGGGTGGATCAGAGACCTTTGGCGGTACCTACTTCGCTTCTCAGCCACACTCAACCTTTGCGGAGCTCTGCTCCTGAGCGCTTGAATCCAGCGGAGGACTGTTTTGAACCTGGATCCCATCGGCCATCCTCAAGCACCCCAGGTGTGATGGGGTGACTTTTGGACGTCCCTCCCCCTAATGATACTGATCCCCTGGCATTCGCACCTGGTGTAATTTCCTCCCTCAAGCAGAGGTGTGACCTTGCTTCTAACCAATAGAATGTGGTTTCCAAGATTAAAAAAGATGGTAACTTCCATCTTGCCAGCAGACTCTTTCTCTATTGCCTCCTCAGTTTATGTGATTTGATGAAGCCAGCAGCCATATCAAGGAGGTATGGTTGACAACGAAATGAACTGAGACTCTGACCAACAGTCAGCAAGCAATTAAGGCCTTCCATCTAACAGAACACAGGAGCTAAGTTGTCCTGGCAGGAATCACAAAATCTTGGAAATGGCTCCTTCCCCAGTTGAGTCTTGAATGAGACCTCAGCACCATCCAACACCTTCTTTGCAGCTCTGTGAGAGACCCTGAAGCAGAGGCTCCAGCCAAGCAGCGGTTGGAGTACTGAAGCTGTGAGATAATTAATATGTGTGTAGTTTCAAGCTGGCTTTTTTTTTTTGAGGTAGGGTCTTGCGATGTCGCCTAGGCTGGTCTTGAACTCAAGACTGAAGTGATCCTCCTCTTTGAGCCCCCTGAGTAGCTGGGACTACAGGCATGTACCATTGCACACAGCTCGAGCTGTCTTTCTTCCTACAATAAAAAATTACATTTAAAACAAAATAAGGAAACACATTAAAAATTGTTTTAAAAAAAGGGAGGGAGGGGAGTAAGGAAGAGTATCAGAAGGGTAACTCTGATCAAAATACGTTGTATGCATGTGTGGAAACATCACAATAAACCATCATGCCATTTTTCAAACCTTCCATTTACGACACACCTTAGAGTTTATGAAATGCTACAATGTGTGCATGGCTTCATTTCATCTTCTCAGAACTACCCTACAAGGGACGTACCTTGAGATTCAACTGTGTGGAACAAGTATCTGTTGTCATACAGCTAGTCGGGACTCAGCCCCTCGACTTCTAACTCTGTGGTAGACACAGTGACGTGCCACTGAACCCTCTCCTCAAGAAAGGACGTGCCCCCCAGCTGTGTGCAGTGGACCCTCTTGCTGTCAGCTCCTTCAGGTTGCACCTTTTCTTAGACAGCCCGCATCTGGCAACTGATAGACACAAGGCTACCCAGGTGTGGCCCCATTATACAGGCACTGTTTCAGCATTATTTGAGCTGGCCAAGGGTTTGGTTTTTTGGACCTGCACAGAAGATCATCTCCCTCTGCCTGATATTGCTTCCTCCCTTTCCTTTCACAAATGTTCATCCTTAATATCCTCCACCCCAGCCTCTAATTCCATGTCTGCTTTTAGAGAACCCAACCTGCAATAGTTGCTACTGTTTGTAGTCTGAGAAAGCAGCCACTAGGGCAGGTCACTCAGCTCTCAGGTGGACGTGGGAAGTCCCTTGCTAGTAAGTAGATGGAGCCCAGATGGCACCAGGTGGCAGGACAATTATTAAAACTTTCACTGGAGGCACACTGGCGGTTGCGATTTACACAGGATTTGAATTATAGAGGGGAGACATACATTATGTGGCTAACAAGATCCGATGACTTGTCATAAACTGCTGAGGATAACTGGCTTGAAAGCTAAGAGGACGTCTCTGGTTAGACACAAAACAGCTCTCGCTTCTCCTCTGTAAGGAGGCCAGAGGATTCTGAAAACCCAGGTGTAGTGGTTACAGAAGCTGGACTTGAACTCAGGTTATACACTCAACCAAGACAAGGATGTTAGTTTGAAAAAAAATCTACACATGGACCAGATCATATAGGTGAGCACTCAAAGATTTTGATGCTCCATACTCCCTGGAACCTTCTGAGCCAGTGGACATGGTCCCTCCCACCCTTATTAAGAGCTAGCACTATTCACAATAGCCAAGTTATGGAAACAGCCAAGATGCCCCACCACTGACAAACGGATCAAGAAAATGTGGTATCTATACACAATGGAATTCTATGCAGCCATGAAGAAGAATGAAATCTTATCATTCGCTGGTAAATGGATGGAATTGGAGAACATCATTCTGAGTGAGGTTAGCCTGGCCCAAAAGACCAAAAATCGTATGTTCTTCCTCATATGCGGACATTAGATCAAGGGCAAACACAACAAGGGGATTGGACTTTGAGCACATGATAAAGCAAGAACGCACTTGGGAGATATGAGGATAGGTAAGACACCTAAAAAACAAGATAACATTTGTTTCTCTCAACGCAGAGAAACTAAAGCAGATACTTTAAAGCGACTGAGGCCAATAGAAGGGGACCAGGAACTAGAGAAAAGGTTAGATCAAGAAGAATTAACCTAGAAGGTAACACCCATGCACAGGAAATCAATGTGAGTCAATGCCCTGTATAGCTATCCTTATCTCAACCAGCAAAAACCCTTGTTCCTTCCTATTATTGCTTATACTCTCTCTACAACAAAATTAGAGATAAGGGCAAAATAGTTTCTGCCTGGAAGCAAGGGAGAGGGAAAGAGAGGGAGGGGGCGGGGGTAGGAGGGAAAAATGACCCAAACATTGTATGCACATATGAATAAATGCAAAAAAAAGAAAAAAAAATAAGAGCTAGCATTACTGGCACCATGCTGTTCAATGGGGCAGAGGCCTCCTCCTACAAGGGAGCATGTGTTCCCTCTCATGCCCCAGTGCCATGCCTCTCCCGGGCTACCAGCCTTCCAGTTAGGTTTATGGCCAAGCACAAGTCAGCTTGGGATGTACTGGGCCAGATGTGCAGGGAAAGGGAGTTCCCCAGAGGCCGAAAGAAGTAACTAGCATGTGCCAGCAGGAGAAACCATGCTCAAACTGGATTCTGAGGGCCAGGGAGAGGGGACACATTAATCAGGATAGCTCACTGACTTGGGGGCACTTTCCCGGGATGCAGGATGTGAGCCCAAGAAGAGAACAAATGTCCTACTAGGATGATGGCCTATGCTGAGTGAAATTGAAGTGGTAGAATTGCTGTGGCCAATAGTGGAGGAGGGATTAAAGGGCTAGAGGAAGTGGGCACAGCACATTGGGATGGAGAGTACCATGTACAGCCCCAAGACCCACTAAAAGATACTATTCCATGGGATGGAGCCAGAGAACACACTGCTTAACAATGCCATCGGGACTGCACTGGTGAGAGGACCACGCCACTAGCATCACTCAAAAAAATCTGTGGTGTGTCAAGAGCATGGTGGCTCACACCTGTAATCCTAGCTACTTTTTATCTATTTATTTATTTGTTTGTTTGTTTGTTTTATTCCTATGTGCATACAATGTTTGGGTCATTTCTCTTCCCTTCCCCCACCCCTTCCTTTACCCCCTCACCCCTTCCTTTACCCCCCTACTCCCTCCTTTACCCTCCCTCTCCCCATCCTGCTCCCTTCCTTATCCCCTACTCCCTCTCTACCAGGCAGAAACTATTTTGCCCTTATCTCTAATTTTGTTGAAGAGAGAGCATAAGCAATAATAGGAAGGAACAAGGGGTTTTGCTGGTTGAGATAAGGATAGCTGTACAGGGAGTTGACTCACATTGATTTCCTGTGCGTGTGTGTTACCTTCTAGGTTAATTCTTTTTGATCTCACCTTTTCTCTAGTTCCTGGTCCCCTTCTCCTATTGGCCTCAGTTGCTTTTAAGGTATCTGCTTTTAGTTTCTCTGCGTTAAGGGCAACAAATGCTAGCTAGTTTTTTAGGTGTCTTACCTATCCTCACCCCTCTCTTGTGTGCTCTCACTTTTATCATGTGCTCAAAGTCCAATCCCATTGTGTTTGCCCTTGATCTAATGTCCGCATATGAGGAAGAACATACGATTTTTGGTCTTTTGGGCCAGGCCAACCTCACTCAGAATGATGTTCTCCAATTCCATCCATTTACCTGCAAATGATAAGATTTCATTCTTCTTCATGGCTGCATAAAATTCCATTGTGTTATAGATACCACATTTTCTTGATCCATTCGTCAGTAGTGGGGCATCTTGGCTGTTTCCATAACTTAGCAATTGTGAATAAGAATCCTAGCTAGTTGGAAGCAAAGGTTGGAAGGATGGTGATTTGAGGCCACCCCAGGCAGAAAGTTCTCAAGGCCCCATCTCAACTAATAAAAGCTGGGCATGGTGGTGTATGCCTGTCATCCCAGCTATGCAGGAAGTATAAATAGGAGGCTAGCAGTCTAGGCCACCCTGGACAAAAATATGAGATCTTATTCAAAACACACCTGAAGCAAAAAAGGCCAAGAATTTGCCCTACACTAGAGGGAATCTCCCAGCATGCCCCTGACTACTGGACCTCTAAAAATTGTGTGATTCTCATGTGCCTCTGGGAGTGGTTTATCTCCCTCCCTGAGTACTCATGTTAACTTTTTTTTTCTTTTTTTATTATATTCATATGGCATACAATGTTTGAGTCATTTCTCCCCTCTTCCCCCTCGTGTTAACTTTTCTGGTCCTCTTTTCTGATAGGCAGAGGAGAAAAATGAATTTGCCAAATCAATGGCCACACTACATGTATTTGAGACTATATTAAAATATCTTTGTAGATCTCACAAAGATACCACATATGACACAGGGACTGTGGTCGGAGCTGCTACTTGGTTGACCTTACAGTAGTCTACAGTCATCTCCCCAAATCCTGATTTTTACAGACACAAGAATGATAAATTAAATGGAGATATGATGAGAATCATCACCCCTGTATCCTTCAGGTCCTTAAAGATGCACTGATCTGCACATGTCCCCACCCTAGGGGGTGTGATACGATTTACATCTTGGCCACAGCAGGGGGGTGGCTTACTATCAGAAGCTTCCTCTTGGCCTTCCCCACTGCCCTTATCTCACTGACCGAAGACACAAAGTGGTTGTGACAGCCATCCACTTGGAGCTGAGGGTAAAGACCACTAGTTCTTACACCACGCAGACTTTTCCTGTGGGTTGGTCTTGTCCAGAACTCCGTTCACTACCTGGTGTCCATATGTTCCCAATCACAGTGGACCACAATGGTGCTTTGGTTCTCTGTGGATCGATGTCAACCAGATGCCAGGTCCCAAAAGCCTGAAACTGTGCAAGTATTCTCTGTGTCCAGAGCAGATCCCCAAATAAATGAATGGCCAGAGTATATTTGCAGAAGGAAAAGGGGAAATCATGGTGGAAACTTGCTCTTAAGGACCCAGTCACCTCTTCCATCACTGAGTTCTGGATTTGAAAACTGGCTCAGATCAGGAAAATATGCAGAGATAAAAACTCTTTATTGAAATGTCTGCTCTGGACCTCCCTGATTTTTTCTGCTATTACAAACTATACCCTTTCCAGCTGCCCATAAATTCTGCCCCTAGAGATATCATGTACTAAGAATTTCCACTGGATGCTGGTGACTCACGCCTGTAATCCTAGCTACTTAGGGGGCAGAGATAAGGAAGTTTTACACCAGCCACAGCAAACAGCTTGTGAGACCCTATCTCGAAAATAATCAACACAAAAAGGGCTAGTGAGTGGCTCAAGTGGTAGAGCGCCTGCCTAGTAAGCGTGAAGCCCTTTCTTCGAACCCCAGTACTGCCAAAAAAAAGAAAAAAGAGAAAGAAAGAAAAAGAATCTCCATAATTCTCTTGCATCATGGTTCCTTGACTCTAAGCAGACTGTATCTCACTATAATAATTTAACCTCCTGGCCTCCGAGTAATAAGCTCCACCACCTGGACTTTGTTTGGGTCTTGTCATCTGTAAAACTGTCAGTGAGCTAGGTTTTTTCCACCATCAGTTCTGCCCTCCTGAGGAGGCCACCACTGAACTTGTTTTTAAATGGGGTCTCACTGTGTTGCCCAGGTTGGCTTTAAATTCCTGTACTCAAGTGGTCCTCCCACCTCAGCCTCTCGGGTAGCTGAGACTACAGGCACTACCAGTGCTTCCAGCACACCACTGACTATACCACTACCCCTTTCATCACTGAATTTTTTTTTCTTGGTGGTACTGAGGTTTGAACGCAGGGCCTCATGCTTGCCAGATAAGCACTGTACCTGACCATAGGACATACGACTGGAGCTGTCTAGCATGAGCTCCGTCTCTTCAGACCCACTAAATTGTCAGGTCAGAAAACTGGGCAATGCTCCATCAAAAGATGAAAGGGAGGTGGTTCACACCTATTATCCAAGGTCCTTGGAAGTCACACATCAGGAGGATGGGGTTTGAAACGAGCCTGAGCAAAAAGTTAGTGAGACTCCATCTCAACCAGTAACCCACCAATGGTAGTGCACACCTATGGTCCCAGCTATAAGGGAGGCCATACATAGGAGTCTTATGCCTGCTACAGGCAAAAAGTGAGAACCTACCTGAAAAATAGCAACAGCAGAAAAGGGCTAGCTCAAGTGGTAGAGCGTTCAGACTCCAGTACCACCACCACCACCACCAAAAAAAAAAAAAAGATGAAGCAGATCCAGTCAAACTTCAAGATCATGTGGCCTACAGCTCCCATGCCTATACACTAGTGTTGTACCAGTGTCCCTCATTCAGTCCATGCCTCCAGTTTTGGAGACAACATCAGATCAACTGTAGAAAGTCAGCAAATCGTGACATCAGCGAATTGACCAACGCTCCATTGAAAGATGAAAGGGAGGCCAGGCACAGAGGCTAATGACTGCAATCCCAGCCTGCTTTATGGGTGGCCTGGGTCAATGTGCAGGTGCTAGCCAAGAATAGACAGTGGCCATTCTTTCCTGCCCCTCAACTCCTCATTTGAAGGAGGTCAACAAACCCTCATTCCAGAGATGCCCCCCAATCCCAGAAGAAAGGAATATCTTTATCTTTGAAGCGACAGGGACACCAAGAAGATTCTGAACAAACAGCCCTTCCTAAATTCTCCCCAATTTATTACCATTAGGTAATACCCTTTAGCCAGTCAGTCATAGTTCCCCACGACTGTCCACTTTTCATCAACCCGAAGCATTAAAATGCACGTTTCCCTGTTTCTTTGGGTTTTCATTTGTGAAAGCTCCTGTGTCACATAAAACTTAAATTAAAAATTTTATATGCTTTTCTGTTGTTAATCTGGCTTTTGTTATAGGAGCTTCACCCAGGAACCTAGCTATGGGCAAGCAGAAAAATCTTTTCTCCCTTACACAACACAGGCCAGGAAAAAACATCAATAGCAATGGTCCCTTTGAAGTATAAGCTGTGTTGCTGACTAGGGACCTTAAGCTTACTTGTGCCCAGGGACCCGCAGGCTTAAGACAGGTCACTGACTTAGCAGGAGTAATTCACTTTAATTAGGAGAAGGTGTGCCTTCCATTCCAACAAGGGGAACAGAGAGAGAGATGTGTGGGACTATGTGTGCCACTTGGGCTTATCTTAGTACTCTTAGGCCAACTGAGACTGTAAGTGACCAGCACAGCAGTCCCAGGTTGATAAGGGCATAATGGTCATGCAGCTCAGTTCCTCCAGAGTTGAGGGTCTGGGTCAGGCCAGCCAGGAAGCTACCAGAGCCACCAGAGGGCAGTAGCTGTGGGCAAGAGTGACCTTGAATGGGTAGTGGAGGTCCAGTGGGAAGGTATCAGTTACAACTCCAAGGCCAGTGCTGTGGTGAGGCTGAGTTCATCTCGCTAATTTCATTCTTCTACGTGTCCCCTCTGGGAGAGAGACCTGGAGAAAGCCAGGAGAGGTGCAAAGGATGGCCTGTGGTAGACACAAAGATGTCCTTCTGAGATCTCCTTCAAGGAAGGACTTGCTACCCAGCAGTGGGAAGTGAGGCTAACAGGCATCTCCAGGTCTCAGATCCTTCAAGGGTCTGCCTTATCTATAGAAAGCCAGTGGATTCCACCTTAGATCCTTCCAGATCCTCAGGTCTGGTGACTGAGTGAGACAGTATAAGGTCCCAGCATTTCCACCCATCTTGGGGCCCGCTGATAGACGGTACTCCAAAGCTGCATGCAGGGTTCCTGAGGCTCTGTCAGTCTTATGTGGCAATTCACCTTCTCTCTCTGCCCAATCCTGCTTCCTTCCCCTTTCATTCACAGTTCTTGATTCCTAATAACCATCTAGCACCCTAAACTCCATCTTGATAGATGTATATTTTTAATTTTCAGCAGTAGCTGGGATTAAAATTAGGGCCGCACACTTGCTAAGCAGGCCCTGTACCACTTCAGCCATGCTCCCAGCCTTTTGCTTTTGTCTTTCAGATAGGGTCTCACACTTTTGCCTGGGCCACCCTGGGACTGTGCTCTTCCTACCTCCACCTCCTGAATAGCTGAGATTACAGACATGCACCACCATACCCGGGCTCATCTCAGTATCTTCTACCCGTGGACCCAACCGGGCAAACTCCATGTTATGTTTTTCCTAGTGTACTGCTCCTCTCTGGTTCAGACATAGGAACTGAAGCCCTTTAGCTTTCAGCAGTTTACTTATAAGCATATCCTAATATATACCCAAAGGAAAAGATTTAAGATAATTCATGTTTTATGGGGGGAAATCCTTCTGCTACATGCAAAAATATTTTGTACTCATTAAAACCACATAAAAGCATATTATGCATTTAAAAAGGTTGGTTACCTCAGAACCAGAAACTCCCTCCAGGCTCTGTGCTGACAGAACCCACATTTCTGAAAGCCGAAAGCGGCCCTCCACATTCGCTTCTGCTTCACTGCATTGAAGGAGGCATGTTGTTTTGTACATTCTTGAATAACTTTGTACATTTTAAAGAAAATATTTTGTCTTTTGCTGAAGATATTTTAATAAGAAGACCCTGAAATGTCACTTTAAAGAATCTCTTCGGTTATGAGGAGCAGGACATGACTCCCTTCTTGTAGCTCTGAGGAACTCACCAGGGACCCGAGGAAAACAAGCAAAATGAACATTTTCTAAGCAGCGAGGGGCCTTCACAGCCTTTCCTTTTCTCAAAAGCCAGATAGCTTTCCATGACAACATTTTAGGAGGCAAAGATTCCAGCAGAAAAAATACTGAATGAAAAATCATCAAGAATTGTGAATGAGGGCTAGACGTGTGGCACCTGCCTACCAAGAGCAAAGCCTTGAGTTCAAATCCTAGTACTGCAAATCATAATAATTTTGAATGATAAAATATCAGACCCCAAAATTACAATAAGCAATTCATCACAGTTCATTTCATTATCATAGCGAGCAGATGCTCTGTCTTTCACGAAGATCTATCCCGCCATCAGAAGACAGATATTTTGCAGCCTTTCCAACGATAGGATTCGTCTTTACTGCTCAGGTCAGTCTTTTATGAGATGGCTAGCTCAAGTTGAATCCAGGCTGCAGTATTAAACCAGTTTGCCTTTGAGAAACTTAAATCGTGTGTATGGAGACTGAACTTTGGCTCATGATTCATAGCCCACAATGTGGCCTGGTAAAATGGAACAAGCACTGTGATGGAGCCGGACAGGTTGGGTTCGATACACCACCTACTATCTGTGTGATATTGACTAAGTCATTTCATGTCTTTGAGCCTCAGTTTCTTCATCTGTAAAATGAGTGGCAATTAACGATTTTTATGCCTGCTACACAAGACAATATTTGTGGAAGTGTGTGACACACTAATGTTTTGTAACTAGGATTGTCTACCAAATAGTCTAAATGCAGGCAAGAGCACCAGTGAGGGAATGACTCGAGTAGGTATCCTGTCATAGTCTGAAATATGCATGACAGCACCTATTTTAATGTGACTGGGTATAGGCTGAAAGGCAAAAGAAATGGTTAAAAATGCCCCAGAACAGGGCCTCAGAGAATCAGGTCGAAACCCAGTCTCTTGGGAAATGACAACACACAGCAATCATCAAAAGGCTGGATGTGATCAAAAGTGTCAGAAAGAGCCTGTAAACAGTGGCTCTGACCACTAAAGCAGGGGAGATACCACCTTGATATTTCAGGTATGGAAAGGTGGGCACACCTACACTGCACAGCTGATTACAGCTTCAGTGCCTTTTGTGTACAAAGAACCAGACAATACTTAGTGATCTGAGCAGCTGTAATAGTGGGTCCCCAGCTGCGTGGCTCCCTGTGCTAAGGGGAAATGAAAACACTATAATAGTCTCTCTTGTCTCTCTTCCCTTTCCTCCATGAGGTTTTCCCACTGGAGCACTGGAGCAGAGCTTTTCTATCCCCTTGTGCTACTCTGCACATCAGGGCAAGGGGCCAACCTTATTGGACAGGGGCTGGGTAAGTGCTGACCCAAGAAATTTCCTTTATAGGGAATACTAATTATTAATTATATACTAATATCATCTGTGCAACTTTTTCCACCCTCCCAATCATGTTCACAGAGCACTGATACACATGGTGAATGAGCTCATCACATTCTCTCCGGAGAACACACTGGAAGGACAAGACGTGGGAAGAGATAGGAAGAGATGTATGTATTTGCCAATTTTCCCTTGACAGTTAAGGTAAAAATAACGGTGATAACAATGAAGGTGACATATGTTGATGCTATCTGATCTCATCTGACTCTCCCAGCACTATTTACCTGCCTCATCTTATAGGATGAGGAAACTGAGCTACAGAGAATTGAGTAACTTGACCAAGTTCACACAGCTAACAAGTGAATGACCCAAGTTTGTCCATGTAGTCTCTATGCTGTCGTGCTTCTTTGGAGAGAGGAGTGACTGTGCTGTTGCTCGTCCATACCTGTCTTTGAAACCAGACTGCTCACATTGAATTTGGCTCAATAAGATAACTGAAGCCTCTTAGGTCATTTGTTTCCAAGACAAAAGTGGCCCTAGCAAAATTGTTTTCTGCATTTGTTATCTGGAACTTGGTCTTTACGCCATGAGAACTCCATTCTTTAGTCTATGTGCAAGTGAGTGAAAGGGTTGGAATTCATGGTAGCTATCGTAGTAGAATCTCAAATGGATCTTAAAAACTCGGCAATGCATGGCAGTACTCGAGTTCATTTCTGTCAAGAGTCCTCTCAGAAGCAAAATAGACCATCCTCTTTCACATTCCAGAAATGTCCCTGCCCTCTGCCCTCACCCTTTGCCTGGAAAAATCCTTCTTATTCTTCAAGGTCCAGCTCAAATGTCATCTCCTTTTATGAAATTGTTCCTAGCCCCATGGGCAAAATTAATTGATCTGCTCTATGCTTTCCAAGTACTTTCCGTTAGTGTTGCTAATATAGCTCTTACCACATTGTCCTAGTTAATTGTCTAAGTAAGGTCCTTGATGCCAGACACCTGTCTTCCTCATAATTACTTCTATTCCCATATCCCCACCCTATTATACCATATTTCATCAAATCTAAAACTACATTGATTGCAAGATACACCATCATTTCATGAACTACTAAGACAAAAAGTACTGACAGGTGTACTGTGACATATCACCAGTTCAAAGATGTAGCCTGAATATAGTAATGTCAAGTGGTTTTTGAAAATAGGACAGCCTGGGCTCTAAAGTGAGATCCTGTCTCAAAGGAAGTAGAATTAGGGAAGTAGATGGACTTTGGTGGTAGTGTTCTTGCTGTAGCCTACCCGAGACCCTGGGTTTCATCCTCAGTACTGTACTAAAAAAAGAACTATTCTGAGAGGATTGAACCTAGTGGCTTCATACAATGTGAAATATTTTAAACATGTAAACAAGCAGCTCTGTACACAACACTCAGGGAATAAGAATCTTTATGGGGCAAGGACAAAAGAGTACTTTTTAAGGGGACAATGAGAAAGAGAGTCAAGTAGGGACTCTCTTAGCTTGATTTTGTGCCTAGACTCTTGGTGACAAACCAGTGACTTCCAAAAACCTGAAAACCATCTCTGCCTTCGAGTCAGGCTGCCAGGGCCTGCATTAAGTTTATTGGAACTAAATCTCAGAAAGTTCCAGAAATCATCTTCCAATCGAGTCCAATCTCCCCTGCCCAGGCAAGCCCTGCTCGGCCTCCAGGTTGTCTTAGTTTGCTACCCTTCGGTGCCTTCTCTTGCCCTACAGAGTAAAAGGAAACAAGTGAAAAGCACAGAAACAACTTCATTTACTCACAACAGTAATTTATTATAGACAAGGCATTCGGAGGTACTGAAACTATGAAAGGAGCCTGCCTGCATTTCCTTTGACAGTAGGTCAAATGCACCTGAAACCATAGGAATTTCACTTCATCACAGGACAGTTATACTTGCAAATAAAATCGTGGAGGTGAAATCACACAACATTAAAACTGAACAGCATCTTTAAAAAAAGGGGGGGGGGAAGATGTGGTCTTGTTATGTGACCCAGGCTGGTCCCAAACTTCTGGGCTCAAGCAGTCCTCCTGTCTCAGCTTCCAGAGGGCCTGTACCTCCACGCCCAGCTCTGAAGGAATCTCAATGATAGATTTGCTTCCTCGTTTTACAGGTGAGGACTTTTAGGTCTAGAAGTTAACTAGTTAGTGGGGAATCACTCCCACTCACTCTAAACCTACCTCGATGATATCCAACACCTTTCACTACAGTCCTGGCCTGGTAACATACACCGGCAAGGAACTTAGACATTTTCCCCTGGTTGAGTTTTGGAAGAACTGTGTCAACATCGCCCCTTGCTGGTCAACATAAGAAAATGCAAAGCCACTGCTGAAGGAAGCAGGGTTTGGCAAAGGTCACAAATAAGTCGTCTTCTAGTCTATGTGAACTGTGGCCAAGTCAAGGGGACAACAGCAGGAAGGAGAGGAAAATGCATTTTTCCCTGAGATGTTTACATTTGCCTAATTAAGGTTAGACCCCAAAGAAAGCAGATATGCTTTTGGTATCCTATGGAGTTTGAACAGGCAGCCCCAAGACTCACAGACATATGTTCTGCTTATACACATAAACAAGTGTTTTATTGTTAACATCAATGAGCACAGATGGGGGAGTATTCATGTGCCAAGGACACATGAATCACAAAATGCTGTTGATTTGTATTAGCAGTGCCCTAGTGAATCACTGTTTTCAGTGAGATACAGATATACAGATATATATTTGTGTATACATATATATAAAAGAGCTATCTGAACCTTCATTTTCATTTGGAGTCTCACAATAACTTCATAAAGAGAAAGCAGGGGCTTTGAAGTTAACATCTATATGCCTTACAGACATTCTCATTCACAAAGAGTGAAAATTACATTCTATTACACGGATTTTTAGGACACGAAGATGGTACAATAAACATTGATTTGGCTCAACGATTTGCCTAGTGAAAGGCGTTTTTTGTTTTGTTTTTTAAGTTTAAAAAAAATCCCCAGGAAAATGGTCAAAGGTACTACTTGATGATCGTACCATGGAAGCCAAGTGTTTTCTAAGTAACTCCAGGGCTCTGTTATTCCTTGCTTGGAGGGTTTTCTCAGCTCTCAGCTCGTTCTTGATGGCATCAAGCTCTACACGAATCTTTTCCATTTCTAACTCATAATACAATTTCATTTCCTCTTTCAGGAGTGCGTTTCCTAGTTCACTTTGACGCTTTAACTTCCTAACGGCTTCTTTTAGGTTTCTGTTCTCTAGGTTCAACTGGTGGATGATTTCTTTGGCTTGCTGGAGCTCTTCCATTAAGTTTTTTACGTTTGTTGCTTTTTCAGATAGGTCATTTTTTAAAGCTTGAAGTTCCCAGTCATTCTTCACAGTGTCTGGCCCTGTGTCTTGAAAATTTATGGACTTCGTGGAGCCTTCTTTTTTGGAGTTCAAAAGTTCTTTTTCAGCATTTTCAAATTCCTCTTCTATTTTTTGGCACTTTATATTCAGTTCTTCCAGTTCTTCATTCAGGAGGTTCAGGCGAACTTTTGGAGACATTCCTTCAACGGATTTCTTCCTGGTACCTTGCCGAGGTATAGTTGGTAATTCCTTTTTACTCCAGGTGGAGGAGTTTTCTGTGTTGTTAGAGCCGTCATTGGTTGTAATGTCCAAATTCGATGATTCACAGGAGGCAGAATTTGTGTCTCCTTCACTCTTTGACATGTTTCTTCTTCTCTCTCTTAAACTCGGCCCTTCTTCTCTTTCACTTAATTGGGAAATGTATTCTTTCCTCTTAAATTTATTTTCTTCTTGAAACTTTCTACTGGAAAAGTTATAAATTCCACCCATTCTCTTGGTCTTATCTATGGCTATTTGTTCAGAAGAAGATTCAGACACAGAAGTCTCTTCCAGAACATCGTGTGCACTAAAAAAAGGAGTAAACACATTCTCCTTCCAATGTTTTCTTCTAGCATCCATTTCGTTAGGCACCTCTTCCAATTCCTGAAAAAAAATTAAAAATCAAGGCATATTATTTATACCAAAACCTCGTGTAGCAGAAAGAACTAAGAATGTTGACTCACTGGTGAAGAGACCTAAACATTTAAGGGCTGGCTCTCCCTCACACTCACTGAGTGACTTTGGGCCTTGGTTTCCTCATTTATAAATTGAAAGGGCTTGAAGTAACTGGGTTCTACAGATAATTGTAGCTTTAAAACTCTTCCCTCCTATGAAATATAACCAGACTCATTTAGCTATTTATTGAAGACAAAGTATGCTTTTTCTTTGAGAAAGCAACTGTACACATGAAAACAGACTGCTTTAAAAGGATCAAAGTGATTCAAAATTAATAGGTTAATATTGCTAACACCTGTGCTTTCAGTGTGTCTGATTTTATTTCTAGTTTTTTGGATAGGACTTCTATCTGTGCATTCTTCAAAGTGACTAAAACATCAGAGCTTAGTGAAATGTGAGCTGCTTTTGCTAAAGCCTACCAAGCAGACTTCCTTATGACGGATCCTGCCAAATGCCCTTCTGTCTTGACCTATAAATTCCTGCTATTCCAGTCTTGGGCTTTGCTTTTAGGCAAGATTGCCAAGTGTACAGAATTCTATCTGTTTCAGCAGCAATTTCATGATGAGAACCGAGTGTCAACAATTGAGACTATTAATGCCATCAAACGTGTTTTCCTCAAGATACTGATGCCAAGTGTGGCCTTGAGGTGAAAGCTTGCCATACCACATCCCAACCACCATCCAACTTATAAAAGTTAGAGACTGATTATTTTGTTTCAGAAAAATCTTCACTTGCTAGGAAAACTGGTTAACAATCTGCAAAAAGCTGAAACTAGATCCATGTTTATCACCTTATACCAATATTAACTCAAAATGGACCAAGGATCCAACTTTAGACCCCAAACTCTAAAGTTGGTACAGGAAAGAGTAGGAAATACTTAGGAACTAATAGGTATAGGCAAAGAACTTTCTCAATGGAACCCCAGCAGCACAGCAACTAAGAGACAACATAGATAAATGGGACTTCATAAAACTAAAAAGCTTCTGCTCAACAAAAGAAATGGTCTCTAAACTGAAGAGACTACCCACAGAGTGGGAGAAAATATTTGCCAGCTACACATCAAAGGACTGATAACCAGAATATATAGGGAACTTAAAAAACTAAATTCTCCCAAAATTAAAGAAATGGGCAAGTGAACTAAACAGAAATTTCTCAAAAGAAGAAATTCAAATGGCCGAAAAAATGCTCACCATCTCTAACAATAAAGGAAATGCAAATTAAAACCACACTAAGATTCCACCTCACCCCTGTTAGAATAGCCATCACTAGCAACACCACTAACAACAGGTGTTGGCGAGGATGCGGGGAAAAAGGAACACTTTTACACTGCTGGTGGGAATGTAAGCTACTACAACCACTCTGGAAAAAAATTTGGAGGCTACTTAAAAAGCTAAACATTGATCTGCCATATGATCCAGCAATACCACTCTTGGGGATATACCCAAAAGACTGTGACACAGGTTACTCCAGAGGCACCTGCACATCCATGCTTATTGCGGCACTATTCACAATAGCCAAGTTATGGAAACAGCCAAGATGCCCCACCACTGATGAATGGATCAAGAAAATGTGGTATCTATACACAATGGAATTTTATGCAGCCATGAAGAAGAACGAAATGTTATCATTCGCTGGTAAATGGATGGAATTGGAGAACATCATTCTGAGTGAGGTTAGCCTGGCCCAAAAGACCAAAAATCGTATGTTCTCCCTCATATGCGGGCATTAGATCAAGGGCAAACAACAAGGGGATTGGACTTTGATCACATGATAAAAGTGAGAGCACACAAAGAAGGTATGAGGATAGGTAAAACACCTAAAAAACTAGATAGCATTTGTTGTCCTCAACACAGGGAAACTAAAGCAGATACCTTAAAAGCAACTGAGGCCAATAGGAGAAGGGGACCAGGAACTACAGAAAAGGTTAAATCAAGAAGAATTAACCTAGAAGGTAACACACATGCACAGGAAATCAATGTGAGTCAACTCCCTGTATAGCTATCCTTATCTCAACTAGCAAAAAATTGTCCTTCCTATTATTGCTTATACTTTCTCTTCAACAAAATTAGCGATAAGGGCAAAATAGTTTCTGCCTGGTAGAAAGGGGGTAGCGGGGGAGAGGGACAGAGTGGGGGAGGGGAATGGGGGGAGAAATGACCCAAACATTGTATGCACATATGAATAAAAAAAAGTCTTCACTATTAAAAGGGAACTTTTTTTTTGATATTGGAATTTGAACTCAGAGCCTTGCACTTGCTAGGTAGGCACGCTACCAGTTGAGCCACACTGTCAGCCCTTTTTACTTTGGTTATCTTTGAGATAGGGTCTCACTTTATGCCCAGGCTGGTCTGGACCTTGATCCTCCTGTTTATGCTTCCTGCCATAGCTGGGATGACAAATGTGCAATACCGTGCCCAGCCATGGTTGAGAACTTTCGAACTTTTTGTCCTGGCTAGCCTTGAACCACAATCCTCCTGATCTCTGCTTCTCAAGTAGCTAGGATCACACTGTGATCCTTGAGCCACTATGCCCAGCCCAAAGGGCACTCTTAACAAAAGGCTATCCTAAAGCACCAAAAGATTTTTTTTGAGACAGGGTCTCACTATATAACCCAGGCCAGCCTTGAACTTACAATCCTGTGCCTCAGCCTCCTGAGTGCTGGGTTTACAGGCATGCACGATCATGCCTGGCTAGGACTGAAATATGTAATCAGTTAACTACTTCTAAGGGAAGAGAGAAAGAAGGACCCAAGCAACATACTGAAGAGCCTTTGGCATCTGAAGCCCCCAAACAAGTCACTGCAGTTACCCCCAAATAATGAGAAAAAGGAAGTGGTCGTTTGTTCATCTTACACATTAATTTACTGTACTGCATTTGTATTATCACCACAAAAGTAAAATATGCCTGAATCTCTTACCTATGCATGCAAATGTAATTTTCTCTTACTAATGAGAAATGGCAAATGCTATACTTATTTTTAGTTAATATATTCTTTCATTGTTTGTAGAAATTTTGGAGAATATAAAAAATACAAAAAAAAGGAATTTCCTTTACAATTCCATGACCCTGAGATAACTACTTTTTGGTGTATTATCTCTCCAGTCTTTTCTTTTTAGCACAGGAGTTTAAATAACGGATATTTCCTGCTACAGGCAATGAAGGAAAAAACTTGATCTCTACAGTTACTGAACATGACTCCTCCCCAGACAAAATAGAGGGAAGGGAGTCACTATCCCAAGGATATACCCTTCCTGGAAAGTACTATCAGCTCAATTTTTTTTTACATTTGTTGCCTTTTAGATAGGTCATTTGTTGACAGTACTGGGGTTTGAACTCAGGGCCTTGTGCTTGGTAGGCAGGTGCTCTACCACTTGAACCACATCCCCAGCCACAGCTAGGTAATTCTTTTAAAGCTGGAAGTTTCCACTCTTTGAAGTATCTATACAAATATCCTTAAAATGAACTATTTGGAGATGAGGGTTCAGTGAAGTTATTCAAATGATTGATTCGAAAGGCAGAAGCCAAGATTTATTAAAGTCTGGTCAGTCAGGACTAGGGAATAGCTAAGTGATAGAGTACAGACTTCGTATGAGAAAGGGCCTGGGTTCTATCCGCAGCACCAAAAGAAAGTTTGGTCAAGCAGCCCTTAGTATAAACTCAGACATGAAAGTCATAGCATGCATTTGCCACGGGACCATCATGTCCTTTCTTCTGAAATACTCCTTTCTGACTTTTATGCTTCTAGTGGTCACAATCCAGAAACATCTACAATCTATCTGTCCTTAGAGAGAAAGATCATCAGTATCCTTTTGCCCTCCTCTCTAGAAATATGAACACGAACAAAGACGAATTATTGACAAACATCATAAAGGAAAGGAGCACAAACAGGTGAAAAGCGAGCAATGCCACATTTTTACCAGATAATTCTATAAAAAATAAGAATGCTTGTAATCAGGTAGCAGTGGCAGAGAGATTACTATTTTTCTGGATGGAGGACATTGGTGGGCTTGATCAGAAAGGAGGTTAGCACCGGGACAAGTAAGGTGAGGTCACTCCCTTTACACCTGGCAACAGTGAAACACCTGAGTAGAGGTCTGGGTATAGGCGGACAACAACATACAAAACTCTCTTCATTAATAATTTTGCTCCTTGAAAAGGTGACTTCTGTGTCCAATGTTCCCACACACTCTGGCAACAGATGCATATACACATGCTCCCTAATTTTCGCTACCTTTCCCCCTGCGCCTCTATAGAATTTTCTGGGTGTCCAAAAGGAAACGCCTTTCAATGAATCTTATAAGCCAGTGCTTTTCACAGAACTGAAAAGAGTCTGTTTATTATAGAACTGGGCTCACAGAAATTAAGTGACTTGAGGAAGGCCACCCAGCCCATAGTGGCTGAGGAGGAGGAGATCTTTTCTCCCAGATCAATGCTTGTTATAAAATTCCTCTTTAATTCATATGCTAGGTTTCATTCCAGGAATTGAAAGAAAAATGACCCACTACTTTCAGAGTTTAGGTATCCTTTAAAGGGCCACAAAAGGAGAGAGGGAAAATGAAGGAGGGGGAGGGTAAGGAGAATTGCATGTTACATATCAAAGGACAGAAAGAGAAAGGGCTGAAAAGTCTATGGGAATTTCCTTCCCATGGCTTACACAGGGCAGGGTCAAGGGGTCTCGGAGCTGCTCCTTTTTTTCTCTTTCATTGGCAAGATATGCTTTAAGAGCTTGTTCCCAAATTTAGTGACCGAGTGTGGCAAAGCTCAGGCTGGAAGTAAAGGATGCCAGTCGCATTGTCTCTTCGCCAGTGGCACTGTTTGCTTTTAATGCAGAATGAGTACGGCAAGGACAAGGGATAAGCTTTGAAATAATGACACTCCTCTACCTTGGCCTGGCAGCCATTTTGTTCCCATTAAACTTGAGCAGAAGGCAAACCAAACAAGAAGCCATTATTGAAACTGTAAACATGCCTTTTCAGCTGGGTGTTTGTGCACATTTGTTATTGTTAAGTGTCTTCCAAACTCTACATTGGACACTGAAGGGTGGGGGGAAGGAGGCCCAAGAGAAATGAAAAAATTAAAGAAACAAAAAAGCCAGAATACAGACAGGAAAACAAAATAAAGACATATGACAAAAATAACATTAGTGGTCTTCTAGGAAAGTGACCCCCCAGAAGTCATTGGGACCGCACTGCTAAGGCACTGATGTCTATAAATGACTATATCTATTCATTTGTGTCTGACATGAATTAATAATGGGTTTCTGATCATTCTACTTAGTATCTTACTGAAATCATCACCATTTATCCTTTGGTGACTTTTTTTTTTTTTGCAGTGGCAAAGTAGCAGGATATTTTTGTCTCTTATTTCATGGAAGCAGGTTATATTTTTTCTAAAGAATTTGGCTACTTGGGAGGCTCAGGCAAGAGAATCTGTGACCAAATGACAAATTGAAAATGAATTTATAATGTAGTGTGATGTAACATAAGTGTTGAGAACTAAGCAAAGAGTGATCATTTGTTATGGATCTGTAGGTATATCATTCCACAAAAATCCCGGGTGAGTGTGCATCTATCCTCAAAGAGCTCCAGAATATACTACACTATTTATTGTGAAAGGAGAAACCTGCAAAACCATCTCACATTCATTTTCCCAGTGGGGCCCTGGGGATATGACCCTATGAAGGTGGATATAAAAGTGAATTATTTGTTTTTCTAAAATATTTATATTATAAACTACATGTTTTAGGGAAATTTGCTGACCTAAGTCAAAGATGTTTTCTTTGTTGCCTTGTACCATTTAAGTTAGAATTTAGCTTCAAATTTTCAGGACTATCCCTTTACATAAATCTCTATCTGTTTGTAAAATGCAATTATTCTTACAGGTGTGGGTGGGCAGTGACTAGCAAACAGTTCTAGAAGAATGCCACAGGCTTTTCCCCACCTCACAAGGGTCCTTCCTCTGACACTTTGTAAACCCAGAATGATGCAACCTTCTGTCACATACCCTCAGTCACTGAGCTTCCCTCAACTAAAGGCCTGGCTTTTAGTCACCGCCCAGGGACAGTAAGGTGAAGACAAAAGGCCCCTCTTAGTCCAAGGAATTTTCTCCCTTTATTATTGGATCATTTCAATTCTCTCCACCCTCAGAAGATCTGGTCAGCCAAAATTGGAGGAAAAAAAACCCATTACAAAGAAAGCCACACCCTTGCTTCTTTGCTCAGTTGTCTAATATTGTCTCACTTAAAATAGTGGTTTAGTGGGCTGGGGACTTGGTTTCAAGTGGTAGAGCACCTGCCTAGCAAGCATGAGGCCCTGAGTTCAAACCCCAGTACTGACAATAATGACAAAAAAGGAGTAGTTTCAGCCTTTTTTTCTTTCATTATTTCCAAGTAAAAAATAATGGCATCATTATCCCCTCTCCTTACCAGAGGATTCTGACCTCCCTCTTTTTAGGGGAGCCTCTGCATTCCCCATCCCCTCCCACCAACTTGCAGAAAATCATTAAATATCAAAATGAGGAGCCAAATGAACTGTCATAAATCAAGATGGATCAATATTTTCACAAGACAAAATTGTGGGGAAAAAAGAAAAGGAAATTCTTGAGAAAGGATTGCGTGTGGATTGTGGTGGGAAAAAGACAGAAGGTTAGATATCCTGGCCCTGACCTTTTATAACTACTGGAGACCTACCTTCTGGGAGTCTCGGATTTTTCAGGCGTAAAATAGAGACAATATCATGATTAACCTTCACTTCTAACATAAACCAGCCAGTTAAGCAACCCAATCCTTCTCCAAAGATTTGTGCTCCAAAGATGCCAACCTGAAGTCATCAGCTCTCAGAAAATTTCAGTTTTTTAGAAATGTATGTGCTTGTTAGGGGTGTAACCAAGTGGTAGAGTCTGTGCTTAGCATGTGCCAGGCCCTGGCACCAAAACAAAACAACAACAAAAAAGACTGTAGGTACAATTAAAGTAAATGGAGGGACCGAAACTCCAATTTTAAATTAATTTAATCCGCATCCCTAGGGAAAAATTAGCCCTAACTCCTGGAAGTTAGGTGTTGATATCCCTAAATTTCTAAAGCTAAATTGAGTCTATCTAAGCAGAAAAGGAGGTCACTGACAGGAGAGGGAGGGTGAAAGAAGGAAGTTAAGAAGGTGAATATGGCTGATGTACTTCCTATATAAGAGTGAATATAGAATTTTAAAATGTGTTGAAATCACCACAAGAAGGGGAAAGGAGAGAAATGGTAGAAAGGAGAGAAATGGAGGGGATGAACCAATCTGGGTTATAATACATATATACATGGAAGTGTCACAATGAAACAACTTGTAGAGCTTTCTTAAACGAACAAAAATGTCTCTTCGCAAAAACAGATAATAGGAAGGTAAAACAGGTCCTGTTTGGGGGTTGGTAGCAGTGGGAGGGGGAGGACATAAGGAAAGGGTGTAGGAGAGTGAATATGGTGAAAATACTATGTACTCATGTATGAAAATGGAAAAATGACACCTGTTGACACTATTCCAGGAATGGGGGAGGAGAGATGATGGAGAATAATGGAGGTGGTAAATTCAACTATGATATATTGTTAAGAATTTTGGTAAATATCACATTGTACCCTCAGTACAACGATAATTTTAAAAAGGTACTTGCATTTTCACTAATTGCTTCACCAAGAACTTTCCAAATTCCCACTGTTTTTCAGTGGCCCCAATAACTTCTTTGCGATACTCCACTGGGAGTATTAGTCTGAGGATTAGCAAGGATGACTGTGCACTGAGTTCTTCCTCTGCTTTTAAAGATTCCCTACAGATCTTTATCATATATGTCAATCCACTGTGATTGTCTGGCATCCCGACCTATTACTTGCACAGCTGCTCACAATAAATATTTGTGGAATGAATCATCCTTTATGTCCTTTCTAAAACGAATGTAATATTTTGTAATGGGGCCCTAGGAATTAGGACCCTCCGGGAAATGGCATGCTGGGAGTGAAAATGGCCAGCCCCTGAAAGCCCTGGCCCTGGCACCAGGAGAAAGACTTATCTCCCAATCCCAGTAAAGGGACCACAGCTATGTCTTCATATGCACAGTTTCTGGCTTTTTTTGTTTATTTCATCTTTTCTATAAATCATAGCAGTGCTATGGGCAAGACAGAGACAGCTTGAGAATATCTCTCTCCCCAGTTTTGGCCAAAAGTGTAAATAAATTAACCCTTCCATTATATATACCTATATATATGTGTGTGTATGGAGATATATATGTATCTGTATATATATGTAGGTATATATGTGTGTGTGTGCGTGTGTGTGTGTGCATGTGTGTGTATAATGTCACTTTTCTCTTAATGTGGGCAAGCATTTGGACCCAGAGCCAGACCTTATGACTGGGGTCTCTGGTGACACTTTGATTCTAATTGAGGTTTTAAAAAATACTTATCATTTCTCCTCTAGCTTATGAAGTGCTTTTAGGGTGACATTATAGGACAAGGACTTTAATTTTTAATTTTTCCCTTGAAGTTTATTGGGCTTAGCTAACATCTTCAGGGCACTTTTCTTTGGCATTTTTATAAGCCCTTCTTCAAAGTGGATTGACAATGCAGATGGATGATATGGCTACAAGGTTGCAGGTTTATGTTGGCGATAAAGCCGTGGGCTTTTACCACCTATCTATCAGCCAGCACAACCTTACTTACCCTTCCAGAGCTCCAAGATCGTATACTGGATGCTGTTGTCCTTCTCCCGCTTGAACTGGAAAAAAAAATTCCACCCACTTAAGTGTACAGGAAATATAATTAACCAGAATACCCAAATCCATGTTTATCTGAGGTGTACATTAAAGTTACAAGTGATACACTTTAGAATGTCATTCCATCCATCTGTAAAGTGGTACCAAACACTTAGAGATAATTTCTCTTTTTAAGTTGTCAATCTGTTCTCCCAATGAGTATGCAACTATCTTCCTTCCCTAAATGGGACAAGAGTCGTGGTGACAGTTGATTCAACACAGTTTTCCCTCACTTTTAGCATCCACTGAATAAATGAGCCGCCAGTGGTGGAGGCAGGACAAGTGTGCAGTTCTTAATGAGTATGCCAACAGCCACGTTAGCAAAGGGCTGGAGCCCAGACCCGGCCTCCCCCTCTCAGAATGCAGTTCTTTTGAAAAAAGCATCAAAAAAGGTAGTGATCTCGATTTTTGCCTTACTCTTTCAGGACCCTCACTTATGGGCCAAAGAGCCACTTCCCAAGATAAATGGTCTTCTCGATTGTTCGGCAAATACAAAAAGGCAACCCAAAATACCATGGAAAACTGGGCCCCGTGAATAGGGATTTACCCCAATTCTTGGCCATGTGTGTGAGATCCGGATTCACCTTAACAGCGAAGGCTGAGACTTCATTAGTATGGGAGTCACATTCTTGCTATAAAGCTGTGTCTTTGTATGCATAGTTTTGGGGCTTTCCCTGTGAATGTTTAACTGAAACTCCTGCCATTGCTTCCAGAGGGGAGAAGGTGGCTCAGATGGGCCGCTGCAGGTGACACTTTCCACCTCCCCACTCCCGACTCTGTCACTGGTGGCCACCAACTGGACAGGCTTTAGCCCACTCCTCCTTCCACGACCCAACTCCCGCTCCCTGTCCTTTTTCTTTTCTTTTTTTTTTTTTTTTTTTTTTTTGTCTTCCAAAAGCTCCCCAGTTCTGGCCTGGGGGCGCTGAAGAAAGAGAAGAAACCTGCAGTGGGGACTTCCGAAGCTCCCCGCCCTCCTGCACCCCGAGCCCGGGAAAAAAGCGGGCCGAGCTCCCAGGGCTCGCCCGCCCGCAGCCCTACCTGGAATCGTGGGTGCGATCTAGAGAGCCAGGTCCGCTCGCCTCCGACGCCGGCCACCACTGGCAGGCGGCAGTCCCTTGTCCGGCGCTGGCCACCGCCATCCGGCCGGGCCGGCCAGGGGCAGAGCCTCTGCAGTGCAGCGCCAGAGCTGGCCGCACCGTTGCCTAGCAACCAGCCGGACCGATTTAAAGGGACCGGGGCACGCTGGCAGCTCGCGCACCGCCGGCCGAGGGCTGCCTGTCCGGCAAAGCTGGGCTGGAGCACTGAGCATGCCCGGTGCGGCTTGGGCCTGGCAAGAAATAGGAGCTCATCCGGAGGGGGCCGAGTCAGGGTGGGAAGGGGAGAGACACTGCGAGGCGACCCCGCCCACAAGAGGGGAGTTATTACGGAGGGTCTGGGTGACTCACAAAGCCGCCCTGGACACTGATTGTTGAGGGGCGGAGAGGGAGTTGCACAGGGTTAATCCCTAGGCTTGCAGTTTAGTAATGTGACATTATGGAGGCTTTACTTTGGAAGGTCACCTGGATTTGGTGCAGAGTTCTAACAACGTGAGGGTCACACCCCACCCCCCAGCCTCACGTACACCCTTCCAGGTAATCATAGTGGCTTAGTCCGAATTTCTGCATTAAGCCAAGGTTCTAAGGATCTTGAGTCAGGAGAATGCTGTCCCCATGCGGTGTCCTTATGGGAGATTAGGCTTGTGTCTCAGTCTAGAATCTCCTCATTTGTAGCTGAAGGATTTCTGGAAATCACTCCTGCACTTACTTCAGTTTAAAGCCTATTGGGGGCGACTAGTTTTTCACTACTGGCAGGGTTAAATTGTTTCCTTTTCTTTCACCCGTTCCCTAAGTACTTTCTTCATGTTTCGAAGCTTGCTCACAACTGCAGGATTTGCTTGGGTGAGGAGTTTTCATTATATTATAGATTTCAGTCACAGTATTTTTCTGGATAAATAAATGATGGTCCTCAGACTTTGATTAGCCTGACAGCCCAATCAAGATGCTTCAGTCATCAAGATGGGCCCGGCCAGGGCTGTGGGACCTGACGTGCAATGAGACTGGGGTATCCCAAATAGTCATGAGTGATTCTTAGGAAAGCTAGTATTTTGTAGGATGCATGAGGATGAAAGTGAAAGGAGAGAGTTAGGCACATTTAAAAAGTGACAATCTAATTTAACAAGGCCTAACAAGGGAGTGACTTTGGAATAATACCAGGAGACATTACAAAACTTCGAAACTTCTTGGGAACCGGATCTAACAGGTGTTTGGGAGTTGGCAAGGTTGCCTTCAGGTGCCCTGAGGCCTAGTCCTCAGTCTCCTTTTTCCTCCCTAGAGAACTAAAGTCAACAAGGATGGAAGAAAGAATAGGCCCAGTGTCAATGTGTGCTTTATTATGGATCCATCAGGATTAGTTTGTGGGATTCTGATCAAACTCATTTCCTTAATATTAAACCTCCAAATTGTCTGGCCTTTATCATTTGTTTTAATTATCTCAAAACCATAAAAGAATCTCTCTTAATTGCTGTGTGCTTCGGTTTCCTCATTTACACAATGGGAATAATTGTATCTTACTCAGAAGGGTGTTGTGAAGAATCAGTGAGTTGATATTTTTTTAAATCCTTAGAATAGTGCTGGACACAGTAAATCCTATATAAATGTTTTCTAGTACTATTACTGCTGCAGCTATTATTATTATTATCTTGCCCTATAAACTCATTATCATCCTGAAAGATAAAGAAAACTACACCAATAGTGATAATTTCCGGGTGTGCTCCGGAAAGTGGAGTCTGAAATCTTTTTTTTTCAAAGCATTTTGAGGTTTTATTTTACACTTTCAGAATTGTTAGTTTCACTAAAACATTTTCTGGTCTACATTTTCATAAATGATCAGTGTCCTCAAGGTCTTGCCTTGCATGCTTAAGTCAGCATCAGCTACCATAAACCCTCCAGCTATGAACCTGAATTTTTTTATTTTTTATTTAACTAAATTTATTTACTTATGTTATTTTTGGTGATACTGGGGTTTGAACTGAGGGTCTCATGCTTGCTAAGCAGGCGCTCTACCACTTGAGCCACTCTACCAGTCCTGAACTTGAATTTGTTTGCCCATAGCTTATTTTCTCTTGGAGATAGACCCAGAAAATAAGTGCTAATTTAACTAATTGGGAGTCTGAAATCTTGATACCAAGAATTCTAAGCCTTTATTTCAAGTAGAGTCCCAGGCTGCCACTAAGCAATCCCACCCTACTCCCATATTCCTGAAAGAAGGCACAAAAGATTACCTTGCTCTCGCTATAATCCTATTTTTAAGGCAATAGGTCACTGTCATTCCTTCGTGTACTGGAAGTATCAAATGGCAGAGAATCAACGATGACAGAAAGTTTTGTTTTTCAAAGTTCCTCCAGACTTGGAAGAATATGAAAGTTAGGGAGCAGTCTACTTTTCTCTGGAGACTTTACCAACACTAAGACAACCAGACACTTGATCACAATAGAATCACGCCACCATACAATGGTGTCCACACTCCTCATTGTACCACTTAGGACATGAAGACCAGAGAAATAATGATTTGTCCTTTGATCACACAGCAAAATAGGCTTCTACTGATTGCCCTGGCAAATGATCCTAGCTTGAATAGCCTCAAACCTGGGATACTGAGAGAAATGAAAAAAATCTATACATTGATAGGCACATGGTCCATGTAGATACTTGTTATCGTTGGTGCAGATAATAATAACGGCTAACAAATATCATATCCCACATCCTACATCGAGGCACACTGTTGGCTGTACCTTTATGCTGCCAAGACATAAAGGATGGGATCTAGAATCCCATCCTTTCTCACCAGTATTTCCCAAATTCAGCCCTCATCATTGCTTGACTGGACTGATGCAACAGTCCTAACTGTTCTATCCTGCTCCACTCTGTTCATTTCCCAGGGCTGCTGTAACTGGGAGGCTCAAAACAATAGACATGTATCTTTTCCCAGTTCTAGAGGCTTACAAGTCCAAAGCCAAGGCCATTTGGGGCCGGCTCCCTGTGAAGGCTCTAAGGAAGAATCTGTCTCCCCTGGCTTCTGGCCATTATCAGCAGTCGTTGGCTTGAAGTAACACTCCAATGTAGGCCTCTGTGTTCACATGGTGTTCTCCTGGATGTCTTCATATGGCTGAGTTCCCTCTCTCTGCGTCTGTGTCCTAAATCCTCTCCTCCTACAAGACCAGTTGTTGGATTAAGGCTCATCCTGATCCAATATGGCCTCATCTTAACTTGATTACATCTGCAAAGACTCAATTATCCTAAAAAAAAAAGGTCACATTCACAGGAACTGGGGGCTAGGACTTGGCCATATCTTTTGGGAGAACACATCAATTCAACCCACCTACTGTCTATTGGCATCAATATCCCTGTACCCTTAGCTCCCCAAATACCTCTCTGACCTCCTCTCCTTCCCCTTTCACCTTCCTGCTTCCACTCTGGTACCACGAGCTGCCTTGTTCTGCGAATACCCAGGTACTGTCATACCCTTAGGGACTTCGCTCAGCCTGTTCTCTTTGCCTTGAGTGCCCTTCCCTACAAATCTTACTTCTTTACCTTTGAACCAAGTTCTTAAGTGAGGCCTGAGCTGAGCATGCGTTTAATGCTTCCAACTTCAACCTCTATAGCACTCCCATTACTCTTTACCCCACTCGATTTTTATACAGCACTTAATTTGTAACGTACCTGAGTATGTTATCCTGTACTCTACCGGCACTGCCTACCGGGATGTGACAGTCAAATGGCTTAAAACCAGTGATAGACTCTTAAAAGCACCCATGGAAATTAGACGCATCACATACTGGGGACAGATGTCTCATCAGAAAAACACACAAGCCAGTAGATAGTGGAGCCACATCTCCAGAGGACTGGAAGAAAAGGTGTCAACTTAGACTTCTTTACCCAATAAATATCTTTGAAAAATAAAGGCGCAATAAAGAATTTTTTCAGATCTACAAAAGCTGGAAGAATTCATCACTAAAGGAAGTTCTTCAGTACAGAATCCAGAGTTTAAAAAATATCTGTATCTATACAAAGAAATGGACAGCCCTGGAAATGGTAAATACATGGTTAGGCTTAATCACTTTTAGGGGGTGGTGATATTGGGGTTTGAATTCAGGGACTCACACTTGCTAAGTAGGCGCTCTATCACTTGAGCCATGCCCTCAGTCCTTTCTCCTTTGGGTATTTTTGAGACAGGGTTTTACATTTATTCTTGGACTACGTTACAATCCTCCTATTCATGCTTCCCACATAGCTGGGATGACAGGCAAACACCACCAGGCCCAGCACTTATTGGTTGAGATGGGGTCTCATGGAACTTTTTGCCAGAGCTGGCCTTGGACCTTGATCCTCCTGATCTCCACCTCCCAAGTAGATAGGATTACAGTTTAAACTTCTTAGTCAATTGTCTAAAATAAAATCAATATTTTGTGGATTTATGACATGCAAAAGTCACATATGACAAAAATAGCCCAAATGACAGTAGGGGAGAAAGGAAGCATAAGATTGTAAGGTTCCTGTACTGTGTGAAGTGTCACATGTCAAGTGCTTGAAGGTAGACCTACTAAGTAAAGCATACAAACACGTAGTTCTCACTTTGCATCTTTCTGATACGCACAAATTCCAGTTGGCACAGTTTCATTAAATAACACCAGAGCTCAAATTATAGTTGCCACACTGCATCCACTATAAGTAATTACATAAAGTACAGCCTGCTGCTAGCCCTTCACTCCCCCAACAACTACGTAAATAATCACCTGACTTCTCTCCAAGTTTGTCTACGATTGGCCACAGTGCAGCTGATATTCAGTTGATGTACAGACAGCAAAACAGGTAGTTTTGTTGACTCCATGAATCCCAGTGACAAACTCAAGTGACTATTTACAAAAAAAATGCTTAAAAGGCAAGGACTGGGCAACAAAGATGAGGATACGACAAAGAAATGGAAGTGAAAATACCAGACTGAAATTCACATCAAATGTAAGTGGTGTCATAGAAGAAATAGTAGAGCATGAGAATGTTGGCCCCATTCCAAAATTCTAGAACCTAGGGAAGGTGAACTTATCAACCTAAATGAGGACAGTAATTGTGATGAGAAGGATAAAGTCCCAGAAGAATTGATACCATTCAGAAATAATAAAACATACTTGGGAGGCAGAGATAGGGAGGATCACCATTTGAGGCCAGCCTAGGCAAGTAAGTTAGAGAGACCCCCGTCTCAGCTAAGCCGGGCATAGTGGCTCCTCTATGATCCAGGCTACTCGAGAGGTATAATTAGGTAGATAACTGTCATGGGCCAGCCCAAGGCAAAAGCAAGAGACCCTATCCAAAAAAGTAGCTAAGAGCAAAAAGGGGCTAGGAGTGTGGTTCAAGTGATAGAGCATCTGTCTAGCAAGAGTAAGACCCTGAGTTCAAATCCCAGTACCACCATAAAAAAGGATTTCTCATATTATACAGCCCCTTTTCCTCCCACACCCCCTCACTCCTGGTAACCACTGACCTGTTTGCCATTGCTAGAATTTTGTCATTCCAAGAGTGTTATACAAACGGAATGATAGCATCTGTAACCTGGTGTGCAGCCATTCTGCTAGCTTCCCCTGTGGCTGTTAGGACTCACCTGTTTCCTATCCAATGCCTGTCCCTTCTTTAAAAGAAATCTGTCTTTTTGTTCCCTCTGGCTGCTCTCCTCTGGTGTACCTCTTCCATTCTAAACTGCCCTTACCTATTTACCCCTCAAAATATGGACTCTGTCCTGTTCTCTCTCTCTGCTTCCCTTCTGGAACTCTGACTAAAGGTATATTTTGACCTGTTTACTCACTCTAAATTCAAAATTTCTTCTCATGTGTGCTTTCTTTTATCTTTTTTCCACACACAAAAAAAACACTTTCTTATAACATCGACTAGATGCTATGTTATCTGACTTGATCTGAAACTTACTATAGCGAAGTTTGTCTGCAAAATAATTTTGTGCTCTGTTTTACTTTCTGTCACCTTGCCTCTCTCTGCTGATTTTGAAATAAGTTTTTTCTGAATTGTCTTCTAATTCATTAATTCTCTAATTGTGGCTAAATTGTTTCTAATCTTTTCAATTTGTTGAGTTCTTAATTTTTTTTCTTGGCAGTACCAGGGCTTAAACTCATAGCCTACACCTTAAGCCACTCCACCAGCCCTTTTTTGTGATGGGTTTTTTCGAGATAGGGTCTCACGAACAATGTGCCTGGACTGGCTTCAAACCACAATCCTCCTTATCTCTGCCTCCTGAGTAGCTAGGATTACAGGCATGAGCCACCAATGCACTGCTGAGTTCTTAATTTTAATCATGATTTTTCTACTTTCAGAAGTTCAATGAAGTAATTTTTAAAATGATTATTATTTAGAATTTCTTTTTCCCTACATTTTTATTTCTTTAACTATAACAAGCATAGTTCTTCATATTCTGTGTTTATCAATTCCAGGACTTATATTATTTCAGGCTTTGGGTTAGCTATGTTATTTTCTACTATTCTCATATATGGTGACTCACTCCTTTGTCTTAGATTAACATTTTGTGAACTGCTCACTTTCTTTATAAAATAATTTGAGTACATTCTTTGAGATCTAGGACAAAGGTGAATTTCTTCACAAAGGATCAGCTTGCTTTTGCTAGGTATCTGGGAATAGTAGCAGGTCACGGTCACTTTAAATTTATGTCTAGAGGTTTCTTTAGTCACTCAAGCAGCATGAATTGGGCTGCGTGATTACAACTTCTAGGCCAGTTTTTTAATCCTGGCTCTGCTCAGCACCACCAAGGGAATATTCTTTTTAGTCTTTAGGGCAACAGGTGGGAAAGCAGGTACCAATTTAACGGGAAAAGGACTCCCGTGTCACCTTTAGTTGGTCCATGGGCTTGCTTTCTACCAAGTTGAAATGTTCAAGTTCTTCAGATTCTGCAATTGGTTTCAGGAAAGAGGTGTACAGTGCAACACTTCTCAATGCTCCCAGTCTCTTAGGTTTTCTCCTGATGACTCTTGGGACTTTTGAGCAGCTATTTTTTTCCTTTGCTAATTGGTCCTTGTCGTTCTCAGCATTGATGACATGCCACAAGTCCACTTCAGCACTGCCCCTGGATCCACTCACTTTAGATCCAGAAGTCAGAAAGAATCACCAAGCTGCCATACTTTTCATTCCTGTCAAATTCCACCTCGCCACCATCCCAGACACCTGATTATTCCCTCCCTCTTGGAACCAGTTCCCTTCCACACACCTCCATTTCCTATACAACGTCTAATTGACCGGTCCTCAGGGACCACAGCCAGATGTTTTCATTTCCACACTTCTGCCACCACTGGGCCTTAAGCTACCAGTGTCTACCTTTCACGTGACATCAGTAGCCTTCTTGCTGGATGTAGATTTCTGCCCACTCTTCTCCTCAACCAGTCCATTCTTCCTATAGCAACCAAAGGGATCTTCTAAAAATGAAAATTATGTCACGCCATTTTCCCTGGGTAAAAACCGTCAAACTGCTTTAACATTGCCTACAGAATTTTGTGTGATCTAACTGCTCCCCACACCCCCATCATTGTCCTTTTGTATACTGCTGTAGACGATCTGAGTTTCTCACTTTCTCACACATGTCAAGTTCTCTCCCTTCTCGGAACATTCTCTTCTTGCTTTTTACACGGTCAGCTACTTAGTCATAATTTATGTCACCTTGACTGTGACTTTCCAAGAGCTCTTCCCTGATCACTTCATCCTATAGAATCTTGTCATTTCCCTTAGAAAATTTATCATGAGTTATTATTATTTGTGTAGACTTTCTTATTCATGTTGGCTCCTACAATAATCTTTATTATTATTTGGGGAGAGAGAGGTTTGGGACAGGGTCTCACCATGTAACATAGGCTGGCCTCAAATCTCCACCCTCCTGCCTCAGCCTCCGAAATGTTGGGACCACACGTGGCCCACAATAATCTTTAAATGTCAGAAATATTGAGTCCTTATATGTTATCTTCCCATGTTAGCATAGTGTTTGGCACACAGTAAAAGTTCAATGAACATATGTCAAATGATGGAATTCCCTCTATTTTTTTGTAGTGCCGGAGTTTGAACCCAGGGCCTTGGGCATGCTAGGCAAGTACTCTACCATTGAGCTACATTCCCCAGCCCTTTGATTTCTCTCCCTTTAAGCAGACCTAAGATAATTGTACCTAAGATAAGGTGGTACAATTATCTAAATGCGATTATTACACATTGAGCACAGAATCAGAATCAAGGGGTATGAGTTAAATGACCTTAGCACTCACAGGGATAAAGCTAAAAATAAGACATATCTGTGCATTAATTCATAGTGCTTAAAGCCATAGAGCTTCAATTACATTGTCCTGATCAATATTTAATGGACAAAACCAGTACTTTCATCAATAACTTTTTATTATCTACACACTTGAATGCTTAAAATGTCTACATTTAAAACAAAGAAATGAACTACAGTCTATCTCTCTCGTGTGGTTTTGAACTCCACAATCATTTCTCACAGATCCAACCACACTTGCAGGGATTAGGTTCCTATGGTTAGTTCATGTTTAATCCATAATTCATCTACCCATTTGAAAACATGAACTGTGAGCTACTTTATACTAAGAAATGTTGCCGCCCAGAAGATAAAATGAACAAGGGAGAAAAACTTGATCTTATATTAGTATGATCAAATAAAAAGGAAAGAAGCGAAGTGCACAGAATGGCAAATGGCAGAAAAGAGACCATGAGAATGGCAAATGATAGCTTTGCAATTTAGACTCAGGTGAAGGGAATTTATTTATGGACCATACTGTGCCCTAAAAAGGATTCAAGGTAGACCTTCTCTACAGAAACTAGTTGTCACAGATAAAATTGAAACATTTATGTATTAAAGACTTTCAACTGAGAAACCTTATCAGAATACACACTTCTTTCCCCATAACAGTGGGACAGACAGAGAAGTGTAACTGACAAGTTATTGCAGCTTGTGACAGCATTTCCAAAAGGACAGTGGCTAAAGAAGTGCTACAAGTCATGATGGAAGCTTCCAGAAGAAAGCAATGAGGAGCCAAGAAAGAGCACAATTCTTGCTGATAATATGAACTACTGGGAATTACCAAGTCCCATTATTCAGTTGTGAAACTGGGGTTGGAACCCAGGGTCTGACACATGCTAAGCGATCAATCACCGAGAAGCACCACTAGCCCATGATGACCAGGATTTAAACAGTATTTTGATTGTAACTCATACTCTGGAGGGTATCAGATAAGCAATCACAGGTCTTGGGCAAATTATACCTGAACTTAACTAAAGTTTTCAATGACATTATTATCATATCTCAGTATAATATGTACATATCAGATATCCATGGCAGTATTAGGTATGGAATTTATGAGTAGAAGAGGATGAAAATAAACACGGTCACAAAGGTTCGTGGACAACATCTCTGTTTAGATTTTTAAAAAGTCATGTTGCTAATCATATTTTCTTAAATTTGAGGCTTTATTCTATGATTATTTGTAATGTTGGGGATCATGCCCAGGACCTCACACGTGCTACTCAAGCACTGAGATATTTACCCCAGGCCATGGTTTTTATCCTTTTGGAGGAGATGGTTGACCTGATGTCTTATCAACTACAGATGCTGGGAGTGAATGACATCTCCTTCCCACTTCTGCTCTAGTGCTAAGTTTTGAATGGTCATGGCCCCCTGGCCACAAATTCATGGTTGAAATCCTAACCGTCAAGGTGATAGTCTTAGAGGTAAGACCTTTAGGAGGTGATTAGGTCATGGGGGAGAGCTCTCATGAATGGAATTGGTGCCCTTATAAAAGAGGTCTAAGAAAGACCCTTGAGCTCTTCCATTGTGTGAGGACATAAAATGAAAGCGCAATCCACAAGCCAGGAAACGGGCTCTCAACAGACATCAAATCTGTTGGTGCCTTGAACTTGGACTTCCCAACCTTCAGAGTTGTGAGAAATAAACTGCTATTGTTTACATGCTACCCAGTTTATGGTATCTTGTTACAGCAGTCTGGCAGATTAACACACTCATTATTTAAATAAACGCCAAGTTTCTAAGTCCAAATCAGGCGAACTGGTAAACAAATCCCTTAGACATTAATTGACGATGACTTCCTCCTATTTGTTTGTTTCACTCAGTGAACTTTCAATTCTTGGAGAAATCAGGTCAGACTCTGTACTAAATGAAAATACTGAATTAAACGAAGGCAGAAAAAGGGAAAAGAAACAGAGAAGAGGTGTGACAAATAAAAGCTACACAGTAAGAAATTAGACTTTGACCCACATACATCAGTAATTACATTAAATACAAGTGGTTAAAACACTCCTATTAAAAGGCAAGATTCAACTATACTGCTTTCAAGAGGCTAACATTATTTATTTCTTTCATGCTGGCAAATTGAACTCAGTGCCCCTCACAAGCTAAGCATGTATTTAGCACTCAGTCATGCCTCCAGCCCAAGAAATTCACCTAAAATATAATGACACTACTAGGTTAAAGCTAAATGAATGGGTAAAGATATAACACTAATCAAAAGAAAAATGAAGTGATTATGTTAATATCAAAGTAGGTTGCAGAGTAAACACTATTAAGAGTAGAGAGCATCATTTAGTAATGATAAAAAGGTTTAGTCTTCAAGAGAACTTAAAAAGCCTGAATACTGATGTGCCTAATAACAAAGCTTAAAATTATATGAAGCAAACACTGACAGAACCACAAGGAGAAACAGACAAATCCACAATTAAAAGTTGGAGACTTCACTACTCTCTTTCAATAATTGACAGGACCAGTGTGAATCATTAAGAATATTGGACACCAAGACAACACTAGTAGCAGCTGATTTGACTTAATTGATATTTGTAGGATGCTCCAGCACCATTGCTAAAGTAGTACTTAAGAGGAAAATTTCGAGCACTAAATGTATACAGCATACATAATCTTCTAAAGCACACACGTTGACCATGGTAGCGCGTATTCTGGCCCATAAACAGCGGCAGTGATTTTTAAAGGACTCAAAATACAAGTGTCTTCTCTGACCACTATGGGATTAAACTAGAAATCAATAACAGAAAGACATCCGGGAAATCTTCAAACATTTGGAAGGTAAATGACACACTTCTGTTTGACAAGTTTGTCACAGTAAAGCTTAAAATCACTTTAAAATTCTAAATTTTATTCTAAATTTCCCACTTTAAAATTCTAAATTTTATTCTAAGATGTATTGTAAATTTTCCTCTGAGCTCTGTTCGAGGTGCAGTGCACAATGTTTGATGTATTATGTTAGGAGAGAAACCAGTTCTAAGTCCTCAAATCAATGACTTTAACTTCCACCTTAAAAAATCTAGAAAATGAAAACAAATTTTAAAGTAAACAGAGGAGAGGAAATAATAAAGATCAACAGATGTCAGTAAAATAGAAATATGAAAATAGAGAAAAACCACTAAAATTGAAACTTAGCTCTTGGAGACGATTGATATTGACAAAGTTCCAACCAGACTAATCAGAAAAAAGAGGGAAGACACTGATCACCAAAATGGAATGGGAGAGATGACATCTTTATAGAATTCACAGATATTAAAAAAAAACAATAACACCATGCTTATAAAGTCAATCCTTAGATGGAATGCACGAATCCAGTGACAGACACAGTGACACACTGTGCTCATGGATTAAGACTCTGTGATGTTTGGAAATTTGTTCTCCTTCTTGCTCAATAGGTTCAACACATTCCTGATCCAAATCCCAGTAGACTTTGTTTGGTAAAAATTCACAGGCTAATTCTGCAAATCATGCATCAATACCTAGAATAGTAAAGTCAACTTTGAAAAAAGAATCATGCTGAGGGGTGGCAGGACTTGATTTCAAGACATATTAATCAAAATAATGTGATATTGGTACAATGACAAATAAATCAGTATAGAAAGCCCAGACACGGAGAGAGACCCACACAGTCTTCCCAAAGTACAAATGCAAATCAGAGGAAAAAGAACCATCTTTTCAGCAAATGGCACTGGAACATTTTAATATCCATATGCAAAAAAGAGTTTTTCTTTACCCATACTTCCCATTATTTACAAAAAGTAACTTCAAATGTATCACAGCCCTAGTCTAAACTATAGTCCTAAGGTAAAAAGTCTAGAAGAAAATTTTGGCAGGAAATCTTTTTTTTTTTACTTAGGTTAGGCAAAACAAAACTAGATATAATTCCAAAAGCATATCTTCGACTGAACAAATTTACAAATTGAACCTCATCAAAACTAAAACATCGGGCTGGTGGCGTGGCTTAACTGGTAGAGCGTCTGCCTAACAAGCAATTGATTGTCCTATATCTGCAAAAGGAGTAGCATACAAACCATGCAGCTCAATAGTTAAAAGATCACTAAAAACGGAAGATTTGACACACATCAAAGATATATGAACGAAAAGTAAGTACATAGAAAGGGTTCTCCATGTCTTTAGCTGTTGATTAAATACAAATTAGACTCAAAGGGGGCTGGAGTGGGGCTTGGTAGGTAGTGTTTGGTATACGTGTCCTGGGTTCTGTCTCCAGCACACGCACACACAACCATAAGGAGATACCACTGTATACCTATTGCAGTAACTACAATTAAAAAAACTGTCTTATCAAATGTCACTTAGGATGTGGACAAACTTGCACGGTCCTGGCGTTACTGATGGGAGTGTAAAATGGTACAACCACTTTGGAAAACAATTTGACAGTTTTTCTAAAGTTTAAGAAACACCTACTCTGTGATTTAACCACCCCACTTCTAAGTGTTATTCTGAGCAATATGGAAGTACGTATGTCTGTTCAAAGAATTGTACGTGAATATTCACAACAACTTTGGAATAGCTGAAAATTGAGCTGAAAAAAACTCAATTTTTATTCACACATCAATGGACAAATAAATTCTGGTACATTTATTTATGCAATCAATACTGCTCAGCAATTAAAAAGGTTGAACTTTTGTTACACACAAAAACATGGGTGAGTTTCAAAATAATTACCCTGAGTGAAAGAAGACACGCAAAACAACTATATTCTGTATAATTCCAGTTCACGAAACTTCTAAAGAGGACCAGAGATGTGGCTCAAGCTGTAGAGTGCCTGCTTTGCATGTGCAAAGCCCTGAGTTCAAACCCCAGGTCAGATATTTGGGGAGGATTGCAGGGGTAGGAAAGAGAGACTATAAAGGAGCAGGAGGAAACTTTTAGGGGTTGATTGATGTGTTCGCCCTTTTGGTTCCACGCAGTGATGGTATCATGGGAATACATATATAGCAAAAATCAGGAAATGATATGCTTTTAAACTTGACAAAGAATTTTGTCTACAATCATGGTGGTGCATGACTGTAGTCCCACCTGCTTGGAGGTGGAGATCTGGAGGATTGTCGTTGAGGGCAACCTGGTTGGAGACCAGCCCCAGGCAAAAAGTTAGTGAGATCCCATCTCAACCAATAAGCCAAGTATGGTAGCATGCACCTGTCACCACGGCTATGCAGGAGGCATAGGTGAGAGGACTGCAGTGCAAAGGTGGCCCAAAGCAAAAGCACAAAAATAACCAAAGCAAAAAAAGGACTGGAAGGTGAATCCCATGGGGCCAAGCACCTGCCTACCAAGTGTGAGACCCTGAGTTCAAACTGTCTCCCACCAAATTAAATTGCCAAATTAGAATTGCATATACTTACAATGTGCATCATGTTTTGAAATACATAGAGAGCAATAGGTAAATCAAGCTAATTAGCTCGTGTATTACCTCACATACTTAGCATATTTTTTGAGGCTGGGTCTCACTGTACAGCCCCTTTGTTTCTATGAGTTCTACTTTTTACGATTCCATAGATAAATTAAGCTATATAGTATAACGTGTTCCAGTTTCATATGTGTTGTCACAAACAATTAGATATCCTTTTTCAAGACAGAGTAGTTTTCCACAGGGTATGTATGCCCCATCTTTATCCATTTACACATCCATGGACACCAGCGTTGATTCCATACCTTGACCTTTGTGAATAGTGATGCAATGAACCTAGGAGTACAGGTATCTCTTTGACTTATTCATTTTAAAATGATCTGTTTTTAATATGTACAGGTCTTCTTTTTACAGTGTTGTTGAGGAACAAACCCAGGGACTAGTGCATGGTAGGCAAGCAGTCTGCCAATAAGCCACATACCCAACCCTTAGAGTTCATTTGTGTCAATTACGCCTCGATAGAGCTGCTTTTAAATTTCTATGAAACTACTATCATTAGCATTGTGCTTCTGAGCCAGGTGCCAGTGGCTCACGCCTATAATCTTAGCTACTGGGGAGGCAGAGTTCAGGAGGATCGCAGTTCAAAGCCAGCCCCGGGCAAATAGATCATGAGACTGTATCTCAAAAATACCCAACAGGAAAAGGGCTGGCAGAGCACCTGCCTAGCAAGTGTGAGGTACTGAATTCAAGCCCCAGTACCACCAAAAACATATTATTAAAAAAAATAAGTATTAGAGTGGCTAAGAGATCTGTGTGCATTTTGAAAACCAAATGCCATTTTGTCCCCTTGTTATGATTCGCTTGTAGTAACAATATTTATTTTTAAATTTAAAATAGCTTAAAGCAGAACAGGAAGTATCTTAGATGCACCCAAAGACAGATGTGGATTTTAGAAGATTATAAAATTATTCTTTTTATTGTCCAAAAGCTTTTTCAACATCTCTTTTAGTAATAGACACATATATAATTTAAAAAGTCAAACCAGCCAGCCCAGGCAAATAGCTCACGAGACCCTATCTCAAAAAAACCCTTCACAAAAAAGGGCTGGTGGAGTCACTCAAGGTGAAGACCCTGAGCTCAAAATCCAGTGCTGCAAATAATAATAATAATAAATAAATAAATAAAGGCAAATAATTGGATACAGTAAAAAAAAAAAAAAATCAAAGAAGAAGATAAGCCTCCGGGTAGCCTCCCACCCTAATTCTGGCCCTAGAAGTTAGTATCATTAAAATTTCTTATGACTTTATCCCCCAATTTTTTACAATATACAACCAGAGGAAAAACTTCTGTTTCTTTTTTTTTTTTTCAGTCATACTGGGGTTTGAACTCGGGTTTTTGTGCTTCTTAAGCAAGCGCGCTACAACTTGAGCCACTCCGCCAACCCACATTTTCTTTTTAATAGCTGCATATCACTTCGCTGACTGACACTCCTGCGCTCCTGTGACTAGTCGCTTACTCACAGGGATTTTCGTTAGTGCTGTTTCAACATCGCAAGGGGCAATCTTAACGGTGCTGTGCTTGGGGACACATGTTGTAGATAGTCCTTTGAGAAATGACTTTCAAAAAGCCAGGCAGCTAACATAGCAGGATGGCACAGCATGGTTACGTGCCTGGGACCCTGGTCCCTAAGAGTCTGCAGGGATTACACCCCTGTTGTCACCGTTTGGACAATGAGCAACTCTCCCTGCACCCATACCAACATGGGAATTTGAATAGTGTTGGGTTTTTTTTTTTTTCATTTTTTTTCTTTGGTGAGAGCGAGATTTGAACTCAGGTCTTCGCACTTGCAAAGCAGGCTCTCTACCGCTTGAACTACACCTCCAGTCCCAACATGAGAATTTGAATAGTGTTTACAGGTGAGTGAGGTGGAGGTTTTTAAGACGTTGTATTGGCTATCTTTATTTCTTTAAAGAGGCATTTTGCTAAAGGGAGCTGAAAATGAATGGGTGCATTTGTCACTTTAGGGGAGCACAGCTAGCATAGCACATGAAACACACTTTCGTGTTCCTTTGCACTTTCAAAACTGAAACTTTCCTACTGCTCGTGTAGGTGCTAAATGGGTAAAGACAAGGACAATAGAAATACGGTTTTGTGTCACTTAGAAAAGTAGGCCAGTGATGTGTAATGTGCTCTGGACCGTAGACCATAGGGCGGGAATTAACATTTTCAGAGGGATAGAAAGGGTGGCTTGTTTCTTTCACTAGCTGAAAGGTTGTGACCCACCAGGCACCACGTGACCTGTCAGGACCTCCTGACCCACCAATTCTCCTGTGGAAAGTGGAGCTCACTAACTCTTCCGAACTTTTGTCCAAATCCGCAGCTCCTGCTGTGCTCTCCATCTCTGCTAAAGGCATCACATCCACCCAGTCGCCCCAGCTAAAAACCTGGGGGTCACCACCATTTCTTTCTCTGTCCCAAACAGCTACTGCCTGCCTTCACCCATTTCGGTGAGGAGGAAACAAAGTAATGAATGTCTTTGAAAGTGTCCAAAACACTGGCAGGCAGGAGTGGTCAGGAAAGGGGATTTCATCCTTTCATCTTTCAAAGCTTTTGCTCCACCAGCAGGGCATCGCCTGTAATCCTAGCTACTCAGGAGGCAGAGATCAGGAGGACCACGGTTCAAAGCCAGTCCGGGAAAACAGTTCTTGAGACCCTATCTGGAAATACCCTTCACAAAAATAGGGCTGGAGGAGTGACTCAAGGTGAAGGCCCTGAGTTCAAGCCCCAGTACTGCAACAACAACAACAACAAAAAGCTTTTGCTCCATCCCCTGTAACAACACTACTCAACAACACCCCAGCAACACCACCTCAACGATGAGAACGCCACACTGTGACCAAGCAAAACCCTATTCCCAGTGATTTGGCTAGCTCAGGCTTCTGCCCCACTTGGTAAACGACACCTGGGAAATTGGTGAATTCAGTAGACAAGAATAATGGAGTTGACCATGTGGAAGATATTAATTGAAAAATACCCTAATCCTTTTACTTTGTAAATATAAAGGATGCTGGTGATTCCTTCTCTTCTTACACGCCAGAATTATTGTTGTTTTAAACTTGAGTTTGGGGGCAGGGCCATAGG
This sequence comes from Castor canadensis, assembly GCF_047511655.1. NCBI lineage: Eukaryota > Metazoa > Chordata > Mammalia > Rodentia > Castoridae > Castor > Castor canadensis. Next base: position 21,248,306 of record NC_133405.1, read on the forward strand.
AAGGCAATGGTAGACCGATCAGTAGTGAGAAGTCAAAAATCTGTGCTCACCACCTCCTGCCCCTGCTGCAGGTCATCAGTGTCCCCTCCACCCAAGGCAGATCTTGGCCCATGTTTTCTACCACCTGCTGTTGGTTGGTACACAGAGCCTGCAAATTCACTTTAGTGTGTCTCAGCAAAGCATAATTAAGAACATAAATGGACTGCTTCTAAAAATAATCTCATGCACTGAAAAACAAAATATTGTGGATTATCTTTGCCACTGCTCTTGGAGTTTCCTCTGCAGCCTCAGAGCCCTTAAAAACATGTGTTTGGTTATAAACAAAGTCCCCGAGTGAAAAACATGGATTTCCTCTGACACAAAGTCGAGCATGAATGCCTGCCAATTCGCAGATAACTCCAAAATGTGTTCTGACCCCTCCCCAACCTTTACCAGTCAGCAAGAAAATGTCTCGCAGGGATTCAGCAAGGAGCACAAGGAAATTGAGGGAGCTCAGTTCTCAGCTACTTGTCTGCTAGGATACTCTAAAGCATCAGGCACGTGAAAAGTCTGTTTATTAAAAGTGGTTCAGTGCTGCTCTGGTCCCTTCTGCAGGACCACATCAGCCATGACTTAGGAATACTTTTACAAGTACATGCACACATCCGTGTAATCGCCCCCTCTGTGATGGATGAGAGAAAATCTATGCCATTCTAGACCACTTTTCACTTGCTCTGTCTTGGAGGCTTGTTATACATCAGGAGACAGAGAGGTAGGTAGATAAACAGATAATCACTTTATCTTTACATACTTTTATTATACATGCTTTTCTTTTCAGTGGTGTCACAGCATTTCGTGGTGTGACTATGTATTCATTTACTTAGCCAGTCCTTATTATAAATATTTAGGTTGTTTCTAGGTTTCTTTCCTACTACAAAAAACTTTTGCCACCGTTGCCACCCCCACATACACACTTTCAAAGTGAAGATTAAAAGGACGCACAGAAGTGCGACCATATCACAGTGGCTTCCTAACTCTTAACAAGGAACAACCAAGTCACGGGTAAATGCGTTCCACCACACCCATCCTCTCTCCCTGCCGGGTGTTTTGAGGTCAATTTCTCCCATCTATAACTCTATTAGGACTCCTTTTTTAAAAAATTACATCACCATAGCTAAACAATTGGCGCTAATTACCTGGTAGCAATAACATTCTTTCAGCATTCTTATTTGCCCTCTGGACTGTTGTTTAAATCATGTTTATTAAAATTAGATTCCAAACAAGGTCCATGCATTGCACGGGACTAACCTCCATTAAGAAGTCTCTTAATATACAAATTCCTCCTTCCTTTTGTCCTTGTCCGTTTTTGGTGACAAACCTGAGTTGTTTGTCCTACAGTCTCCCACATTCTGAGTTCTGCTGGCTGTATGGCGTGCTGGTTACTCTTCCCGGCATCTCACACTGGCTGGTTTCGATCCAGAGACTTAATCAGATTCAGACCCAAGGGTTTGCAAGAGTACTTCCTAGATCTTATGGGATTCTCCCTTCGGGAAACTATAGGTTAGGCATCCGTATGTAGACGCGGAGTGGGATTGTAGAATAAATTTCGTGTAACTAGGGGGACTGTGACTGTGAAGTGACTTCTCTAAGTGAATCTGCCTGTTCCACTTTCTATTTGGCCAAATTGCCCTTTACAGAAATTTTACCAATTCACAATCCACCTGAAATAAATAAGAGTCTGTGTTTCCCATACCGGCACTGTTTTATCAAGCTGGTTTTAGCCTTTGCCATGGGATGCATGAAAAATGCCACTCTGTCTAGTGCTAATGCAAATTCCATTTTATCGGACACTTCTTATTTTATTTTACCAGACTTCTTATTGCTGTCGCCCGATTGCTTTCTGTATTAGCTCACAGGAGTGCAGCATCGTAGGTCAGATATTTCTATAACTTTGGTAACATTACAAATTATATCTGCATTTATACAATGTCTACATAATTATAAGTTATTTATGTGAGTATAGCTTTCCATGTGTAAAATACCTGTTAAAACTTAATGTAAAGGCTTGGTTGGGTGCAAGGCTACTTCCTCTGGCCTGTCAGTGTGACTGCAGCTCAAGGAAATTCTATATGTGACAGTGAGAAAACTGATGAAGTTTCTTCATTTCAACACCTATGTCTAGAGCAATTAGGTCTGTGCCACACGTATGCAGTGACCATGCAATACTCTGAGACCAAGGTCCTTGTGCTGACAGCTTGTAGTCTGTACGGGAGGTGACATCATAGTGCAGTTCAATCCTAATGTGGTTAAAATTTACACAAGAGGAGGTCACTTCAGCCTGGGGGATCAGGTGGAGGTGGCATTTCCAAAGGGCCTTGGAGAATGACTAAGCCTTAGAAAGGCTTATCAGATGAGGATAACATTCCAGTTAGGAGGAAGGACATAAGCCAAGGTTAAAAATGAACAAAATGCAGGTCAAGGAATCCTGAGAAAGCCACTTTGGCTGGGCAGTAGATAAAGAACCTGTGAGTACGTGTGGAGGGACCACATGTCTGGAACCCCAGAAAGCCATGCTAATTAGTACAGTGATTTACGAGACAAGAGGTTTTGAATCATTAAGAGGAAATAATTGTTACTATACAAACTAAAAGGCCAAATAGGTGATTTTTAAAAAATAGTGTCACAGGGATCTTTTGAACAGCAGTCTCTACATGCATGTTACCCTTCTTACATGCATTTAACAGATGTCAGCTCAACACAGTTTGCCTAGTGTTCTACACAGCCTGGTTAGGGAGGAAAAATGGAGGAAACCACATTTCTTCCTTGCTTGATCAAACCCAAGCAGTTTTGAGGTACAGGGTTTTTTGTTTTTTTTTTTTTTAAGTTACAAGTAAGAGTAACAAACAACTCAAGGGAAATTTTCAGAATTCCTTTTATTTCTCTTTGGAGGTACCAGGGATTGAACCCAGGGCCTTAAGCATGATAGGTAATTACTCTACCACTGAGTTAGAAGAATTTTTAATAATCACACCAACTTCATGGCCTCAGTGAATTTGTCCATCTTGTGATGGGGGAGAGGTGACATCACTCATGTTAGAAATGTCCTGAATTCTTAGGACAGCAAGCTACAGTGGCAATTGCTATTTTCTGCTGCCCGGTAATAAGATTCATTTCACTGACTTGACATCATTTGAAGTAGGACATTGAAATGTTCTATATTGTTACTGTCCCACACAGGGGCCAATAGCTGTACGTGACCACTGGGTACTTGGAATGTGCCCAGTGAGACCGAGGAACCGAATGTGTCTTGTGATTTGATTTTCATAAATTACATTTTAAATATCAAACAGCCACATTTTAACTACAAATGGTTATTGTCTGTTCCCTAAAAGACTCAGTGATTGATTAGAACAACATAGATCAACACAGCATGGTTCAGGATGCATTTCATGTTTATGCTATAAGGACAGGAGGTAGACTGTTGGGAGAAACAGAACTTTACACACCCCGAGAATGACACTTCAGATCGGGGGTGATGACAGTTCACTTCTTCCTGCCTTGATCTTTGAGGAAAGGCAAGCATGCCTGGGCTGTATTCCACGATTAAAGCACAGATAAAGACGAAAACTCTCAGTACTTACAATCCAAGTAAGAACACTGCTGCTAGATTCATTGATTTCACTGAGGTGGCTTTCCTTTCTTTTTCCCCAAGTGTCTTGAAGTCTAACTCCTCTGGATATTTCATGTCATGGAAATATGGCTTAAGTTACTAATCAAGAGTCCCTTTTGTAGACTTTTTAAAACTGGAATTTCAGATTCATTAGAACAAAAGGATGCACTTTTCTCGACCTTGGGAGTTTGTGACCATTCAAGATGAAAAGAGTAGTGACACTAAGGAAAACTATTGTCCAGAAAAATAAGCCTCTCCAAGGGGCACCAGGAGTCCACAGTAAAATCCCTGTTTCCAAGAAAATCTAAGCATTTCCATCAAAAAAGCCTGGGAAGATAAATAGAATGGCCGTATAAGCTACAGGTTTTTAATAATACAATATGTCTAAGTCCAGGGTAAACAGAGGGCTAAGGAAAACTAACATCTACTAACTCAAGTTGCTCAAGCCCCAGCTCGTGACCCCTGAGGCTAGTCACAAGGTACTTTCGAAAGAATCGCTTTTTCCTGTGCTTACGATGAGTGCATTTTGTGGAACTTATTTGGCCACAGAGCTCAACAACTGCACAGAAATAAAAAAACAGGTGAAATGACAATGGCTGTTTCATCTCACCACAGAGAGAAGCAGAATTTGGAGACTGATTTAAAAAGTGATGCGTCCGTGACCTCCCTGAAACAACCCCAAACGTGCCAGGCTGATTTGCTGAATCTGAAATGAACTCTTATTTTCATGTTCTCATCACCCTAAGACCTTAGCTCCGTTCTCACCTGATTCCCCAAAAGTGATTCCAGAAGCTTTTCAAAGTGGAATGCATTATCCATGTTGGATGCTTTCTGGAAGGAACTATTTTAGCGTGGGTATTTTCAGTTGCAACCCTCTAGGAGGCAGAAGAAGGCAGAAGGAGGCAGAAGTCAACTGATTTCAATCTTGTCGCTGTACACCATGTCCTTTTTCTGACAGGCTGACTTCCAGGAGCTAACCTGTGATTTTGAAAAGAGTCTTTTCCATAGCTGGCTTTGTATTAGTTCTTACTAAAATTATTTGTGGGTTCTGAAGTTGTGCCCTAGGACTTTCACAACTGGCTACCAAAAACAAAAAGAGCCATAAACAAAAAACAGGAGTCTGGCTTAACCACCTAAAAGTTAATTCATTTGGTGTATTTTTTTTTTTTTTACTTCACACATTTTTCACAGGGGTAAAGTTCTAAGAATTTCAGAAGTAAGAAAAAACATGTTCCCAGGCTCCCTGAGGTGTCCTCCTCTTGACTTTATAAATAAGTCAAGGATATATATGTTTTTTGTTTTCAACTTCTGTGAACAGCTCCTAGGAATGAAGTGTCACTATTAAGTCACTTTTCTGCACTGGGACTCGCTTTGTAGGATTTTTCAGTCTTTATCCAACAAGGACTAAGACTGTCCTCTTTCTCCCTGGGATTTATTTTATGTAAACTATTTTGATTTTTTTTATGATTCAGAATAAATTATGTAGGCTGGCAAAAAAAAATCATTACAGTGGGCTCTCGTCATGCTTATTGGAACAGTTTTCTGGGCACTTTTAGAAAGTCAGGTTGAGGTTGTGTGTCCGGGCTCAAGTTTCACCACCTCACCACTTTGAAATATAATATACAAAAGCCGTGGGTTTTTAAAAAATAAGAAATCAAGTGTTATGTGCTTAAGTGGGAAACATTTCAACATTTAAATACAGTCAAGCTCTCCACTTTGAAATATAAGGATCCCAGGATGGAGTGAAGGCCAACTTACTGCTGAAAGAAAGCGTCATTGTGAGATGTCACTGCTGTCCCTTGACTGCAATGGCATACAGCACTAACCCTGAAAGTCAAGCTGCTAGTGCGTTTTCTCCAGTAGTGCATTTTAACTTGTTATTAAAACTCAATGCATGCAACAAAAGGGCCTAGTACAATTGCATTTTTAATTAGGTATTTATTAAGGGCTCGAAATTAGGGCAGCAGGGAATTTTAATTGTATGATAGTGGCTTAACCCCTAGAGAATTTAATATGTCGTTGACCTGGTGAAGCATGCAGAAAATAATATAAATGCTAAACTGTAAGACACAGCCAAGATGAGGTGGGGGCGGGGAGCACTCATGCTAACTCCGACTTCTCTAATTGTAAATTTGTAAAAACCGTAAGCAGTCAAGCACAGTGACTCACGCCTGTAATCTTCATTACTTGGGAGACTGAGATTGGGAGGATTGTGGTTCAACACCAGCACAGGCAAATAGTTCTTCAGACCTCATCTCCAAAGTAACCAGGGTAAAATGGTCTGGAGGTGTGTCTCAAGCAATAGAGCACCTGCTTTGCAAGCACAAAACCCTGAGTTCAAATCCTAATCCCACCAAAAAAAAAGCATTTTTTCAAATAATGCTGGTACAGTAAAAGTGGTGTTTTGATGCAGAACAGAACTATTTTGTAAAGTGTATCTTAGCAAGAGGGGCTGGTGATGTGGCTCAGCAATAGAGCACTTGTCTAGCATGTGCAAAGCCAGGAGTTCAATACCCAGCACTGCAAAAAAAAAATGTATCTTAGTATGAAAAGACTTGCTACGCTGTTAGCATCTCCTACATTTCAAATAGGAAGCACTATGTACAAGAAATATTGAGGGCCAGGTGTGGCAGTTCATGCCTGTAATCCCAGCACTCGGGAGGCTGAGGCAAGAAGACCAAGAATTTGAGGCCAGCCTGGGCTATATAGTGAGACCCAGTCTCGAAAAAAGTATCGAGCATATTTTTAAAATTTTTTTGGTGGGACTGGGTTTGAACTCAAGGCTTCATGGTTGCAAAGCAGGCACTTGCCAAACAGGCCCTCTACCACTTGAGCCACACTTCCTGTCCATTTTGCTCTGTTATTATCGAGATGGGTCTTAAGATCTATTTGCCTGGGCTGGCCTCAAACAATGATCCTCCCTATCTCAGCCTCCCAAGTAGCTAGAATTACAGGTGTGAGCTACCAGTGCCCATCTTGAATAGACATTAAACTACTTGAAGTCAGATTATCTGGGTTCTATTTCAGTTGAGCAAGGCTTTGAAGGTCCTGCACGGCACTTTTTTTTGGTATAATGGCCTTTAAAGAGCCCTTGCGGTCTTAGAATTCTATAGCTTTTCAAGAACACTGTGTAGTTTAAGCTTCTTGTGCGTGCATGTGTGTAGGCACAGCCCCACCCAGCCACACACAGACCCTGCACGTGTGCTGTGTGCTAGTTTCTCGGTGGCCACCGCAGAAAAGGAGAGCAGTTGTGACCAAGTTTCTCGCAGGTCTGGAGGGGCCAAGAGGAGCTGAGGTCAAGCTGTACCTCTGTCCCCGATTCACAGGACATGGTAGCCAGTTCTCTGCAACCCAGTTTCTTTTAGAACCAGGCAGGGGTGAAGGTGCAGAATCACGGGTCCTCCACTTGATTAGTGTGTGGCTTTGGGGCGACAATTCTGATACGATACGATTTATCTGCTGAAATTCATGTATTGGAGACAGGCTCTAGTGCAACGGTGTTGGGAGGCAATGGGAACTTTAAGAAGTGATTAGGTCCTGGGAGCTCTGTCCTCATGAGTGGATTCATGCCTTCTTCACGAGACTGTGCCCTTGACACTGAACCATTCATTTCTCCTGGGAATGGTGCATTTCCCACCCCAGCAGGCTGTTGGGAGTGATCCTGGAACCTCCCCTGGGTCCCTCTCACACGCGTGCACCTTCCATTTTCCTCCACAAATTGGAGCTGTAAGTGGCTGTCACTGGAGGCTGAGCGGTAAGGGAGCCATGCTTTTGGACCTCCAGAATCAGGGGCCGAAATTGACCTCTTTTCTTTATAAATTACTCAGTCTCTGGCATTTCATTCTAGTAGCAGAAAATGGGCCAGGACTCTTTGGGAATTTAAATAACCTTAGTTTCCTCGATTGTGAAATGGAGAGGTAGCAAAAAGTTTAGTTTATAAGGTTGTGAGGATTATATTATATGATTTGATGTGAGGAATGAGAGGGGAGAAGTAGCTGGTGCTATGGCTGGACCTGGTTGATGCCAGAAGATGGCAGAACAGCTGTGCCATCCAAGCAGCAGCTAGTCAGCAACTGAAATGTGTTCAGTCTGAAATGAGCTGTGCTCTATTAAATTCACTCCAGATTTCAAAGAATCAGGACCCCCTAAAAGGGTAAAATATCTCAAGAATTTTTTAATACTACTGACATCTTCAAATGAGTACATTTTGGATATGTTGGGTTAAATAAAATCCTTACTTGTTTCTTTTTGCCCTTTTTGACCTGTTTTTTGGCAGGACTGAAGTTTGAACTCAGGGCCTTGAGTTTGCTAGGTAGGTGCTCTACCACTTGAGCCATGTCTCTAGCCCTCTTTTTGCCTTCTTAAAGTGGCTATATGAATGTTTAAAATGACATGTGTGACGTGTCTTCTCTTATTTTTGGACAGCACTGCACTAAATGACTAAAGAGTCAACTGTCCCTGTCCTTAAAGTCTTCGCCAGTCATCTCTTATTGGAGGCTGATCCGTCATGTGACTCTGCCCAGAAGTTCCATTTCCCTCCCTCTCTGTCACATGTCTGTGTCGTGAGCTTTCCTCAGAGGCTCTGAGGGAAGTCACATTGTAACACTGACCCCAGGACTGGACTTGACTCTGTGCCTGGCACCCAGTCAGCATTCAGTCAGTGATACCGAATGGGAATCCCACTTCTGCCTGGGGTGTTTGGCTGGTGAGGGGCCTGCATCGTGAAGTCTGCTGTGGGTTTCGGTGAAGAATCTACCCAGATTCTTCATTCTGCTGATGAATGCAAAGTGGTAGAATCACGGAAGGTTTAGGATTTCAGGTCCTACTGGTGTTTCTTATTTAGGGGACTGATGCGTAGAAGCAGCAGCTCAAATCATGTTTAGGGGCCCAGTAGGAATGGGGAGCAGGCTTCTCGGATGTGAAGTTGAAGGGACAGGTGGCGACACCTAAGGATTGCTGACCAGGAGCAGACTGAGCAAGGAAGGTGGACACCTGTGTTTCTCACTCAACTTCTATAGGCCCCATTTCCTGCCAGTGTGAACAGGGGTGACCCTAGACTCCCACCGCACAGGTTTCAGGTGACTACCCAAAAAGAGAATACACACATGTTGATAAACTTTGGGAACTGTTAGGCTCTCAGTTAGAGGCCACAGTTTTTTGCCTCTCTTTTTCTTTACTTATTTATTTTTTGTTGGCACTACTGGGTTTGAACTCAGGGTCTTTGGCTATCTAGGCAGCCACTCTACCACTTGAACCATGTCTTCTCCAGCACTTTTTGCCACTGTTGCTTTTTGAATAGGGTCTTGCAAACTTTTTTGCCTAGGCTGGCCTAGAACTGTGATCCTCCTGATCTCAGCTCCTGTCATAGCTTGGGTTGAAAGGTGCTGGACTGCATTGGTTGAGAGAAGGTGTCACAAATTTTTCCCCTGGCTGACCTTGAATCAGGATCCTCCTGTTCTCCAGCTCCCGAGTACAGAAGCTAGGATTACAGGCGTGAACCACCACACCCGGCTCCTTGGTCACTTTCTAATTGCCCAAGAATACAATTCAAACAGAATGAAACTCAAAGGTAGTTCAGAGAAAATAGAAATCACTTGTGCTTGACCCAACAGGGAAGGTTTCCTTTTGGAAGTGGGACCTGAAAGGGCCCTTAAGAAATGGGAAGCCTGTAATTCTAGCTGCTCAGGAGGCAGAGATCAGGAGGATTGAGGTTTGAGGGCAGCCAAGGCAAATAGTTGGCAAGCTCTTATCTCCAAAGTACCCAACACAAAAAAGGACTGGCAGAGTGGTTCAAGTGGTAGAGTGCCTGCTTAGGAAGTGTGAGGCCCTGAACTCAAACCCCAGTACTTAGAGAGAGAGAGAGAGAGAGAAAGAACTAGAGTCAGTTGATTTTCCCAACTGTCTGCCTGACTGTGTTGTATAGTAAAAAATTTAACCTCTCTTTTGGACAAAATCATAGCCAAAATGATTCTTGGAATCTTTCTGCTGGCTGACATGAAAGCAAGCCTTACTTTTAGCATAGAGGATAAGGTGGAAGGAGCTCCAAGCCTCTGGCTCCCAGGCCTGCTTTTGTGGATTATTTTTCAATTAATGTGGAATTCTTGATTGGCTGCACTCTCTGTGATCAAGTGTTGCCTGTTAACATTTATATCCACCAAAGAGGAGCAATTTTTGGTAATTACTTAAATAAGCACCTTAATTTATGAGAAATTCTAATTTAAATAATCAGTAAAGAAATGCACAGAAATAAAGGAAAAAAAACACCATAGCACGGGGAAATTAAAGTGTCCTTTAATTCTTCACACACCATCTCAGTTTTCTCTGCAGAAGTAACTAATTCATTACTACCATTATTGCCAGTTAAAAGGAAGACGGGAAGGAGGGGTGGGGGTGAGGGGAAGGAGGAACAAAAAAGAGGGGGATTCAGATAAAGAAGAAAGATTTATGGAGTGGGAAGAGACCTCAGAGGTAATCTAGTAATGATTTGCTTAAATGTCATTCAGTTCGTTAGTGACAGAGCACAGACTCAAGCTGAGATCACCGGCTTCTCACCCCAGGCCCTAGCCCTTGATTTGGGGGGCAAGGGAAATTAGAGAAGTCAGTGGGAAGGAAAAGGCCCAGATTCTCAGCCTTGGTCTTTAGATTCCCAACTCCTCCCTCTCTTTGAGATGCAAAAACCCTCTCTCTAACAAACAGTTTGAACCCGCTTCCCTTAATCTTCCCTTTTCTTCTCCAAATCACCAAAAGGACCCAGGTCTTTACAGAGAAATCCCCCAGAGTTATCTTTATTTACTGGGGGACATTGCTTGATCTCCCAGTTACATATTTTCAGGCCGAGTTAAAGAATTGCTAATGTTATCTAGCACTTTCCATATGGTTCCTGGTGACTCGTAAACAGTTGGTGTTGAAACAGAATTTACAAAGTAGAAGCCGGCATTTCTGATATCCCCCATAGAAATATTCAACCCAGTCCCTAGACCAACAATGCAAGTGTTAGCACACTCTGAAAGGCATCTCATAAAACTCTCCAGCGTCACACAATTTACAATCCAGTTGGGCGGATGGACAAAACTCAATTATCCATAATGGCCTCAGTAAAGCTGTGATAATACCTCACCTCATTAGCATGTTAGCATATGCTCTAAAATATGATAATTTCAAAGTCAGATGAACGATTTTTATTCTTTTTCTCTATAAAAGGCTGGGGTGGGGATCCAATTCATGACATTCCTAACAACAATGGGGACACTGTTTCCACATTGCTCGTTCCAAAAGGCATTTCTCAAAGCTAAAGATTGATGCCTTTTAGAAAGTAGACCACATTTTCTGGCACAATACTTAATTTATTCTCCTTTGATGACATGCCTGGTGGAATGAAGGAAATGGGGAGGCGTTCCACCAAATCTGATGAGGCAGGATTATAACGCAGATGGAATAACGGGTTATACAGTATTAACAGCTTTTTAAATGTCGAGTTAGTACTTAGGAAGCTGCGCCCCTTCTTAATGATCTAGCTCAAGAAAAATCTAAGAAGCAGCATGAGAGGAACATTTTCAACGTGAACGTGAAGTCGCATTGCAATAGTCGCCATTGGACCTCGTGATCCGGATCCCAATCCAGAATGGGGGTGCAGGCGTGATTAATCGCACACGCACTCACTTCCCTGTGCGACAGTCAGGTTTCTCAGAATACTTGAAGAGGGAGATGGTAGCTTTATGTGTCTTTTCAAGCTGGGGCAGTCAGATAGTCGCGAAAGTGTGAGGATGACCAGGTAGCTCCGTTTGCTCTGCAACCCCCCTTTCTGTGCCTTACTTGCACCGCTCAAACTCCAAACCTTGGCAGGAAGGTCAGGATCACAGTGAAAAGTCTGGAAAAGGAGGAAAAAGTGTGTATCAAGCACACCGAAGTGCCAAGCCCTGGGGCCACTCTGGAGCTTTCACACACCAACCCTATGGAATCTTTTAAACCGAGCTTTAAAATAAGTCAAAGACTACCTGAAAAAAAATTGACCATGTGGCAGGGAGGTAGCTCAGGGAGAGAGCACTTGCCTAGTGTGCACCAGGCCCTGAGTTGGATCCCTAGCATCACAAAGACAAAAAAAAAAGAAAGGCCATAACAGTGGTTTTTTTCTATTATGGCTCTGTGACAACGGAGTCCTTTCAGGCAAGTCAATTTTTGGAACCTGAGTTTCCTTATCTTAAAAAGGAAGTGATTATGTTAGATGCCCATGAAGGGCCTTGACAACCTAAAATATTGGCTGGAACTGTCATTTAAAAGGTATCTGCTATGTCGTTTCCAGGTTCAATGTTGTTATGTACAGTATTTCATCACAAACTTTGTGTGAAAGACAAATTGGAATCTGGGATTCTTTCCACAAATTGTGTTAATCTTCTGAACGCTAGAAGAGTAGCTGCAAAACTGTGGTAGTGTTAAAAGCCAACAAAATTAGTTTTAGAAAAAATGAATTTCTAAAAGCTTTTAGGTCTTAAACTTCAAGACTTTTAGGTAAACTTGGTAACACTGTGACTACAGTTTAAGAAGCATGCAGTGTGTGTGCACAGGGATGAATCAAATATAGAGATTAGTTTAGGAGTAGTGAGTTTGAATTGTAAATGAAATAGTTGAAATTGCAGAAAACCAAGCTCTGTGGACCAAAACAAGGATAAATAGGCCACTTTGTTTAGGAACCAAAATATAAAATGAATTCTCTTAACTTTTATGTTTAAATTTGTGACACAGAAGTAAAAAAATCAAGTGAATGACTTCTCCCCTCCCAGCAAAATTTAAGGATGGTATAAACTACTATTTAAAGAAGGCTCCTTTGAAGCTTAATCAAGATGGGTAATTAGTTGAATGGCGTGACAAAGGCTTTAATATAGCAAACAAAAATTGGTTCATGCTTTTGTTAGGTGATTAACCAAACTGATGGGGTCCTTTCAATTCCTAGCTCATTGATTGTCCTTATGTATCTAATTTCAGAAAATAATCTAGGTTGAGGAATACATATAAGGCTGTAGCTATATCTAGTAACCAATAAAAGCTATTATATGCAGCTAATACTCTTAAACAATATAATGTCAGAAGAATGAATATTTTTCTAAATTAAAGAAACTTGACTTAAACACAGAAAGGAAGAGAACAAATTGGATTTCAGCTCAAACTGTAGCTTACAGTAGTGTGATTGGGTGTGAAGGCTGTTAACATTTGCAAGGTGTATGTATTACTCTAAACTGTGTACCTTCTATGCTTTTGCTTAAAATAATCTTTAAAACAAAGTTGCAAATGAAATAACTGTGAAAGGATCTGCAGATTAGTCAAGTATTACATTCTAAAAATATAACTGAACCCTAGATAGTCACTAGGATTATTTGTCTGTTCCTCCAAAATCAACAAGCAGACTCTATATTTAAAATGGCTTTGTTTATTAGCCTTGATATCCTCCAAGGAAACACTGAACTTTGGTCTAGTTAATTAATTATAAAAAAAAGCATAAAAAGGTTTAACATGTTGTAGTACTGCATTTTTGTAATTCATTCCAGCCTATCTTGTTTGCTTCTTTAACCTTGAATTCTTGAATACTCAAAACACATCCTTACTTAGTTCAACAAGTTTATCAATCTGATATCTAAGCATTTGAGTAAGTATGCAAGCCCTCCCTGAATCCTAACTTGTACATTTTCTTCTTGCTTTAATCTTCTTGCACATAGACCACTCTAACTCCTAAACATGCTCTCTAGTAAGTAGCAGCTACAGAGATCACAAAAGCCATAAGGGAGCCGTTTGTCTTGGCAGTGTTAATCTTTTTTTTCAATTTAGGGAGTAAAGTTTCAAGTAATAAAATTCATTTGGATTTTCACAAGTGTGAGATGATATGCACAGATCAGTCTTTTCTGAAAGAACAAAACTGCACACAGCGCTCTAATGTAGGGACATAAGTCACATGATTTTATATACTCAAAAAAGTGTCTTTCCATCCCACTTTTAAATTATTGGTTTCCCATTGACTGAGACAGCCTTTCAAAAATTCTCAAAAGTAAGCTAGATTCTATCTGTCTGAAGAAAACAAAATCTCTCTTCCAGTTTTAAAGTGGAGGTCCGCTGCAGGCTACATCTGTTGAAAGATCCCTTTTGCAGTGAGTGGTCGCCCTTTATATAGGTCATTCAAGCTCTCATTATGGTGCTTTCTGGCATCTGGATAATTCAACACATTTTCACTGCGCCTTGCTCCTCAGCACGAAAAAGGCTAGACAATACCACTTCCTTCAGCACTCACAATCAGGAGACAGTGCAGGATGAGCTACAAGCTTAGCTCAGAGAACTACAGAGCTAAGGATAAAACCCTATCTTTGAGGAGGAAGGGAGAGAAGGAGCCAGAGAGAGAGAGAGAAAGAGAGGTGTCTAAAAAAATGTCCTGGTGCTCCTCTACACATAGGTAGGAGAGACTATCATGGTTTATTTCAGTTATAGCAGAGACATCAAAGGGCCTAAGGTTTCCTAACTTTAAACGCACGTTTGCCATTTAGAGTTCTTATGACCTAATCATGATGTTTTCAATGAACAAACTTATAAGATTATTAAATGAGGATAATTATTAGCACCATAATTTGCTTCTTTTGAAAGAAAAATGTTATTATGGTGATAAAGTTTTTGGAGACTGCATTTTGAATATCAAACTTTATTGTTTATTGTGTTCTGTACCTGGACATTTTTTTCACTTAGGAAATGTATAATGGTACAAAGATGGACAAACTTAATCAAAAAAGTGATGCGCAGAAAACATTTCTGGTTTTGAGCTTTTTCTTTGATTATAGTATTCCAGTCTGTTAGCAATTTTATGGTTTGTAATACCAGAAGTTCCACTTTTAAGGTCACGTAAACAGGAAAATCAAAGTGTTTCAAACAGAGTGTAAAAATACCTTTAAGACTATTTAATCTTAATAGTGACTCACTTTAATGCCTACTGAATACTCTCAAGGTAGGAGAATTAATTTGAGAAATGATTTTTCTACTGATAGGAAGCAAGCTATCCTTATGTATTTTCAATATTTGCATAAGTATTTTGACTTAAATGTTCAACCTGTAAAAATACAATTGTTAGTGCCAGGAAGCTTTTCTTTTTTCTTTTTCTTTTTTGACATACTATTGAGACAAGCACAGAACAGTGCATTTTGAAATCATCACATGTGAACAAAAATAGTCCCATGTTGTAAGTGCTAGCTCCAAAACACCCCATCTGAACTGAGCAAGACATCACTTAATTCTATTATAATTATTCTTGTTATTGAAAATAAGATGAATATATTAATAAAAAAGAAATGTTTGTAAACACTGTAACTTATTATTCTAAAAAATCAGTTAGCAGACCAGTTTATAAAAATAAAATTAACTTACAAATGAAATTTAATAAAACACATATTTAAATATATTCATATTTCAGAAAGTTGATTCTCTTCTTATTGGTTATTTTGCCTTCCTTAAATTCTTTGAATGTGCAAAATATCTATTTTACCTTCTACATTTTAAACGAAATTATGCTAATTGTGTGTTCAATTAGGGAAATTTTCTGCTTCTTCTCAAGGGGTAAGTCTTCGATTTTTCATCCTCATTGACACTATCTAGTTGAAGAGGTTTTTTTTTTTTATTTACACGATTTATGTTGATGTATGCTATTGCAAAGAAATAACATCAGAAGTTCCTTGCTAACTTAATTTTTTTTATTTTGGTGTCATAAGTTTTCATAGACAAATTAATGCTTGGTAACCACAATTCAAACACTTTTTCAGGTTAATCTGCATTAATGCTCTTACATTTCAAAACAAGATTGATAAAAAAATTATGAAATGTTTGTAAATAAAAGAATACTTGGTTTTTCCAAAAACCAGAGTTAGTGAAGACCAGTTTTATAGGATTCTAATGAAGTCACAGTTCCCACTTTGGGATCAAATAGCAAAACAGCTCTTGAAATATTTTCTCCTTGGGGACCCCCTCCCCAATTTTGTTCTGTGACTGTCTTGATTTGCTGGCTTTGTTTTAGGCCTCACTGGCCTGTGCGTGAACACACAAATACAGAACTACACAAATGTAGCAAAACACTTATTTCAACAGGGCACTGGATTTCTGATCCTGAACAAAAGGAGAGTGTCAGAGACCTTTCACTGCAAGCATAGTCCAAAAACCTAAAAGTAGTAAATACACATGGAACAAAAGCTCTATTCTAGTTGTGTGAGGAATGTAATACTCTTAAATTACTTTGTGGTTTCCATGGGGACCTTTTTGTTCTAAGATACAAATCATTAAGTTTAACAGAGCCACTTAGTATTCTTTCTAAATTGAGAGAAATGATTTCTCAACTGGGTAAAATGTCAATTATTGATATTTTTAAAGGTGTTAAAATCTAAAAGACTTGAGATTGCTGCTTTACATGGTTCAACTCAGATCAATACAGAGGAACCCCCCCTCTCCAGGAAGAGAAAAGCTCCAAGCGGCTCTATTTTGAGTAGGATACTTTCCTGGGTATCTCTTTTCTTTTTAAATCCATAAACTCAAAATGAATTTAAAACTGATGAAAATTCTCAGGCTCATGAGGGCTTCTTCTCTTGGCTGGTTTCCATACCTTTCTGATACATTGTTATAAGACATCTGAGCTTCCAGGAAAGCGTGTGGCTGTGGATAAATGTGTACACGCATAGACACATATATACCTATATGTGTGTGTATACACTGGCCAGCCTGGGAGTAAATGATGTCTCTGGGAGCCGGGAGCCTTGGGTCCCTTACTTGGTAGGATGTCAAAGTATTGTTTGTGTCACAACACTGGGAGCACGCTGGAGCCCGGTGTGAGCCTGGAGCCTTAAGCACTGGGCTGTGGTCTGGGGGAGGGGACAAGGTTGCGGGGTCACAAGCTTTTAGCTTTTAGCCTCAGCATGACCACAAGTTTTAAAGCATGAAGGAATCACGTGCTTTTCTTTGAGCTGTTAGTTATTCTGACTTTTCTTTGGGGGGGGGTAGGCTCTGTTTGTGAAATGCTTTGTTCTTTAGCTTTTTTTTTTCCTCTTTTTTGGTTCTGTAGGTATTTTGGCTGCTGGTTAATTTTTTTTCCAAAAGAAAAAGACAAAAATAAACCACTAATTTTCTATACCTTATTTTACTTTGTGCTTGACAGTTACTGAGATGGAATAAATTATTTTATCCCGTTGGCAAAATCATGCAGACATTCTATACATTGTAAAAAAAAAAAATCAAGAATAAGAAAATATCCTGGTAAAGCAATCTCAAAATACCTTATTCCGGGTATTGTCCTGGCTTTAAAGGGAAGGAGGGGTGGGCAGAGGGGTGGGAGTTGGGGAGGAACTAGGAAGACTCTGGGAGAATGTCTTGTGTAATGAACTCTTAAAACTTTTGGAAAATTTTAGGCTAGTAAAATCCTTCGACATGACATTTCTATTTGAAAACTTCCACTTGAATATTTTATTTTGGGGATCTATTTCCACTTGTTCCCTTTTAATAGGACGATTGCATCTTTTCCAACTCTGCCTCTCAACCAAGGCACACAGAGGCAGAATGACAAATTAAGACTTCTGATCAGAGATTTATTTGGGAACATATTCCAAAATCGGGGTAATGGGTCTTTTTGTTCGGATAGTGAAGAGGATGAGGATATGTTTACTCATTAACCGGGAGCTCTGGCTGCAGCTGCAGGACACAATTAATTATGCTAATAGTTAGTGAGCAGCGGATGTAACTCCCTGGCCTCCCCCCCTTTTTTGGGGGGAGGGGAGTTTGGCAAAAGGGGAAGGAGACGCCTTGGGGTCGGATCACATGATACTATCTTCGCGCCACTTTCGCAAAAAGCCTTTTTTAACCCCAGGTTTTGCTGGAGCTCAAAGGTACTGTTCTTATCTTGCTTTAATACATTGTCTCTTAAAGCCGGGTCTGAGATCTCTCTCCTCCCCCTCCTCTTCTTTCCATTGCAAGTCGCCCTGCAGTGGGATCTCACGGGAGGGACCTGGTTGGATATTAAACTTCAGGCTGCGTACTTTCCAGAAAGCATCGGGCAGGCGCGCCAGGGTTGGCTGCAAGGTCGGGTTGCGCGTTTTCTGGAAACAGGAGAAAGCCCACCTGTAGGAGTAACAACTCCTGCTGGAGGAACCAGTGTGGCTTCCACCTAGCCACCGCTCACACCCCAGGGGAGCCTGCCGTTCAGGTTGGGCTCCATCGCGGGCCAGGCCAAGTCTTTTGTAATCTGCTTGCGTGGGTTACTACTGTGTACCAGGTTGAGAATCACGTGATGCCCTTGTTCCCTTCCGAGCTTTGAGCTGCCACCATCACCTGTGGAAACAATACTAGGGAGGGAGGGGTCTGGCTTTATTTCGCACCCCCAACCACTTCTCCTTCCCTACCCCCACTTTCCTTCCAGTGCTTTCCCCCCTCGCGGTCCCTGCTTGCTCACTGCCCTCAGATTTGTAACCTGGTCCTACCCCTAAGCCTCCTCCCGAACCTTGTCCACCAGGGAAGTGGAGAAGGTCCAGTCTGGTTATCGCATTTCGCCCAGCGCTCAATCTAGTATGCTTAATTTCATGTTGATGGCGCATCTTAGACCAAAACACCGTTTTGTTTTTCACAAGGAGTTCTGGGGCTTTGGCCTTTAAACAGCCCGCTCTCAGTTGCTTCTCCTTAGCTTGGAATGAGAGGGGAAAACCAGATAATTGCATGGTACCTTCCTAGCATTTGTGCGTGGACCCGGTGGCTGCTACCGTTAATGAGACCCGCCCAGTAACCCTGATTTACTGAGGCAGGGAGGCGTCCGGCAAGTGGGAAACGCTCCCGACCTTAGCACTAGGTGCCCGAGGAGAAACTTTCCCATGTGCGTGGAGGGAACGTGCGGTGTACGCACTTCTTGCCTCCTCCGGCCTGAGCAGCACTTTCAATCTAGCGGCGAGGTGGTGCGCATGCGCGCGCGGGGTAGTGGGGCGGGGCGGGGGGGGACACCCGGGTCCCACGGCTCCGTGGGGCCTCGTCGTCTATCTCCGGTGGGGGATGGGGCGAGCGTCTCAGGAGAGAGACCGGACGAGGTGGTAGTGAGTGCGCCATCCTGGGCTGGGCGCCAGTGGTACTGGCTCCTGCACCGGACGCCACCAGACCGGCGTCCCAGGCGCGCCTTTAATTGAGGACTCCAGTTTGGGGGAAATACAGGGGAAAAGGCCGGCTGCGCTGGACCCGTGGGTAACTGGGGCTTGGTAGGGTTTTCGCTTTGGCGGGGTGGGGGTTCCGTTTCCTAATTCCTGTGCGGGCCGGGTGGGCGGGGGCGGGCTTTTTTCCCTGGGCTATTAAAGGCAGAGGGGCGGGCTTTTCCCAGGGATATAGCTAAGAACAGAGGGCCAAGGGGACTGAGCGCTCCTCAAGTTGTGGCAGGGAGGCTGGTGGCCCCGCGTCGTTTTGATCAGGAGCGCTTTGGGGTGAGGTGTGCGCTAGCGGCCCCGGCTCATTTCCTGAACGCTCTCTGTCGCTTCTCTTCCTCCTTGGGGCTCCGAGGGAGGCTGCGTTGGCGCCTGGCTCTCAGAGCGCACGGGCGGTGCGCGCGTCCCCGGGGTGTGTGTGGGGAGGGGGCGCGGAGAAGGTGGCCAGTGCGCGATCGTCGCGCGCGCCACCTGCCAGGGGCCGGCCAGAGCCAGGTCCTTTGCATGGTTGCCTAGGCAGGCGGCCGAGCCAGAAGAGGGGACTTTGGCTGGGGCAACTGTGATGGGGAGAGTTGACTGGTTGGGTGGGAGGGGACAGAGCGGGCGGGACTTGAGAAAGCAAAGTACCCTAGTGCAGTTGAGGGGTACCGGCGGTCGCGCCGGAGACGACTCCCCTTTTCTCCTTCAGGACTGACCTTCAGGTTTCTGGAGATCTTTGGGGGAGGGCGTGCAGAATGACGGGGTGCACGTGGAGGGGCAGAAAAGGACTCCCCTCCCCCTTGGCTTCTCTCCCACCAACCCGGGAATGGAGGGGGAGGGAGGCGTGGGCTTGGCGCGTTTTTGGTGCTTTGAATGGAGAACTCCGTTTCCCATGATGCTTTGTTTCTTTCTCTTTAATCTCGGCTGCAGCCGCTGCAGCACGAGGACCGGAGCGCGTGGTGCGAGCAGCTGGAGCACACCCTGCGCGGGCGGCTCCGGACTTCAACCGCCCTAGGTAAGCGTGGGAGACGCGGGGAGAGGCCAGAGGAGTTCCCAAAGGACCAAATGGAAAGCTGCTTTCTTTTTCCTTTTACCATTTAAGGAGGCTGAAGAGTGATTGCCCAGCGCACGGGATGGACACCAGCTGAACACTTAATTAAAGAAGGCGCGCTCTCTGATGGGTATGGGGCCAAGTTTTGCCAGGTTGAGCTGGAAAATACTATCCATTTTGAGTCAAGTTCGGAATACATTTTTTAGTGGAGGAAAAAAAATCATTACAGGTGTAGAAACCCAATTTAAGAGGAAAAGTGTTACTTATTTGTATACTAAATCTGTTCTTCCTTTCTAGAAACTAGATTTGATATTTACTTAATTCAGTAATTTACTGATTTTTATAAATCAGTTGAATCTTTAAAATAGAGTTTTAGTGGCCACAGGGTACCATGACGAAAGTCCGACTTTTAAAGTCCTCTCACTCTAACTTCTTAGAAATTGCGTGTCCCTGAAAAGTAATTTTTTAACCAAATTTACCCCATCAGATGAGGTAGAGGAATCTCGTGAGCTTTTTTCCAGTAAGAATCTCACTTCCTCACTGCGTGTTCTAAGGTAAAATAAGAACGTGGGTATGAGAAGGTTTTCTTCGGGAAGATAATGACAAGAAGGAGAAGAGCTAGTCTGCCTTCTTTGGGTTTAATGGAGAAAATGGGTCCATAAATGTTTAAACAGAAGGAGAGCCCTCTGAAATAGATCAAAATGTGACATCTCTAGGCCATCTGTGCATTATGTGAAGAGTGTAAGCCTGTTTCTTAACCCAGCTCTAAAATTTCTCCTTTTCTATTAATGGGGTGGGGGCAGGGAATATTCATGTAATCTAACACAGTCGTTTTCTGTATGGAGCCCAGAAGCCCTGGATGAGGTCAGTACTCACCCTAGTTTTCACATAAGTCCTTTTCTGGGTGTTCTTCTAAACTCAGGGTGGGTGGAATGAATAGGCCTGCACATTTTCTGGGATGCAGATATCAAGTTTTCTTAGATGGAGAGGAATCCCAAATCCTTTTATACTTAAGAATCAGACTTTTTTGAAATTGCCAGTGTGATTTGTGTTCAAGTCTGTGAAAATAATTCAGATTATTACTGTCAGGATTTAGTTGATACTACAAACCCTAGCTTCCACTCTAAGCCAGAGGAAAGCTTGTTTTGGGAATACTAACTAGTCATTGACTTGTTTCTAATATGTGTGTATGTTTTTCTTTTGACCAGATCAGTCTGCATGGATCTGTGAGGGTGAAAAGAAGAGCTCGTGGATGACTTGCAGTGATGCTGCAGGAACAGGCCTTGGCCATGTAAAAGTGCTTACAGTGCAGGTAGCTTTTGGAGACCTACCGCAATGCAAGCACTTCGTACATTACCATGGTGATTTAATCAGTGGCTCCTGAGAACTGAAAGTTGGTGCTCATGAGGTTGTTATGCTTTTGAGCTGTCTCTTGTGTTAAGGTGCATCCAGTGCAGTGAGTGAAGCATCTAGAATCTACTGCCCTAAATGCTCCTTCTGGCACAGGCTGCCTGCTACCCAGCATTTTTAAAGCATGCCCAGAGCGCTGACTGCAATAGGACAAGTTTCAAAGGTTTGAGTCTTGTTTTTGCATTGTTTGTTAGGAACAGATGGTGGGAACTGTGTAGAGCTGTGTACAAGGAAAGATCAGGTCCTAGTGGTACCAAAGTGCTCATAGTGCAGGTAGTTCTGGAATCACTCTACTGTAGTGTGGGCACTTCCAGTACTCCTGGATAACAGATCTTTTGTGTTGTGGATGGAGAGAATAGTCAAGAACACTGCTACTTACGATTAGTTTTGCAGGTTTGCATTTCAGCATATACATGAAATATGGCTGTGCAAATCCATGCAAAACTGATCGTGATTTTGGGCACTTTCTCCATCTTTGTGGACACCTGCACGCACATCTTCAGCACTCGTGCCCATTCATCTGTGGGTGGGGATTTGTTGCATTACTTGTGTTATATCTAAAGTATTGCACTTGTCCCGGCCTGTGGAAGAAAGGAGGATTTTAACGTCTTCTTACTTTTAATTTTTAAAAGTTGTAAGTCCTGATATAGACTAATTGTAAAATGACCTGTTTTGCTGTTGTCGGGTGGATCACGATGCAATTTTGATTAGAATAATAGGAGAAAAATTGCACGGTATCCATCTGTAAACCGCAGGACCTTTGTTGGCAGCATTTGTGATCAGTACTAAAGTAAGATGGTAAAATCCTTTCTCTAGTTCCTGCTATTAGAAATGTTTTGAGGCCGGCTCAATAGCTCAAGCTTGTAATCATAGCTACTTGGGAGCTGGAGATTGGGAGGATCTCAGCCAATGGCTGGGGGTGGTGGTGAGTGCTTGTGATCCCAGGTATGCAGGAGGCCCTAGGTGGGAGAATGCGGCCTGGTCCCCAGCAAAAATGCAAGACCCTACCTGAAAAATAAGGAAAGGGGGCTGGGGGTGTGGCTCGAGAGCCAGGTGCAAAGTCCTGAGTTTAAACTATAGTATCACCAAAAACTAACTAAATAAAATGTTTTGAAATGCATTTGATTTTTAAGTAATGATGAATATTTCAAGATAAAATGTATCTGAAATTACTGAAGTGTTCATTTCGGCAGTTTGATCAATGATCAGATTGTTACTGGATGTAAATGGACCTCACATTTGCAAAATAAATGAAATGTATAGATCTGAAACTGACTCTTTTTTTTAAAGATTAGCAATGCTAAGAGGTTTTATTTTTTAAAAATCTTAGTTGGGGAGGTCCTACAGGAATATTTGAACTTAACTGTTCTTTAAGTTCTCATGCACATAAAACACCAAAGCACCCAATTTGGGGAACTTTATTATGTTAACAGTATTTGGACAAAATACTGCTCATCCTTATGGGAGGAATGCAAATTTACAAGCCAACGGAATGCCTGCCAGTTGAAGAACTGGGCATCTGAGACATAACAGGAGAGAGTGAAGTCCTTTAAACTTGACTTGGAGGTTCTCTGAGAGTGTTTGGAAGGGCCCCACAGAGAGAGAGGTGCCCATTTGCATTTGAAGCTGGTACATGGGACCTTGGGTGTGGGCTTACTGTTAGGATTTAGACCCTAGGGGGCGCTGTCGAGTGACTAACCTAGAGCACAAGTGCAATCACAAAGTAGACAAAGTGAATATTGTGTTAAGTGTCTTCAGCACAGTGCCATCAAGAGTAGGCAGTTTGGATCCTTTAGTTGGGCTTAAACCTCAGCACTTACTGAAGCAGAGCCAGCCCCAGTCTCCAGGTACTGATTTAGTACCTGAGCCTAAGGGTCTGCATTTCTAACCCACTCTTAAGTGCTAATTGTGCTGGTCCAGAGAACTGTTGCTCCAGAAACACCAGACTTCAGCTTTAGGACAAATAGTTAACCAAGGCAGGTAGCTATTTCAAGTTTCAAACTCATAAAAGGACTCTATGACAGTCTTGTTTAGAATGAACTTTTCTTGGCAAGGGGAAAGACAAGGCAGGAGGTGGTTTTACTGTCTGCCAACATGAGCATTGAGCTCTCATCAAAACTAAAGATGGTAGGATGTGTGTCATTCCCTGATGCCTTTGCTGTTCCCTAATTTTGAAACCCTGTTAAGTTCCCCTTGTAACAAGTCCTATTTAATAAGGAGCCCTGACTGAATTACACTGGCCCTGAGCTGGTTGCCTAAGGCTTCCATTCCCTCATTAGGGGAACTGCAGTGATAACGTGTGTCTACACCAAGGCTATTTGGCTTAAATAGTGCTCTGGTGGTGGTGGTTGGGTACATGGATATTAATTGTTGGTGATGAAGTGAAGTCTTAATGAAAAGAGAAGGTAGTAAACTCTGTCTTCCAGTATTAAGCATATGTGTGTGATTTTTGTTTTTCAAGTGGCTAATGCTTGAGGCAATTAGACAAACAGACCTCTGCAGATACTTCCTGTGCTGTAATGCGTCCCACTTGGTTGGTGCTTAACCATAGCTGAGTTTGATGTGGCAGCAAAGCAAAGGTCTCCCTCCCCTCTAATAAAGTAGGTCAGTAAAAGAGGGGATTAAAGGTCGTTTGATATATTCTTTAACACCACCAAGCCTCCACTTTAATAATACAAGTTTATTGTCTCCAGTGGTTCACTGGAGCTCTACCTAACGTGGCTAGAATGCAGACAGTTCCTGCGGTTTTCACTTTTAAGAGACGTGTGCAGGGCTTGTGTTCCTCAGTGTAGGCCACTGACTGTTAAGGGTGCTGAATACTTCATCTAAAATTTAAGCTGACCTTTTCAAGCCTCAAAAGTTGTGATTTTGTTTTTGTTAAAGTTAGACTCAGGCACCACGAGGCCCTGCGTTCAATCCCCAGTAATGACGGAGGGAAAAAGTTAGACTCAGGGTGTGACTCAGTAGTAGAGGACTTGTCTAGCATGTGAGAGGCCCTGGATTCCATCCTCAGGGCAGCAAACAAAAAGACATGTCAAATAATCCTACAAGTGTCCTGCCCTCCCGAGTTCCATAGACTAAGCAGTTCTGCTGTCACAAACGTGTTCTACCTCTGAGTTTGTATACGATCGTGCTTGTTTTTGTGTATATGTTTGTCTTTGGATCTGTCTTCCACGGATGAGAGAAAACATGCGGCCTTTGTCTTTCTGAATCTGGTTACTTCATTTAACGTCCTCAGGGCCTCTCGCTTGCTAAGCAGGCACTCCCCCCACCAGCCCTTTTGTGCTTAGGTCATTTTTCAGATAGGGTCTCAGATTTTTGTCCTGAGCCAGCCTCAGACCTTGATCCTCCTGATCGCCACATCCCAAGTAGCTGAGATTACAGTTCACGCCTGGCTTCACTTAACAATTTCAAGCAGAAAACTCCAAATTTACCCTTTTTGTGAAACCTCTCTGGCAGTAGTACAGAGGCTGGCTTGCTAGGCGAACAGCCACTGTAAGGAGGCTGTTCGTCGGATGGAAGGTGAGGATTTGAATCATGACAGAGGAAGAGGGATAGAGATTTCTAGAAATACACAGACACATTTAATACAATTCCAACCAACATCTCAAAGATGGCTTCTAGATTTCCCTATAATTCCAGAGTCCACTTTCAAGAATATCGGGAAAGGATGGTGAAGAAAATATTAAGTAGCAGGGAAAGATTCCCTCACATTTTGTAATTGCTGGTTCTGATTCGGGTAATTGTTTCCTTTGCTGTGCAAAAGTGTTTTAATTCGATGCAATCCCATCTGTCAACTCTTGCTGTGATTTCCTGAGCTATTGGGGTTCTACACAGAAAGCCATTACCTACACCTCGTCTTCAAGGCCCTCTGTATATTTCCCTCTAGCAATCTCAAAGTCTCCAGGCCTTACACTTTTTAAAAAAGGTTTTTCACATATTTATTACTAAGCCATTCTTAAGGTAATCAAAGAAGCCAGGCCAAATGCATGTGCCGTCATGGCAGCCAAAAGCAGAACAACTAGACCTTCAAGCCATTTTGAATTAATTTTTGTACAGGGTGAGAAATCGGGGACTAGTTTCAGCCTTTTCCATGTGGATATCCAGTTTTCCCATTTCAACCATTTGTCGAAGAGAATGTCTTTTCTCCTGGAATCAGCACAGGTGCTCACCAACCAATGAACTGATAAAGAAAATGTGGTATAGATACTCAATGGAGTGCTATTCAGCCATGAAGAAGAATGAAATCATGTAACTTGAAGGAAAGTGGATGAAATTAGAGATGATCATGTTAAGCAAAATAAGCCAGACTGAGAAAGACAAATATTGTGTGTTCTCTTATATGCAGAATCTAGGATTTAAAAAAATGAAAAACAGGGCTGGAGGCGTAGCTCAGACTGTAGAGCACCTGCCTAGAAAGTGCAAAGCCCTGGGTTCGAACCCCAATATCACCAAACAAATGAATAATGAATGTAAAACAGGTCCTGTTTGGGGCTGGTTAATAGTAGGAGGGGGAGGGCAAAAAGGAGAGGGTGAACAGGAGTAAATATGGTGGAAATACTTTATACGCATGTATGAAAATAGAATAACACCTGCTAAAACTTTTAAAAAGGTGAGGAAGGGGGTGAGGAGTTACAGGGGGTGAATTTGATTAAAGCACATTATACGGATGCATGGAAATATCACAATGAAGCCCTGTGTACAATTAATATATGCCAAGAAAAATGTAAAAACTAAAATTAATCATTAAAGCAAAAAAGAAAATACGAAGGGAAAAGGAATCATGAAGTGGGACTTATATTAACATACATTAAAACCTATTATAAAACCTATTAAATATGATCCTAATGTAGAGATAGATGTGTTCTGAGATTTCTGCTGGCTCACACACACACACATATACACATATACATATTTAGATTATGATTAAGATGCTGTCCCAAATTGATAAAGAAAAGATGGATTAAGTCAATAAAAGTTGCTGGGTGTAATTGGTGAGCTATTTTGAAAAACAAAACAAACAGAACTCTCCTTCATCCCACACATTAAAATAAGTTCCAGATGAATAAAGGGCTGGATATACAAATGAGATGATACATTTTCTTATTCTCTGTACTTTTTATTTTCCATAAACATTTTTCTAAAAAGGATTAAACTATAAGAGACCAAGAGAAAGGTGAATGCATGACCATGAGATTGGGGGAAAACATAATACTTTTTTAAAAAGATGGATTTGCAAAGTAGAAAATTCATGCTTTTAAAAGGATTGACAATACCTGGTGTTGATGAGGATATGAAATAACTGGAACTGTTACACAATAATGGTGAATATATTGAATGGTGCAACTTCACCAAAATAAACTTTTACTTTGAGAAAAAAAAAAGATGGATTTGAACAGAAAAACTTCTTATCAAAAACTGACTTAAAGCCAGGCGCAGGTAGCTCACGCCTGTAATCCTAGCAACTCAAGAGGCAGAGATCAGAAGAATTGTGGTTCGAAGCCAGCCCTGATAAATAGTTCGAAAGATCCTATCGAGAAAAACCTATCACAAAAAAAAGGCTGGTGGAGTGGCTCAAGGTGTAGGCCCTGAGTTTAAGGTCCAGTACCACAAAAGAAAAGAAAACTGACTTAGAAAGCAAAAGACAAATGGAAAAATCTTGGTGCTTAATGTGTGACATAGGAGTCGTAAGTTTCCTTCCTTCCTTCAGGAAATGTTATGTCCCAGGCACTGTCTTAAGTTCTAGAGAGTCATAACTCAGTCCCTTCTCTCACGAGTCTTATTCTAGCAAGGGAAAACATAATAAACAAAAGAAATATTTCGTATGTGAGATGGTAAATGCTATGAGAAAAACCAAGCAAGCCTATTCATTCTCTAAGATAACCCTGGCAAAGTATCACAAACTGGGCAGCCTAAACCAACAGAACAGCCCTCTCTCCTCCCCCTGGAGGCTAGAAGTGTGCGGTCAAGACATCATTAGAGCCATGCTCCCTCTGAAGTCTTTAGAGACTGATCCTTGCCCCTTCCTAGCTTCTGGTGACTACTGGAAATCCTTGGTGATCCTTGGTTCACAGATGGAGTACTCCAAACTCTGCCCCATAGCACTGTCCCTGAATATCTGTGTGTCTGTGTCTCTCTTCTACAAAGGCCACCAAACTCTGGATTTAGTGCCTACGTTAATTCAGTATGGCTTCACCTGAGTTGGATCATATCTACAAACATTCTAGGGTGAGGACTTGAACATATCTTTTTAGGGGACACAATTCGATCCAGTATAGCAAGGAACCCCAAATATGGAACTCTAGTTAATGATAAATATTTAGGGATAAAGTGAAGTGAGACTGCAACTTACTTTGAAATGCACCCAAAGTAAGATGGGCCGATGGGCTATTGGGCAGAGTGTGGGATGGCTAGAAAGGTACAAAAGCCAATACAGCAAGGTGTTAACAAGTGGAGGACGCCGGTGACAGGGAGGTTCACGTTCACTGCACAATTCTTTCAGCTTTTCTGTATGTTTGGGAATTTTTATAATGTCAAAAGAAATAAGAATATAGATAATTGTAATAATGACTAAGATCCACGAAGTGCTTACTGTGTGACAAACACTGTGCTAACAATTTTCATTCAATTCATCTTTTTGTAGAGTGGTAGGAATTGAACATAGGGCCTCATGCATGCTAAGCAATCACTGTAGCACTGAGTTGCATTCCCGGCCTGCATTGTAGCTTTTAATGAAATAACCTGTGAGGTGAGAACTTCTATACTATCTCTGTTTCACAGATGAATAAACTGAGGCACATAAAGTTAAGTAACTTGTCCAACATGACACAGGGCACAAGGCAGCAGGGTCAGTCTGAACACAATCTGGTTCTAGCATCCAGGTTGTGTATGGAATCAGCTACCTTGCGGGTTAGTCTTACTGATAGTTCATCTTATTAGAAAGTGGTAGCACCGGGAGTGACCCAACTGCAAAGGCCACATGCCTGTTTGTTTTTTGGTGGGACTGGGGTTTGAACTCAGGGCTCACACTTGCAAAGCAGGCGCTCTGCCACTTGAGCCACACCTCCAAAGCCTACATGCTTTATCCCTTTTCCTTGTAGTCTTTCTAGAATGACCCCCAAGTTTCTGTCAAGTGCTGCTGAAATACAAAGGAGAAAGAGCAGGTGGTGGTAAGTAGAGGGTTGTGTGACATGATTCCAGATGGTGGAGGTGATGGAGGGAGATGGTGCATTTTGTAAAGGCACCAAGAGTTCTTTGGGATGCTCAGGGAAAGATGGGAACAGCAGCTTCTAGAACCAAAGACAGAGATGTGATTCTGGGTAACAGTTAAAACCTTGACAGTAAGAAGGGCAGAATGCCCAGGAAAGGTCCTTATTTTGAAAAGCTAACAAGCTAAGGTGTATTCAGCCAGGAATAGGGCAGAAGAGAAAGCAGAAGGAGGTGATGTCATAAAACTCAACATTTGTTTTTTGGTTTTTTTTCTTTGGTGGCACTGGAGTTTGAACTCAGGGCCTCACGCTTGCTAGGCAGGCACCCTACCACCTGAGCCACTCCTCCAGCCCTCCAACATTTGTTGTGTATTCCAGTTTCGTGTCATTTTTCCCTTAAGAATATCTGATCCTGCTTGGGAAGACACCTGCCATCCCTAGAAAGCTTTACGTGGCTATAAGAAAAATGAGAAGCTCTCTTCATGAGTTATATTCACTCTATCAAATCATGAATGCTTTTTCAAGACAAAGGGAAAGCAGGTTACTGTTAGGAACCACAAAGTTGTTTCCATTCCCAGTGAAGTGGGAGCGCCGCCCCCCCACCCCGCCCCATGTTCACTAAACATTTTTCAGTGCTGGATTACTTTGACTATGTGTCAGGGCTCTTCTATTGTTTTAGCAGAACCAAGTTGCCAAGCTGCACCTGTTTTCAGCAACTCCTGTTCTTTTGCTCTTTTGAGTGATTTATGTGGAACTGCATGTAAAGGGACAATCCGATTTAAAAAGTGCATTGTATATGCTGGAGACTTGGGGTAGTTTCTCAACTGACTTGTTGAAAGCAATTAGAATTGCCATCTATAATACTGTCTTTGAAGGAACTAAAATTTTATTTTGGTAGCATCATTTGGCGTAAGCATCTCTAATCTGCTGAAATTTCTTTGGCCCCCAAACCAAGGATCTAGTTCTGGGCTCAAAAGCATTGACTTTGGAAATGGTCGTTCAAGTCATTGCTTCTAATTTATTGCAAGCATTGCCTGGTTTTCTGTGTTGAATAACTTGAAAACAACTGTGATTTAGTTTAGTACTGAAGTGTGTGCTGTTTTAATTTTGACAGAGGTCTTAAGTTTTATGGTTAAGCCTGACTGTATTGAATATAAGTGGACATAAGTATACTTATTTGAGGGTAAAACCATATTTTCAAACAGTTTTTAAAGGTAAAAATCTTATAAGGGTGTTGATTCATGTTTTATCATGGATAGTTGGAGCAAAATTCAAGTTAGATTTTTATAATATTTAACACTAATAATTGGAAGCAGTATTAAAATAGTGACTTTTTTTTTCAGTGCTAAGAATGAAACCCCAAGGGCTCAGAGACAGGGCACTTGCCTAGCATATGTGAGGCTCTGGGTACGATCCACAGTACTGCACAAAACGTTAAATCAGAAACCAGCATTATTGCTTTCGTGTCATTGAGTTATGAGGCTTTCATTTCTTTCTTCCTGTCCCCCCATCCCACTGTGATCCTCTCCACACTAACTCTGGCTGAAACACAGCTTAAACTTCTGCTTGTAATACACCATTAACAATAAGCACTAAAGAGTTTGGCTACCTTAGTCTTAGTCTTCTCTCTCTGTCTCACAAAAGTTCCTACAATATATCATAGTTGAATTCACCCCTTCGTCATTCTCCTTTGTCCGCCTGCCCCGGACATTAGAGCTTTTATAGTGTAGTCAGATGAGGTTCCATCAAGTGACGTTAGGAAGTGGCCTGTCATATGAAAATCTCTACCTTAGCTTTAAGTACAGATTATTAAGGGTAGTGAATGTCAACCACAAAGGATCGCATTATTCTTGACAAAATCAGCATGGTTTATTTATCACCAATTTGTGCGTGTGTGTGTGTGTCCTGTGATAAGATAACTAGTCAGTAGGGGTTGTAGTTCTGCTGAATTGATTTTTTAATCATCACCCCAGGGAACCACTGGTCTAACCATGAAAATTGTTGCAAAGGAGTCCATAGCCTTGAATTCTGGTCTGAGCTTGCTAGCAACTTTGCTATATGACCTTGTATGTGAAAAATTAAGGTAGAAGTGGAGAGAGCCACAGATCCTTTCCTTATCAATGGTTTTCCCTGTTCCACCCTGAAGAACTGCCAAGTCGTCGTACCTTTGGGAGTATAAGAGTCTAGTAGTGGACGTTGAGTCAGTGATGAGGAAATGTAGCTGGCGCCACTTTGGAAAATTACAGGACATTCATTTGCTGCTTTGCCGGCTGATTGTTTAGGGGAAGGCTTAGTCAGATTTACTGATGGGGAAACCTTAGATTGAAAGCATCTAGATTCAATCCTAAAATCTAAGCATGCATTATCCTTGCTAATTTGGGGATAACTTGATTTGCTCCCTAAATCCACAACTTATGAATTAATTAAGTAGGTAAATAGCTACCAAACCAGATTTCATGACTACTGGGGCTAAAAGGGAAGAGGAGTAATGTTCGCAGAGTGCCCACTATGTGCTAGATGTCTTACCCGTGTCATCTCACTGGATCCTGACAGGTAGGAGTTATGTCCATTGAAGCTCGGAGAAGTTACCCATTTAATATTTAAAAACTTGCCAAAATTTGGTCAAGGTCCCAAATCTAGTAAAAATAACCAATTGACTTAAATGCCAGTTTTTTTTTCAGCACTGGGGTTTGAACTTGGGGCCTCACACTAGGAAGGTGCTCTACCCCTTGAGCCACTCTGCCAGCCTTGTTTTTGTGGTGGGTATTTTCAAGATAGGATCTCACAAACTATGTTCCCAGGCTGGCTTCAAACCGTGATCCTCCTGATCTCTGCCTCCCCAGTAACTAGGATTACAGGCATGAGCCACCAGCACCTGCCAGTTCTTTTGAGAAACTCTATTTGATCACTCTGTGGAAAGTAGCCCTTCTCCTACAAACACATCTCCATCATAATATTTACTATGTGGCACTTATCCTAATTTATGATCATTTATTTATTTATCTGTCTCTCCTCTGTTTCTGAACCAGAAAGTAAGCTTCATAAGAGCAGGAGCTACACCAACATCAGCCTCATTCATCACCGCCCCAGTACCCAACTAAGTGACTGCGTAAATAAGACTCCACATAAGTCCTTTAGCCAGTGAATGAACGAATGAATGCAAAATTGATCGAACACAAAACTGTTCTTTTCTTTCCACTAAACCACACTGAAATTCGAGACTCAGATATGTTGAATGACTAGCCCAGGAGACTTGATACTGGTCACACCACAAAGGTTAGTTGCAGTCTAATGACGTTAAAATTGTGATGTGTTCCACTGGGCCCAAGCTGTGTGAACTTCAGCTTACTATACAGCCATCGAACAAGCAGCACAAAGGATCTGGGATCAAAGATACAAATGGAGGAGTGGGTGCAGGGCTGTGTGACTCACTAGTTCCTCACAGAGGTCTGGTGGTCATGGCCGTCCTCCAGTCCTTCCTGCTGAGCAGGAAGAGCCCTGGCTTTCTACCTTCTGAAACATTGTGCTGGGAGTAGTCACATCCTTCTTAAGAAGCTGCCCACTGCAGCAGGTAGGTCTTTGCTGCACCATGACGCCATGCTGGGGCCTGGTCTTTTTCACTAGGTTATCAGGGTCCCCAAATGACAACAGGTTATTGACAGAGGAAACATGGCTGCCAAGACTAAAAGGCAGGTTTACTTCACAAAGCATTCTGGTGCAGTTGTCACTGGCCAACATGGTGGCACAGGGTGTGAACAGCACTGAGAAGCGTTCATGTAAGGGAAGAGGAGAGTCAAGTTGTGGACCTCCAAGAGTACAGTCAGAATCGTGAGGTGATTGTCCAGAAATGGCTTACAGTGAGGGAAAGTGTGATCACGCACAGTTTAATCTCTCTCTGAGTCAGTCTCCTTCTCCTTATCTGTAAAACGAGAATAATTAGCATTTTATGAGGATTAAATGAATCACAGTATCTGTAAAAACCACTTAGAAGAGTGTCTGATACATAGTAAAGTGCCAAATTATGGCTAGTTAAAGAAGATAAGTACAAATAAAAATAAGACGAAGTGCCACGAAGGAGAGTTTTACGCAAGGCATCTTGACCCATGTCAAAGATGTCATCATTTTGGACCAATCAAGATTTCCCCTCAATAGCAACACAGCTCTGACTTCCTCATTTCCCCCATAGGATTCCAAACTCAACTTTGCAGAAGCACGCTTTGACAGCCAGCTTTATTAAAAACGAAGTGGTTGCTCCTGACTCTCACACCAGAAAAGCTCAACGAGACCCAGGGAGTCCAGGGGCTAAAAACCTGAACATCTGGAGAAGAGCACAGAGGAAAGCTAGAATTCTATGTTTCAACAGGTGTTTTGTGATGGAAACTCATTAAACCACAAGAGCGTGTGGAAACAATCCCCTGCACTTGGGTGATACTTCTCACTCCCCCCGACATATTTTATGTCTGGTATTGCATTAGTGCTCATAAGGTACGTGTGTGGTAAGGGGGCAGGCATTCCCATTTGCCCTAGGAAGGAACCGAACCCAGAGAGGTTGGATTTCTTCAACATTTACTGAGCACTTACAACGTGAGAGGAGTTTGTTAGACTTGGATAAAACGCAGTGCCTGCCAGTGACCAACCCCGCGATTGAACAGGAGAACGCTTATCCAGGGAAGCCTCCCTGGCTTGAGTTACAAACAGTGGGGTGCTGGTAAATGTTTAATAATGGATTCTCCAAGGAAAACAGCCCTGACTGTGACACTTGCCGATTTCTGTGGTGTAAATAATCCCACCATAGCCAACTTCAAGCTCCCAATGTGATGTCCTTGAATGCAGAGGTGAGAATTGCAAAGCAATATTCAACCCCCACCCCCGCCAGATATCAAGGGCATAGACAGTGTTAAAAGCACAGATAATAGGAAAAACTACCAACAGAATTAGGAAGTGATGAGTTTTTGTGCTACCGTTGTTTTCAACGCAGCTTTCTGGATATCCAATTTAGATAGTTTACTGCTGAATAATGACTGTGGTTAACAACTGGTTCACAAAATTTGTGTGGACCAGTTACCTCTGAAGAGCCTGTGAGCTGATTCTAGCACACCACTGGCAAAAGTGAGTTTCCAAGGAAGGGAGGAGGGACATTCCAGGGAGAGCCAGTCACCTGTGTCAAGGCAGTGAAGTGCATGAAACCACATGGCACACTTAGGGAACTTTACTGTGGCTTGGTAAGTGTTCTGAGAGAGGTTCACTGCGATGTTAATGAATTTTGAGCTTTGGGCTCCTCACTTGCAGTGCCTCCTCTTCTTCCCCAATGTTACATTTGCATTTTGAAATTCTTTCTCTTAAAGGGGCTGCACCCCATGGCATAAATTTCAGATGCCAAAATTCTTTAAATCAACCTCTGATCATCCTATTCGAGAATGATCTGGGCAAGGGTCAGGTTGTTGAAGGGAATGGTGAACCTTTTCTGTCACACACGGAAGAGGACTTTGGTCTGCAGACGTGGAGGAAAGTGCTCTGGCAGCAGAATCCCTGACCACATATAGAGAGTGGGTGGCCAAAGTAAGCTTGTGGAAGTCAGTTAGGTGGTTCTGATAGCTGCCCTGGTTGTATGAACTAGGGCAATGGCGACAGAGATGGAGAAAAATGAATGGGTTACACAGGGTGTTAAAGAGTGGTGGTGAATGCCTGTAATCCCAGCACTTGGGAGGTGGAAGGAGGATCATGGTGAGGTCAAGGTCGTCTGGACTACATAGCAAGACCCTGACACATGCACACGCACACACAAGCAAAAGATATTTGGGAGGTAAAATGAACAGAACTTGGTAGTGGAGTTGGTGGTTCTACATGTGGAGAGGTACTGAGGAAGAAGAGAAAGACCGCTTGGGTTTCTGGATCACCTAACAGGATGGGCAGTGGCTTCGTGATGACAGACTCTTGAGTAAAGTATATAAAAGCACAGAACACATAGTCCTAAGTGACTGCATACTGCCAGAGAATTTGACACAACCAAGTGGGGACTGATGTCACCCATGGTCTCAGAAGAATCCATAGTGCCCCCCTTAGCTACCCACATCTAGTTTTCCCAATTTGTGCACAGTTCTAAGTCGGGAGTGCAGCTGAGTTTTCCTGGAGCCTCCAAGGCTGAAGTTCTCTGGAAAGAGGCAGCTGGCTGATCTGGGCTGTCTGCGGGTCTTGACTGTGCACATTCTAGACACAGCTGGAAGGCTGGGGAGAGGGAAGAAGGTTCTTATCTCAGTGGAGCATGGGGGAGGCGTGATGCTGGCTAAGACCCGATGGAAGGAGGCTCTCAGAGTGGCTGCCGAGTTTCCTGCAAGTGAACAAAGCCACAGCTTCAAGGTCTCTCCTTTGCCCAAATGAATTCCAAAATTCTCCATTTGCCAGGGGCGTGGCTCAAGAGGTAAAGCACCTGCCTAGCAAGTGCAAGGCCCTGAGTTCAAGCCCCAGTACTGTCAAAGTTTTCCAACTTTGTATTTACAATTGTGCATTTTTCTTTAATGGGCTCTCCAAATTATACATATGAGGTCCCATCAAGCCTGGACTGACCTTGATCTGAGAATTAGTCGTTCAAGTACGTAGCTCCCATTGCTGCCTCAGGGCTGTATAAGCCTGCTGGACCTGACACTCCTTGGGAAGAACAGTGCTGGAAAAGTCCTGAATGTGCTACATTTAAGTGTACTTTCTTAGTTTTATTTGTTGTATGACTGGGGTTTGAACTCAGGGCTTCGCATTTGCCAAACAGGTGTTCTACTACTGAACTCACACATCTGGTCCATTTTGTTCTGGTTATTTTGGAGATGGGGTCTCCCACATTATGTGCCTGGGCTGGCCTCGAACCACCACCCTCCTGAACTCAGCCTCCCAAGTAGCTAGGATTACAAGCGTGAACCATCGAACCATCAGCACCCGGCACTGTCTTTGTTTTGAATAGATGGCATAAACAGATCACAGAGCATCTACAAGTCAATAGGTGCCAAACAGTACATAGTGACCAAGTGGGAGACACCCACTTCTTACCAGTCTCTTGCATATCTTTTCAGAGATACCGTATAGTGTGTGTGTGTGTGTAAACATGCATACTTTCACTTTATTTTTCCTTTTTGTTTTTTACTGGCACTCAGGGCACTCCTAGGCAGGAGCTCTACCATTTGGGCCAAGCCTCAGCCCTTTTCGCTTTAATTGTTTTTGAGGTAGGGTCTCGTGTTTTTGTCTAGGCCAGCCTAGACTGCAATCTTCCTACTTACCCCTCCTGTTTAGCTGGAGTCACAGGCCTATGCCACCACACCAGCTTGTTGGTTGAGATGGGGGTCTCACTTTTTGCCTGGTCTTGACCTTGAGCCATAATCCTCCTGATTTCCATCTCCCACATAGCTAGGATTATAGGTGTAAGCCACCATGCCTGGTTTGCTGTTCCTTTTGTACACAAATTATAACATGCTATCACCAAAATCCTTCACCTTGCTTTTTTTTTCCCATTTTACAATGTGTTTTGGAATTCATTCCTTAGCAATTCAAAAAGAGCTACATCATTCTTTTTAAGAGTTGTAGACTTTTCTACTGTGAAGATACACCATGATTTATTTAATCAGTCCCCTATGGTAGACATGTAGATCGTTTTCAATCTGTTTTTGTTTGTTGTTTTGATGGGACTGGGGTTTGAACTCAGGTCGTTGCACTTGCAAAGCAGGCACTCTACCACTTGAACCGCACTTCCAGTCATTTTGTTCTGTTGACTTTGGAGATGGGATCTCGAGAACCATTTGCCCTGGCTGGCCTCAAACTCCAATCCTCCTGATCTCAGCCTCCCAAGTAGCTAGGATTACAGGTGTGAGCCACCAGCACCCGGCAAAATGTTGTTATTATTCACATAAATAATACTGACTGAACTGAAACCTGACTACGTCTTAAAATAGAGACTGGACTCTTACTGAAATAACAAAGTCACAACTGAACACAAGTTGTGCTTAAAAATTATATTCTCTACAATACTTACCTGAAAGCTTATGATTAAATTAGGTAGTACCTATAAAGCATTTACCACCTAGAATGTGCTCAACAAATGTTGGTTCGTGTCCCCTTCCCCAGGGCTCACAGAATGAGGTATCTTTGTTACTATACAAAGCAAATCCCTCCATCTGTGCCCCATGTCCTCATCACCCACACCCTCATTAGCCTTCATCCACCATCTTTATCCTCCATCTCCTTTCTACTGATTCCTTCTTCTAGTTATAAATATTATCTTCCTTTTTCCATCCCAAATACAGCACATGCTATCCCTCAACGTTTCTGCTTTTGTTCTGCATCCACACGTAACTGCAAGTGAGTCAGAAAATGCAGTCTAATCTAGGTGTGCCAGCTTACAAAAGCAGCCTATTACAAGGGAAAGGATGGATTTTGGGTTAGGCAACTAGCAATCTCTATAACACCTTCTTTTTTTCATTTTTTCTCAGCCAAGCTTCTCAAAGTGTGGTTAACACTCACCGTCTCATTTCCTCCCCCTTCATTTATTTTTTAGCCTACTAGAAACAGGCTTTCTCCTGAACTCACTATATCAAGGTCACTATTCATTGATAAGTTAATTAACAGCTCATTCAATAGACATTTATTGAATGCCCCGTATGTGTCTGAAGCTGGGATAAATATTCACGATAAAAGATAAAAAGTCACGGTTGTCCTTGTCTTGTGGGAGCTCATGATTTTATGAGAGAAACAGAAAATAAAATGAGTGATTAAAGTACAGAGTTGTAAGTGGCATAATAGGGAAGGGATGAGACCATCTGGAAGCTCAGAGGTAGTAGAAAGCTAGAGGTGAAACTATTTTAGAAAATGACATTTGGGATTTTTTTTAAAGACAAGCAATTATATGCTTTGTTTTGAGCAAGACTGGAGGGGTAGAGGGTATTCTATACAGCCTGAAAAATAAGGGGCACTCCAATCCCATCCAGTAAAATATTGCCCAGTAAGTTTTGTATGAATTTAAAATATTTCACCATTCATTCATATAGATAGGAATCAGTAAAAAAAAAAAAAAAGAGCAAGCAATTGTAGGGCAATTTGACAAAAAAATGAAAAAGCTTCCTGGAAGAGAGCATAGATTATTAGAATTTCAGACAGATCAAGATGGTTAGCGGGCTGGCAGAGTGGCTCAAGTACTAGAGTGCCTGGCTCGCAAGTATGAAGCCCTGAGTTCAAGGTCCAGTTCTGCCTCCAAAAAAAAGATGGTTAGAATGAGGGTTTGGTAGGAGTCAGAGTGAAGGAGGGTTAGGCAGGGGACAGGACGCAAAGACCCTGACATACAAGGAAAGCCTCCAAGCTCTCTCCAGAGCTTTGCGCCCCTGTACGGGAAGCTTTAACTATATCTTTTTTTTTATTCATGTGTGCATACAATGCTTGGGTCATTTCTCCCCCCTGCCCCCACCCCCTCCCTTACCACCCACTCCGCCCCCTCCCTCTCCCCCCCACCCCCTCAATACCCAGCAGAAACTATTTTGCTCTTATTTCTAATTTTGTTGAAGAGAGAGTATATGCAATAATAAGAAGGAACAAGGGGTTTTGCTGGTTGAGATAAGGATAGCTATACAGGGAGTTGACTCGAATTGATTTCCTGTGCATGTGTGTTACCTTCTAGGTTAATTCTTTTTGAACTAACCTTTTCTCTAGTTCCTGGTCCCCTTCTCCTATTGGCCTCAGTTGCTTTTAAGGTATCTGCTTTAGTTTCTCTGCGTTGAGAGCAACAAATGCTAGCTAAATTTTTAGGTGTTTTACCTGTCCTCATATCTCCCTTGTGTGCACTCGCTTTTATCATGTGATCAAAGTCCGATCCCCTTGTCGTGTTTGCCCTTGATCTAATGTACACATATGAGGGAGAACATAGGATTTTTGGTCTTTTGGGCCAGGCTAACCTCACTCAGAATGACGTTCTCCAATTCCATCCATTTACCAGAGAATGATAACATTTCATTCTTCTTCATGGCTGCATAAAATTCCATTGTGTATAGATACCACATTTTCTTAATCCATTCGTCAGTGCTGGGGCATCTTGGCTGTTTCCATAACTTGGCTATTGTGAATAGTGCTGCAATAAACATGGGTGTTCAGGTGCCTCTGGAGTAACCTGTGTCACAGACTTTTGGGTATATCCCCAAGAGTGGTATTGCTGGATCAAATGGTAGATCAACATTTAGCTTTTTAAGTAGCCTCCAAATTTTTTTCCAGAGTGGTTGTACTAGTTTACATTCCCACCAACAGTGTAAGAGGGTGCTTTTTTCCCCGCATCCTCGCCAACACCTGTTGGTGGTGGTGTTGCTGATGATGGCTATTCTAACAGGGGTGAGGTGGAATCTTAGCTTGGTTTTAATTTGCATTTTCTTTATTGCTAGAGATGGTGAGCATTTTTTCATGTGTTTTTTGGCCATTTGAATTTCTTCTTTTGAGAAAGTTCCGTTTAGTTCACTTGCCCATTTCTTTATTGGTTCATTAGTTTTAGGAGAATTTAGTTTTTTAAGTTCCCTCTATATTCTGGTTATCAGTCCTTTGTCTGATGTGTAGCTGGCAAATATTTTCTCCCACTCTGTGGGTGTTCTCTTCAGTTTAGAGACCATTTCTTTTGATGAGCTGAAGCTTTTTAGTTTTATGAGGTCCCATTTATCTATGCTATCTCTTAGTTGCTGTGCTGCTGGGGTTTCGTTGAGAAAGTTCTTACCTATACCTACTAACTCCAGCGTATTTTCTACTCTTTCCTGTACCAACTTTAGAGTTTGGGGTCTGATATTAAGATCCTTGATTCATTTTGAGTTAATCTTGGTATAGGGTGATATACATGGATCTAGTTTCAGTTTTTTGCAGACTGCTAACCAGTTTTCCCAACAGTTTTTGTTGAAGAGGTTGCTTTTTCTCCATTGTATATTTTTAGCACCTTTGTCAAAGAGAAGTTGGTTATAGTTGTGTGGCTTCATATCTGGGTCCTCTATTCTGTTCCACTGGTCTTCATGTCTGTTTTTGTGCCAGTACCATGCTGTTTTTATTGTTATTGCTTTGTAATATAGTTTGAAGTCAGGTATTGTGATACCTCCTGCATTGTTCTTTTGACTGAGTATTGCCTTGGCTATTCGTGGCCTCTTGCGTTTCTATATAAATTTTACGGTAGATTTTTCAATCTCTTTAATGAATGTCATTGGGATTTTGATGGGAATTGCATTAAACATGTAGATTACTTTTGGGAGTATAGACATTTTTGCTATGTTGTTTCTCCCAATCCATGAGCATGGGAGATCTCTCCACTTTCTGTAGTCTTCCTCAATCTCTTTCTTCAGAAGTATATAGTTTTCCTTGTAGAGGTCTTTCACATCTTTTGTTAGGTTTACACCTAGGTATTTGATTTTTTTTGAGGCTATTGTAAATGGAATTGTTTTCATACATTCTTTTTCAGTTTGTTCATTATTAGTGCATACAAATGCTAATGATTTTTCTTTGTTGATTTTATATCCTGCTACCTTGCTGTAACTATATCTTAAATGTAAGGAGCGACACACAATGGTTGCAAACAGGACAGAGTCAGATTTAGGTTTGGCTAGATGATTTTGGATATCCATCCTCCGGAACAGTGAGGAAATGTTTGTTGTTTAAATTACCCAGGCTGTGGAGTTATATAGTAGACAGCAAAATATGAGTGTAGAGCTCAAGAGAGAGGTTTGGGTTAAAGATATAGATTTGGGAGTCACCACCACATAGACGGTAGTTAAAGGTATGCATTTGAATGCAGTCATCAAGGAAAGGAGTGTAGAACCATGGACTCACCAACATTAAGAGTTGGGTCAATGGTCGGGCACGGCAGTGCATTCCTGTATTGTCAGCTATGCAGGAGGCAGAGGTAGGAGGGTTGTGGTCTCAGGCCAGTCCTGGGAAAAAAGTGTGAGACACTATCTGAAAAATAAATTTAGAAAAAGAGCTGAAGGTATATTTCAAGAGGCAGAGTTCTTGCCTATCAGCACCACACACAAAAAAGTTGGATTTATGATGAGGAACCAGAAATAGTAAAGAGCAGCAACCACAAAGAGAAGAGAAAAAAAAGGAGAGGCTCCAGCATCCTCGAGGGCAAAGGAAGAAG
Source organism: Castor canadensis (assembly GCF_047511655.1). Taxonomy (NCBI): domain Eukaryota; kingdom Metazoa; phylum Chordata; class Mammalia; order Rodentia; family Castoridae; genus Castor; species Castor canadensis. Next base: position 21,288,903 of record NC_133405.1, read on the forward strand.
GTGTAAAGAGGAGAAATGAATGACGGTGTCAAATCCAGGAGCGCAAGGACACAGCTTACTGCTTATGAGACTTTGAATGACAGTTTTTACTTCTGATGGCTTCAGCTTTCTCTGTGAAGTGAGGGGCTTGGTCATCTGGGGTGGAGTGGGGAGAGCTGGGAAATGGCAGAGCCTGAGTGCTAATGACAGGAAGAAAGTCTGGGAATGAGGAAGGTGCAGTGTGAGTTGACCAGAGAAAAGGCATGGGATTGCTGAGCAGGATGGGAGGCCTGTTTGAGATGTACAGAAGGCAGCCGGGTTCCCAGCTGTGGCAGAGGACAAGACTACTTAAGGGTTAACAAAGCCTTTTTTTAAAATTAAAATAATAACAGCAGATCCTTGTTTTGGGCCTCAAAGACAGTTTCAAGATAAGAAAGAGCAGGATGCTACAGTCCAGGAGAGGCCACTTGGACCTCAGGGGAGTGTCACATAGCAATGTCCAGCTGGAAGAGATCACTTAACTAAAGAATGCTGAACAAGCTTTTATCCCTGCACAAAGAGCTGCCCCCAGAGTGCTTTGACCCCGGGCCATGCCAGGTGACATTTGTTGTCCTGATGTTGTTTCCTATTTCCTGGCTGGCCTCAGGGAGCATGTATACATGTGTCTGGTACATTGCAAGAGGAGTCTGGAATGAGAGCAGATGGCTGTGCTCTGACAAGCTCCCTAATTGTCCTTTGCCTTTCAGAGGATAATTGCAGCAACAATAGTGAATATTTTATGAGTCTTGTTCCAAGCGCTGTGTTCACTTACTAAACGCACAGCACAGCCCTATGTGGTAAACACTAGCATTATTCCCATTTTACAGAAGGAGGAAACTGAGTCACAGAGAGGCTAAATAACATGGGCACATCAAGAGACGCGGATCAAGAGCCAGATTTCAGATCCAGGTAGCCTGAGCAACAGGGTGTAACACACAGTGTGTGCTTCCCATGTCTGTGCCACGCGCTAAGCACTTTACATGGATCTCCCCATTTCATCCTTATGGCAACACACTGAGGTTGAGCCCATTATTAATCCCATTTTACTAATGAGGTTGACTTAACCCAGATCACGTAGTGAAGAAAGCTATGGAGGCAGCGTTTGCTCGAGAGGGGTTGGTTAAGAGCAGGAGAGCTGGGACCAGGCTGCCTGACATATTCTTTGTCTTGTAGATCAATGTGAAAATAAAATGGATATTTCTTATTAAAAGTATGTGTATTTTCGCTTAAAGGTTTCTTAGGCTCAGCTATTGTAAGGGCCCCAGAGCTCACAATGGAGGAGCAGGCTGGGCTAGAGATTGGGGAACATTCAGCATGGAGTGGGGGTAGAGAGTGCAGACAGAGGAGTGCAGAGAGCCCAGGACTGAGCCCTCTCAGGCTTCCACATATAAGGGCCAGCAAAGGAGGCTAAGATTAGGCCCGTTTGCCACCTACCTGAGATTTGTGGTGTGAAGCCAAGAGAGAGCACAGAGTGCCAAGAGGAAGGGAACGGTGAACAGTGTCAAATGATCAAGTACAATGAGAACTGAGAAACATGAAACGGCTCTCACAGCACGGAGGTCACTGGTGACCTCATGGAAAGTCGTTTTGGTGGAGCTATGAGGACAGAGAGCAGATTGCATTAGGAGGAAAAGTCAACAGAGGTGAAGAATTAGAGACAATGAGTACAGGCAAATCTTCAAAGAAGCAGAACTATGAAAGGAATGAGATGTTTAGAGTCGAAGAGAATTTATGTCTAAGATGGGAGATATTTGTGCCTGCTCATGAGCTGAGATGGAGCGGGGAGCCTGAAGACATTAGTGAGAGAAGGGGTGGATGAGGCAGTGTTTCTGAGAAGAGCACTGCCAGAAGGACTAGCCTGGGAGAAGAGGACCAGAGCAATTGTAGTCGGGGTAGGCGGGGATGGGTCAGGTTTTTAGGTAGAGGAAGGTAGAGCTCCCCACCTTCCGTATACCTGAGGCCTTCTCCTTTCTCTGTGAGACGGAGCAGTGTGCTCACAGTAAGAGGAATACCAATTGTGTTGAGTACTAGAGGAAATTCACAATAGTCAAGGTGTGACTATTTACCAACGCTTTGAACGCACCAAGCCACCTGTGTACATTCTCAGTTATCCCTCACGATAATCCTCAGAGTAAGTATCATTGCCTGTTATGGTTTGAATATGAAATGTCCTCCAGACCCATGTATTGGGGGATTGGGTGCCAGCTTGCTGGGTCTGGGGGCGGTGATTGGATCCTCAGGCCTCTAACCTAATCAGTGAATGAATCTCTTGATGGATTCATAATTTGATGGTGTTATGGGGAGGTGGGGCCTAGTTGGAGGTAGGAGGTCACTGGACATGTGCCCTGGAAAGGCCAGGCTTCTTCTCTTTGTGTCTCTGCTTCTTGGCTGCCATGAGGTGAACACCTCTGTCACAAACTCCCACCACCATGATGTACAGCCTCACTACAAATCCAGAAACATGGAGCCAAGATTGAATCCATGAACCACACTAAAACCTCCCTCCCTTAAGTCCTTTACATGAGTTATTTTGTCACAGCAACAGAAAGTTTAGCTTGTCACCCTAGTTCACAGGTGAGGAAGCTGATGCACTCAGAAGTATAGGTGGTCTGGAATAGCTAAAGAATGGAAAGGACAGGTATCTGGTTAAGGGAGGGTAAAACAACTGAGGGAAAGAGCCCAGAGCTGAGCCAGGATGGGCTATTTTACCTCCCCTGTGGCACCAGTGTGCCCAGCTGTGCTGCTTTCTTCAGTCGTGATCACCCTCTTGGAGAAGAAATAGACAGGTAGTCTGACCAACGAAGAGAAGAAGGCCAGGTCTAGCTGATGGAGACAGAAAGGCTGAGATCAGATGCTGGAGCAAAAAACAAAAGGTGTTTCATGTGGTCACACCTGGCGTCTGGACTAGGAAAGTGTGAAGTAACAAGAGAGTGGGGAGGCTGGTTCTGGAAGTCTGCTGGATGTTTAAGGAATAGGTTTAGTGGAAACGTGAGAAAGTAGAAAGAGAAAGTTGGGGTTCAGGCTGAAAGGGAGATTTTAGAAGAGTTGTACTCAGAAATGGCAAAACCGAAGCCATACCTATGGATATGTGGTTCGAGGTTGAGGGTAAGGGCAGAAGTGAGGCGATAAAGGAATTGTGAGGTCTAGTTTTGGCAGAGTGTCCACACTGGAAGCATTAGAATGACTCGGGATGATGGCACCATGTAAAGGTTGGAGCCCAGGCAGATGGCAACCTCATCTCTTCCATGATGGGAGAGAAGAGGCAGCCTCCATTGATAGGGGATGCCACCTGGGGAATGGTAAATTTAACATGGGATTGAGTTTCTGCTAGAGAGGCCTCCAAAACAGCCTTTCTTCACATCTAAGGTCACTGTGGTAGCTTTCTTAGTCAACAACATTTAATTAGTATTCTACAGTTTATATAAGGTGTCTCCAATTAAGTACTGTACTGCCTGAATTTTAGGCACAGTATCTTAGCATATTTTTCTGATTAACAAGCTTGGAAATTGAGATTTTACTGGCTTGCACAGTTACAAATGTGTTTTGAACAATTTGTAAAACCTATTTTAACGGTACTCTCCTGGTGTCTCCCACATAGATCCTATTTCTCTTTTTGTTCATTCCTCCCATCTCCCACCAAAACAGACTCCTAGCATCATGTCATCATTTGCAGATGGCTGACTTCTTGGAGACTTTTGCCCCCAGTGAACTGAAACTAGAATTACAGCTTCCAGCACAATACGTCGTTCTGACCACATGAGGGCAGACTTTTTAACAAAAAATGGGGGAAGGCCAGATTTCGTGTGATTTCCGGGTATGGACAGATCTACCAGTCTTCAAGACTGAAAGTCATCCTGTTCATTCTCAACTGATGAGTGAGCCTCCCTTTTTTATTTCCTCCCTCTCTGTCTCACTCCCAGACTCCCGCAAATATTTATTGAGCATTTATTCTAGGTAGAGTCAGCAAGATGCTGAGTTGAATTTGAACTTCATAGTTTTAAGTGTAAGTGTATCCATGTACATACTTAGGACATGCTTACACTCAAAATATTTATAGCTGATCTGGAATTCAAATTTAATTGAGCATCCTGTGGTTCTATTTTCTAAATTTGGCCAGTCTAACCCTGAGCCAAGAGCTGGGTTATAAAATGGCAAGGTAGAGGCTGGACACTGAGCTCCTGACCTCCTGGCAGCAGCCTGCCCAAAATACTGAGCAGTGCAATGTTAGAGGCCACGGGACAGAGTTGCAGGGCCATTGTCCAGCGTGAGGGGTCAAGGAAGCCCACCTCAGCAGTTGTATCTCCAGTGCTGCCTCTTACCCACTCCACTTTTGTACACTGCATTCTTTCATCTTGATACCTGGCTCAAGGGTCTCTTCCTCTGTGAATCCCATAACCTACAGGGAGAGCTGCCACCTTTTCACGTTTTATCCATGTCGCCAAGGACCCTTACCACAACAATTTAGATTTCCATCTTACCTGTCACACTAAGGTAAGGAAGCACAAGTCACAAGTTTGTGTCTTGTTCATCTCCATTTTCTTTGCTTGACCCAGTGCCAGGCCCATGGTGAGCACTCAAACTTGTACGAGTTCAAAACGAGTCATTTTAGCTCCAGAACTTGGAAAGTCACTGAATTTTTCTTTGCTTTAGGTTGGTTAACATATACAAAAAAAAGAGGTGCGATTCAGTGGCCCCTAATGTCCTTCACAGACCTATAAAGAACCCCATGATTGTAGGTTCAGCTGGAGACTGGCAAATCCCCCACAGCAACCCCAGTTCTAAAGCTGATGCTGTGAAACTGCTCCCAGGACTCGCTGGGACAGGAATGCTTGTGTCCTTGCAAAACTCAGGCCCGGAATCGCATCCCCAAGGCAATGATAGGAGGGGAGGGCCTTTGGGGACATGGTTACATCATGAGGACTGAGCCTCAAGAATGGAATTAGTGCCCTTAAAAAGGAGACTTCAGGAGCTGGGCATGCTGGTACACAGTCAAGAGGCTGAGGCAAGAGGATTGAGAGTTCGAGGACAGCCTGGGCTTCATAGCCAAACCCTGGAGAGAGAGAGAGAGAGAGAGAGAGAGAGAGAGAGAGAAGGAAGGAAGGAGGGAGGGAGAGAAGGAAAGAAAGAAACTTCAAAATTTTTTGAAAGTTTTTACTATGTTTTAGGAGATAAATATACTTACAACATACATGTATATATATACATATACATGTATGTTGGTATCCCATTGATATGTACAATTTCTGATGTTTTATGCAGTTAAAATAAAAAGTAAAAATAAAAGTAGAAGAAGCCTCGGAAAGCGACCTTGTCCTTTCCACCATGAGGATGCCTGCTATGAGTCTGACCATTCAGCTGCATCACTTCCTGTCTGTTGAGCTTAGCCAGGTTGCCTAACTTCTCTGTGCTAATTCTCCCTCTGTAAAAGAAGGATGATAACCTCAATGGCACTAAGTCCCATCTCATGGGACTCTTTAAGAGAATTGAAACAGTACATGTAAACTAGTTAGAATGGCGCCTGTCCTACAGTAGCTATTATGTATATGCATACAAACGGACATGGATTTGTGTCACAAATACATATGTATATATACGTAAATAAACCTATCTAAAAGGTTCTCATCATTCTCATTTTACAGGTCAGGGAAAGGAGATCAGGAAGAGCAAGGAGTGTCTAACAGTTAACACAGAAATCCCTTCTAACTAATATGCAATATTGATTCTGGTTTGGCTTCTGGTTTTGTATGTATGTATGTATGTGTGTGTGTGTGTGTGTGTGTGTGTGGTACTGGGGTTTGAACTCAGGGCCTCAGGCTTGCTAGGCAAGCACTCTACCACTTGAGCAGCTCCTCCAGCCCTTTTTCCTGTTGAATATTTTTGAGGTTGTGTCTTGCCTTATGCCCGGGTTGATCTCAAACCATGATCTTCCTAATCTCTGCCTTCCGACTAGTTAAGATTACAGGTGTGAGACACCAACACCCAGCTGTTTGTTACGTTTTAAATAAACTTTTCGCTTTAAAATAGTCTTAGACTTAACAGAAGTGTGGCAAAAATGGTTCAGAGAGTTCTTATATACCTTATATCCATCTTTCCCAAGTGGTAACATCTTGCATAATTATCTACATTTGTTACAATAAGAAATTCTTTTGTTTATTATTTTTCAGCTTTGTTGAGGTATCCTTAATCTACAAAATTCATGTATGTTTAAAATATACACCAGTTTGGAATTATACATCCATCCTGATGCCTTCACCACAATCAAGGTAATAAACATATCTATTAAATATTAAACATGTACATGTTTATTGTACATTAAACACTTTATATGTAAATCACACATCAATAAAGTGGTTTAAAAACAAGTGAGAAGCCGGGCACTGATGGCCTGCAATCCTAGCTACTTGGGAGTCAGAGATCAGGAGGATCAAGGTTCGAAGCCAGGCTGGGCAAATAGTTCAAGAGACCCTATTTTGAAAACACCCATCACAAAAAAGGGCTGGTGGAGTGGCTCAAGTAGTAGAGCTCCTGCTTAGTAAGTGTGAAGCCCTGAGTTCAAAACCCAGTACCACCAAAAAAGTGAAATTAATCAGTACTGTTACTGCTAACTAAATTGTAAACTATTAACTATAATTAAATATTAAAATGTAGGCTTTCTTTGCATTTTATCATCAGTTTTTCCACTGATATACTTAACAAAACATTTTTGTTTGGCTCATGGATCCAATTCAAGATTCTAAATTGTACAGTCTTGTTGCTTCTTAATACTTATTGAGCAAGTCTTCTGGGTGTGCCTTGTAATAGGCACTAGGGACAGAGACATGGGAAAGAGTCTGTTCCAGCCTTCTGGAAGCTCGCAGTAGATTTGGGAGAGAGATATACACGCTCAGCTATTGAAGAGGCCAGCCAGGGCAATGAAGTTAAGCAACAGGTTGTAAAGTAATATGATTTGGATATGGTTTGAGTGTGTCCCCCACAGGGCTCACATGCTGGGTGCTTGGGCCTTAGTGCAGTGATGTGAGAAGTGGAGCCTAGTGGGAGGTCATTGCAGGTGCTGCCCTCAGAGGGACTGAGTTGTTGTAAAGAGCAAGGCCAACTTCCTCCCTGCTCTCTGGCTTCCTGTCTTGCTAGGTGATCTTTCTCTCTCACACACAATCCACCATGATGTGATGTGGCCAGTGGGCCCCTCACCAGAGGCTAAACTAGATGGGGACACTTGATCTTATACTTCCAGATTCCAAAACTATGAGCTCAATAAAACTCTTTACAAATTACTCAGCCTCAAGTATTTTGTTGTAGCAATGGAAAAATGTAGTAATACATGGGGACCCGTATGAAGAGCAGCTGATTCTGATTGGGATGTCCAAGCTGAGACATACAAGACAAGTAGTTCTTAGCCAGGCAAAATCAGGGTATGCGAGTGTATGGAGGGGTGGGTGGAGGTGTTACAAGAAGTATTCAAGCTAGAAACAAATCACATGTAGAGACAAAGATAGGAGTGAATGAGTAGGACCTGCTTTGAGAACTGCTACTCACACAAAGAATTCTCTGCAAACAATGGAATTCCCATCTTTACCAGAACATTCTACTCCAGACCTCACCTTTCTCAGGACTTCCAGCCTATTTTGTGCTTTGATGGTCACCCTTCCTTTCACCACACTGCCTCTTTCTTGTAGCTACACTCACTTTCCAACTGAGTTTATCTTGACTCATATTAGTACCAAACTTGGAATTCTCTTAGCCATCCCTTGCAAAAACTCTACTCTTACTCTCAAGCAAAAGTCAAGCACTTATTAACTTTGCTAGGCTGTTCTGAAAATCTTAACAAACCTCAACTGCACGATATGGCAAGGGCCTGAGCTTCGAAATCAGGTGGACATGGGTTTGATCCTCACATCTGTACTTGACATCTCTGAGGCCTTGACAATGTATTCACAGGTGATCTTTTTTTTTTTTTAACAGATGTATTTTTTTCCCAATTTTTAAATTATTCATATGTGCATACAATGCTTGGGTCATTTCTCCCCCCTCCCCCCACTCCCTCCCCTACCACCCACCCCACCCTCTCCCTCTCCCCCCCACCCCCTCGATACCCGGCAGAAACTATTTTGCCCTTATCTCTAATTTTGTTGAAGAGAGAGTATAAGCAATAATAGGAAGGAACAAGGGTTTTTGCTGGTTGAGATAAGGATAGCTATACAGGGAGTTGACTCACATTGGTTTCCTGTGTGTGTGTGTTACCTTCTAGGTTAATTCTTTTTGATCTCACCTTTTCTCTAGTTCCTGGTCCCCTTCTCCTATTGGCCTCAGTTGCTTTTTTTTTATTGTTCTATTATTCATATGTGCATACAAGGCTTGGGTCATTTCTCCCCCCTGCCCCCACCCCCTCACTTACCACCCACCCCGCTCCCTCCCTCTCCCCCCCACCCCCTCAATACCCAGCATAAACTATTTTGCCCTTATCTCTAATTTTGTTGAAGAGAGAGCATAAGCAATAATAGGAAGGAACAAGGGTTTTGCTGGTTGAGATAAGGATAGCTATACAGGGCATTGACTCACATTGATTTCCTGTGCGTGTGTGTTACCTTCTAGGTTAACTCTTTTTGATCTCACCTTTTCTCTAGTTCCTGGTCCCCTTCTCCTATTGGCCTCAGTTGCTTTTAAGGTATCTGCTTTAGTTTATCTGTGTTGAGGACAACAAATGCTAGCTAGTTTTTTAGGTGTCTTACCTATCCTCACCCCTCCCTTGTGTGCTCTCGCTTTTATCATGTGCTCAAAGTCCAATCCCCTTGTTGTGTTTGCCCTTGATCTAATGTCCACGTATGAGGGAGAACATACGATGTTTGGTCTTTTGGGCCAGGCTAACTTCACTCAGAATGATGTTCTCCAATTCCATCCATTTACCGGAAAATGATAACATTTAGTTTTTTTTCATGGCTGCATAAAATTCCATTGTGTATAGATGCCACATTTTCTTGATCCATTCATGGGGCATCTTGGCTGTTTCCATAACTTGGCTGTTGTGAATAGTGCTGCAATAAACATGGGTGTGCAGGTGCCTCTTGAGTAACCTCACAGGTGAACTTAAATCAGTTGTTTCTTCTTCTTCTTCTTCTTCTTCTTCTTCTTCTTCTTCTTCTTCTTCTTCTTCTCTTTCTCCTCCTCCTCCTCCTTCTCCTTCTTTATTCTACTATAAATGCTTTTCCTTTTTTTACATTATATCATTTCCCAAGTGTAGACTTTCTCTCAAGATCCTGTGCTCACACATCTTTTTCTGCATTACCTCTTTTGGTGTTTTCATTTCAGGTTTATTTAAATAACTTCTAAAAGTGTATCCCTGGTCCCAGCTTTTCATTTGAACTCCAGACCTGATTTCTAGATACCCAACTGGCCATCTTCACCTGGATGTCCCCAGGGCTCCACACACCTGGCTTATGTTAGTCACTGTAGTAGAGGAGGAACATCTATTCCTGCCCATAGCTAGGCCCATGGCTAGATCCCTATCACAAAAACAGATTAACAAGGAAAAAACCACACACGGTTATTTTGTAAGTTTTATGTGACACAGGAGCTTTCATGAGAAAAGACCAAAGAAGCTGGTAAGGTCACATATTCTTTATGCTAGATTTGATGAAGCAGGTAGTAGGTGAAGTACGGTTGGATAAAGAGCATGATGTAATGGTAATAAACTGGAGGAACATAGCAAGGCCTGCTTATTTAGAGTCTTCTGTGTCCCTGTGTCTTTTGAAATAATGATGCTCCTTTTTTTGCAAGTGCTGGGATTTGAACTCAGGGCTTCATGCTTGCTAGGCAGGCCCTCTACCACCTGAGCCACTCCACCAGCAATAATGGTGTTCCCTTCCTGTGGGTGTAGGGATAGCACCTCTGGAATGAGAGTCTCACAACCTGCTTCCTGGAAAGACCAGAAAATCCTTCCTAGTTTTATGTTCCATTTTGGTACAGAAAGGGAAGAGGAAAGTGAGAATGACCTCCCTACTTCTGCTGTTTTCTCAAATGCAAAGGTGCCATATTTTGGAGTAGTGTGTCCTTAACCCTGTAATCATCATTGCCACCTCTGCTCACCACTCCCACGCCAATCCTGCTCCTTCTCATGTCTCTTAGTGGTGTGACCATCTTTTCAGACCTTGGGCTTACAATTGTTAGGGTCCTTTTTATTCTTTGGCAGTACTTTGGTTTGAACTTGGGGCCTTGTGCTTGCTAGGCAGGCGCTCTACCACTTGAGTCATGCCTCCAACCCCCTTGTGAGGGTTATAAAGAATCACCACACTCTCCACATTCCCGTCATTAATTACGACCATGCTTACAGCATGGGGTTCTCCAGTGGAGGCCATCCATTCTAGTAGTGGAAATGCAATTCAGAAATCTGCTTATCAATAAGGATTTAAATATAGAGAGAACAGTCTTGAGGGTTATTTGATTTTAGCTATGAAGTCTCTTGTTCCACAGCAAGGAGTACCTTTTTAAAGAAAGGATTACATGCCATAGATTCTTAGTCCCCATATGGACTAAGAAACACATTTTCAAACTATGCCCTTGTGATACCGTTGACGGTGTCTGCTTCCATTGTAAGTTGATTTAGTCAGCTGGATCTCAATCTCAATGCTACGCAGAAATTCCACTCTTGGAACAGCATAGCCTATGGAAAGGAAGAATAAATTATGATATATATACAATAGAACATCAGGGTTTTGGGGGGGGGTAGGTAAGAAAAGATGCCAAGTGAATATAGAGTGCAGAAGGGATGACCTCTGTCCTAGGCCCCCCTCCCCTTAACGGGAATCATGCGTTTACCTGCCACTTCTCTCCAATACCCTTCTTGGGGACCAAGAACTGTGTCTTACTTGATTTCATACCCTCTTCTCTACACAGAGCTTCACAAAGAGCAGGTGCGAAAGGAATGGTAATTGAATGACTTAACAATTTTGGTTATGTGTTATACCTTTTTTTTTCTAACTTGTAGGAAAACTAAGGAATTTGTGAAACTTTGATTTCAACCCCCTGGGGTACAGCATTCTGCAAAATTCCTTTGATATTTACTTTTCTTAAAAGATTTCTTCAAATTTCATTGTGAAGAGCACTTTATTTATTGTCCTTTCCTTTGTTTCCCATTTCCCAAGCCACAGTGGTCTTGATAAGCTGGCTTGAATTTAAAAACAAAAGTTCCCGGCTCTCCAACTCCATGGGGGCTTGGACAGCCTGGCTGACAGGCGGGATGTGGTTTAAAGACTTTTGAGTATTACTCACCACAGTTTCTAAGAAACTTCTGAATCAAATTGTTGCTCACAGCGATAGCCCTGCTCTGTTCTTGAATTGGCCCTGGTATTTTCTCTTGGAGGCGTCCCCTTCACTATGTGAAACTCAACACCCTGAGAAGGCTGGAAGCAACCTCGTTCTGTGCGCTTCCTCTGGCGTGTCCAGCTGAGGCCTGCGTGCTGCGCGCTGCACATGGCTGCACGTCTGTTCTGTCAGCGGGGACTTGGACTCTTAGTCATTGTGTGTTCTACTTTGTCACAAACACAAACGCTGCTGACACGCCAACTAAGGAAACTTTCCTATATGCTATTGGATAATACTGTACTCCTTATCCATTTGATCGTGTGAATAGCGCTGATGTTCTTAGAACTGTTTTTGAAATACTTCCTGTTTTCCTAATTCCAGGATATGAAACTGACTCATGGGACTTGAAATACCATTTTCGTAACATTGTTATGAACTGGACTCAATCATTTAAAATTC